>NC_077224.1:49523371-49851311 GCF_024763615.1 Phlebotomus papatasi
ATGAAATGAGGTGTCTATTAAATAAAATAAAAGAGCCTTAGAGTAGGTATAAATGATATAAAATATAGGAAGTCCTAGACTATCTATACGGTATAAATTCCATTGAAAATAAATTAAATTGCTTTTTCATTTGACTTTTCAGTCCTTTGTGCAGCAAATTTTAGCGGGAATTTAAGCCTTTGTCAATAAATGAAGTGGCACCTATATAATATTCTATGATCCTTCTATTGTCCGTATGGAACACAAAGTTACAAAATTGGCTGATATTTCACAGGGAATTGTTAAATAAATCAAGAGATGAGGCGTTGATCCTTTTGAATGACGTGGTAGAGACCAATTATACTCTTGAATCATTGATAAGTTTCAACATGAAATAAATTTAAAATGATAGCAGGGGAACAGTCGCACTTTTCATGATTAATCAACTCTCAAGTGAATTTTGGATGATGGTATTAAACAAAAATTTCATCTCGTGTTAATTCTAATTACTTTTTGGACCGTTAAACTGTGATAGCATCACTTTGAAATACCATTAGTAGTCACGAATTCTCTGCAATTAGTTTCTAACCTAACAGCAACAAGTGCTTAATTCATACGAAATTTAAATATAGATTGAAATTCATGCAAATGTCTATGTACATTTCAAGTCATTGCTTAAGTCAGAATCTTTAGTTTCATTCACATATTTCTTATTGTTTGTTATCACATATCTCTTTGTCTCATTTTGAAAATTAGATAAAGTTAGAGAATTCTAATATACTTCTTGACATATACAGTGAGAATTGCGATTATTTTCCCCATGTCTGATAAACATTCTCTGGTAGCCAAGATATTCCATGGCATAGAGTCCATATAATATGGGTTTTAATATGAAAATTTAGGGCTGGAGGGTGAAGAAACTTTCGTAGCGGTCGTTCGTGTTTTATCTCAATCCACAATCTTTGCATAAGTGCTCATACAGAAAAGGAAGATTTAGTGGGTGGACTTGGTGACTGCAGGAATGGGAAAGTTAAGAGACCCATTGAATAAATATAGATGGAGGAGAGTCCTTTTGTGGTCTGTTTATGTGGCAAAATAGCTGCCCATTTATAAACATAAGTATTGGTGTGGAGAAATCTTTTGAATTTTTCTCTTTAACTTTCTGGTGAAAATTTACTTTCAGCTTCCATTGAAATGAATAAAGGCCAAAGCTAAAAGACATATTCGCAACTATTATCACTTCCTGCTCTTTTTTCTCTTCCTTATAAACTTTTCAGTATTAAAGAAGTGAGTGATTTTGTCAACTTTGCACTTCAATATGTCGCACACGAGTTACCTCCTGAACCCGTAGGAAAAGAAAATATGGTTGTACAAACTTTTCCTCATTGTTGCACAAAGTCCTATCTACTTGAGTTAAAAGTGTGAATTTTCTGGAAAAGTTCAAAATTGTTTAAACTATATCAACTAAATGCTTTCAACTAACAGTCACATTCTTTTACATGCTAATATGTCAATTTAAACTTATATACTTTATAAAAAAAAGGAAAAAAGTTTCCTTTTACCGTAAAGGATTAACGTCAGTAGTTCGTGTTCATTAGTTTTTAGTCAGATAGAAAGAGTTCAATAAAGTTAGATGGTGCATGACAAGCCAAAACCAGTTGAAAAATAAGAAAAATAACCAGCTGAAAAAGTAAAAAAACGCATAGATAATTAAGTCGAAAATTTCCACATTTAGTAACTTCGAATACGAAAAGAAAAAAGACGGAATTTCAATTTTTTGACACAAATAGCCCTAAAGAATCTCTCTAAACATCCCAAGGTTTAAAAGATTTTAGCAATGAATATGGGGAAAAATTTTAAATCCCATTTAAATAACATATTAATTATATTAAATGAGATATTAATTAATTATTTAAATGAGATATTAATTTTCTTGAGTGCTTCTAAGACTTATTAAAATTCAGAGAACACGAATGAATCTGTTTTGGAATTTTCCGAAGTAATTTTCTTACAAACAACAGCTTTACGAAAATAACGTACATCTCGCGTTAACCCTTTATAAAAAAAAAAGGATTGGAACAACGGAGTCCCATATAGAAAATCTTTTCTTCTGAATGAGTAATCAGAAAATAGAAGGTTTTAGGAATCTAGAATATTTTATGCACTAGGGGAATGTAGGCATGGTTCGCACATAGTCAAGCTTCAAACAATGCCCATTTTCACTTGGTTTTCAAGGAGTTAATTCGTCACTTTCCTAACCATGAGATAGATAATCATGAACCTCATGAGCTGGGATGAGAAATGACGAACTAGATCTTTACAAACAAAGAAAAAATGGGCATCGTTTAAAGCTCCACTACGTGCGAACCATGCCAACATTCCCCTATAGGATACTTTATTTGCTATGAAGTAAATATTTAATTTTCAAAGTGTAAAAATTTTCAAATTTTCTCATTAAAAAGTTTTAATACTATTTTTTTTATATTTATAATTTTTTAAAACAATAGGGGAGACTGGGGCAAAAAGTCACAAATCGAAAATTTCAAAATTCAATATCATCAAAGATAAAAAAGATAGCAATTTAAAATTTTTTCCACAGATAGCCTCCGTTGACCTTCTTCAATGTCATAAGTTTCTTAGAATTTGAACAAGGAATTTAGAAAATAAAAAAAATATATTGAATTTTTTAGCCCTGTTTTTGCAATAATTTCCTTACAGCAGATATTATTTTTTACCTATTTTAATTTGAAAATTGATGCACTGGTGAATATTTCCTAAATAATTTTGACTCATTGAATACGAAGCCGCTATCTATTTTAGAATTTCGCAAAGATTTTTATCTCCAGAAATTTCTTTTATTAAAAATGACGACTTGGGGTAAAAAGTAACAAAACGTATGGAGCAAAAATTAAGAAAAAAGAAAGCAATTGCTGATGTCTCACGGCGAAAAAAAGAGCTTTTCTCGTTCAGATAAAGAAAACGCTGTTTTACAAAGGTGTAGATGAATAAATTTCCTATGAAAATATGTTATCTAGGTATTTTTTTTTAAATTTACGTGAGCCCGTTATAAAGAAAATCAAATTGTGATAATATCCCATGCCTGATTATTTGCCCCAGCATTTTTGAGAATGGTCACAAAATGATCTTTTAGAAAACAGCTCGATGTATTCCCTTACAAAATAGAGAAAAATGACTTTCACAAAGTTGTAGAGCGGTAAATTTTCTATAAAACTGCGTTAATTAGAAATTTCTGGGGCGCGCTTGGGTAGCTTGTAAAAAAAAAATAACCTTTTTGTGACTTTTTGCCCCAGTCTCCCCTAACCTCTTCGAATTAGAACTTAACTACATATACATCATATTTTTCATAAGAACGAAAATTATTTTTCATTGGAATTTCCAGGAAAACTACTTAATCCTTATAGGCTATAAGTTTCGATCGTTTGTATAGGTTAAGATAAGCACCAAATCCGCCCTCTGTTGGATTTTCCAAAATTTGGGATCAGATCGTACATTTATTTGCTTTATGCGTTATATTCTTCTTGTTGATTTTCGGTCAGTGAAAAGCGTTTTGTTCTTAAAGCATTAAGAAAAATAAAATGCTCTGAGTGAGAGAAATCCGAAAAAGTCAAAATAACATTCCGGAAATGTTAATTTCACCCTGCAGTATTGATCCAAAATCGGTGTAAATATTACCCTTTTTAGGTGTATTGGGGGTTAAAGTTACCCTTTTTCATGTTAATTTTACCCTTAAAAAGGTGTAAAATTAACATTAAAAAATGTTGATATATTTTTACACCTAAAAAGTGTTAAAGTTATGAGGAAAAAAAGTTAATCGCACCTTCTTTTTTTTCCTCAGTGTAGAGATCAAACTATAAATAACACCAATAGGACCATTCGGGTCTACATTAAATTTTATTTATTTTTTTGTTGAGCAAATCCTTTTTTAAACTACTCGATAAGTTTTTGACATTCTTTATAAAATAAAGTAGTATGTCAAAGAACTCAAATGTGAAAGAATCCAACAAAAAGTTACAAGATTTTATTGGTTTTATGAAAGATATAACTTTATCAATAATTTCTGCAAAACTTTTTTATAGCACTGTTCATTTTATTTTTGCCTTCACTCATAATCCACCTATATCATGTAATTAATCTATTTATACAGGTAACTTTGAAGTTTGTTCCACATCAATACAGCCATGTTGATTGAATAAGAAGGGGTGGCTGGGACTAGAGATTGACACAGTACCATCCCCACTGGTGTATCATTTTATGATAAATTTATAGGGAGAGCGAATTGATGAATTTTCCCAAGACCGTCGACCTTCATTGCGGATGTGTGTGACAGTGGCAGATGCCTATCGTGTGGATTTTCCATCTCTCTTTTGAATTATTTCCCCCCTTGCACACACATGGGATTGAAAATACGGTGGTAGATGGGGTAGTTTACCAGTGATTATAAATCAAAGTATCGAGGTTATGTTTGCAAACATGTATTCATTTCACTATGTTTAGTAAAAATTCGGCACACCTTTTAGCTCGGTATAATTTCATAAAATCAAAAGTCGCGTCCCTTTTTTTCTCAAAAGATTTGCATTAGTCTATCCCACTTTTTCGGTCTCAAAATTGGACTGAACCAAATTTAATTTAGTGTGATGTTCAAAAGAAGAAGAAGAAGAGTGAAACAGAGTAAGATAGACATATGCAAAGCTTTTAAGAAAGAAAGGGATCAGAATTTTGACTTTATGAAATTTTCCTGATCTAAAAGGTGTGCCAATTATGAAGTCGGGTTGTGAAACGTCTCTTTGATGATAGTCTCGTTAAAATACTTAAATTTATTTAATGTAAGGGAAAATTTTCAGGCTTCGCACACACTCTGGCTACCAAAACTTTAGATTTTTCCCATATTTCTTTGATCAATCTGACTAGTTTTAACGGTGTTATCACACTAGAAAATTTTCTCATTGAAAAGTTGCTAATTAAAACTTCTAGAACCACTCGAAATCGCTGATTTAGCCAGGACACATTGCTAGAATTGCTCAATGTCACGATGACATGTGGGTTGTCAGATTTTTTTTTTTTTTTTTTTTTTTTTTTTGGACCAACCGTTTATTGCAATCTGTCTTAATATTAACATTCAGCAATTTTTTTAACAGGTTTTTACCTCCCTGAAGCTGGCCGAAGGCCAGCCGAATGCGGGTTTGTGACTTGGCTAAGAAAAACCGTTGCAAATTCAAATATTTTTTTTGTGTCTTGACTAAAAAACACTGAGAAAAATTAAAATAAATGCAGGAAAATGAAATGAAAATTCAGGAAAAACTTCATTTAAATGAAAATTAAGGTGCGTGTCTTGGCTAAAATAAAATATTTTCTCATATTTTCCAATATTTTCTTTCAAAACATAATTCATAAAGATACAAATTTCAAACAAAATATCCTGATCCACTTAATTGATACCACTAGGTAGGAGTTGAAAAAACTCAGTAATAATCACATTTACATGTATTTTCATAAATCCAATGAAGAAAATTAGCAAACATATCAAAGAATCAATTTCCTCAATTTTCTCCTACGGGGTTGCTGGAGATGTGACATCCCAAAATAAATAGCCCACTTCATCCTGAACATGATCTACCATGCGTCATGTGCGAAGGAATTCTGACTTCCGGTTTATGAGCCCATGACTCTGACCCATGTAAGAAAAACTCAATGAGAATCCATTTCTACTAAATAGTTAATTCTTCCAATTTTCTCCTACGGGGTTGCTGGAGATGTGACATCCCAAAATAAATAGCCCACTTCATCCTGAACATGATCTACCATGCGTCATGTGCGAAGGAATTCTGACTTCCGGTTTATAAGCCCATGACTCTGACCCATGTAAGAAAAACTCAATGAGAATCCATTTCTACTAAATAGTTAATTCTTCCAATTTTCTCCTACGGGGTTGCTGGAGATGTGATATCCCAAAATAAGTAGCCCACTTCATCCTGAACATGATCTACCATGCGTCATGTGCGAAGGAATTCTGACTTCCGGTTTATAAGCCCATGACTCTGACCCATGTAAGAAAAACTCAATGAGAATCCATTTCTACTAAATAGTTAATTCTTCCAATTTTCTCCTACGGGGTTGCTGGAGATGTGATATCCCAAAATAAGTAGCCCACTTCATCCTGAACATGATCTACCATGCGTCATGTGCGAAGGAATTCTGACTTCCGGTTTATAAGCCCATGACTCTGACCCATGTAAGAAAAACTCAATGAGAATCCATTTCTACTAAATAGTTAATTCTTCCAATTTTCTCCTACGGGGTTGCTGGAGATGTGACATCCCAAAATAAATAGCCCACTTCATCCTGAACATGATCTACCATGCGTCATGTGCGAAGGAATTCTGACTTCCGGTTTATAAGCCCATGACTCTGACCCATGTAAGAAAAACTCAATGAGAATCCATTTCTACTAAATAGTTAATTCTTCCAATTTTCTCCTACGGGGTTGCTGGAGATGTGACATCCCAAAATAAATAGCCCACTTCATCCTGAACATGATCTACCATGCGTCATGTGCGAAGGAATTCTGACTTCCGGTTTATGAGCCCATGACTCTGACCCATGTAAGAAAAACTCAATGAGAATCCATTTCTACTAAATAGTTAATTCTTCCAATTTTCTCCTACGGGGTTGCTGGAGATGTGATATCCCAAAATAAGTAGCCCACTTCATCCTGAACATGATCTACCATGCGTCATGTGCGAAGGAATTCTGACTTCCGGTTTATAAGCCCATGACTCTGACCCATGTAAGAAAAACTCAATGAGAATCCATTTCTACTAAATAGTTAATTCTTCCAATTTTCTCCTACGGGGTTGCTGGAGATGTGACATCCCAAAATAAATAGCCCACTTCATCCTGAACATGATCTACCATGCGTCATGTGCGAAGGAATTCTGACTTCCGGTTTATGAGCCCATGACTCTGACCCATGTAAGAAAAACTCAATGAGAATCCATTTCTACTAAATAGTTAATTCTTCCAATTTTCTCCTACGGGGTTGCTGGAGATGTGACATCCCAAAATAAATAGCCCACTTCATCCTGAACATGATCTACCATGCGTCATGTGCGAAGGAATTCTGACTTCCGGTTTATAAGCCCATGACTCTGACCCATGTAAGAAAAACTCAATGAGAATCCATTTCTACTAAATAGTTAATTCTTCCAATTTTCTCCTACGGGGTTGCTGGAGATGTGACATCCCAAAATAAATAGCCCACTTCATCCTGAACATGATCTACCATGCGTCATGTGCGAAGGAATTCTGACTTCCGGTTTATGAGCCCATGACTCTGACCCATGTAAGAAAAACTCAATGAGAATCCATTTCTACTAAATAGTTAATTTTTCCAATTTTCTCCTACGGGGTTGCTGGAGATGTGATATCCCAAAATAAGTAGCCCACTTCATCCTGAACATGATCTACCATGCGTCATGTGCGAAGGAATTCTGACTTCCGGTTTATGAGCCCATGACTCTGACCCATGTAAGAAAAACTCAATGAGAATCCATTTCTACTAAATAGTTAATTCTTCCAATTTTCTCCTACGGGGTTGCTGCAGATGTGACATCCCAAAATAAATAGCCCACTTCATCCTGAACATGATCTACCATGCGTCATATGCGAAGGAATTCTGACTTCCGGTTTATGAGCCAATGAGTCATATGAGAGATCGACGCCGAGAAATTTTCGGCGGCTGCGGCTAAAATTTTAAAAATGTCTACGGCTCGCTGCGCGCCGGCGCGCCAGCCGAGGATATCGGCTGCGGCTCAACCAGGCGCGCCGGATTTTTTTCATATTTTTCGATTACAACCACTATTATACACCGATTGTCCTCAAAATTAGAATATTTTTTGCTAGAATTACAAAATTATAAATAGAAAACGTTTAGTAGCAATCAAAGCTTTTAAAGGAAAACCTATCAATTTTAGAATTGAGCATGACATTTGCCTATTACTAATAAAAAAACGCACAATAAAGTAAAAGGTGAATTTCATTGGCATGTGATAAGGAAAATAATTTTATCTGAATGGCAAAATGTCCGAAAATTTCCCAAAATGGGGCAAATTGAAACAAAACTGAAATTATTTCAGAAGAGAACAAAAAATGCATTTTTACTTACTCCAAAATATTTGTAATCAGGAAACATTGGACAAAACTTATCAAAACTGACATTTAACTTTTTAGATGAGCTCTTCGAAAACATGAGATATATTCACTTAGCATAGAAAATTTAATGCTTTACAACTTCCGAAAATATGATTTTCGAGTCATTTTATATCGATTCTCAAATGTACTGCGGAAAATATTGTTGTGATGTGTAACTTATTACATTTTTCTCTTGACAAAATGTTCAATTGATATAATTTTACAAAAAATATATATTCTACAATTTCGAGATGTTCTTCTACTTTACACTTCTACTTTAGAATTTTAATGCGATTCACATTGATGATCGCTAATAAACATACTAAGGAGTAATTTGCAAATTTGAATTACTAAATATTTAGGATTTGATCTACCCAAAATCTTTTCTAAATAGGATTGAATTAATTTCAATAGAATATGGTGGTAGATTTATTGAAAATCTGAAGATAGAAATTCTTAGTGATTTTTAGTAATTAATATTTGATTTTATCTCCTCATAATGTAAATTATTTATTAGAGCAGTAGCCTTAATATTTTATATATTTAGGATTTACTTCAGAACTTTTGTTTTGGAAATTCCATGATTGATTTTAGAGGTTCTCTTAAATCAATTAGAAAACACTGGAATATGACCACTCATCACAAATACACTTGATTTTAGAAGTTTTCAGTTTGATTTTTATAAGTTTCCCAGAGTCAATCTAAAAACAAGTTTATTTATTTTTAAAACACCTCATAATTTGTTGATATTTTTTTTTTGTAGAAACAGTTGGTCGGAATATCCGATTTTAATAGTAAAAGCAAACTTATTAAGCAAAAGAATCATGACAGGGTAAAATAAATCAATTCAGAGCCTGACCCAAAAATAGGAACATTTTTAATTAGAACAGCGGACCATCAAACCTAATATTTAGTAAAACTATTTTTCACTTTTCTTTGTAAAAATTTTGCACATATATTGCATCGCATCTTAAACAAATTTGCTCGTAATTCTTGTATTTTCGGCGAATATTATGAAATATGTATATTTAGATAGCTTTAAACGCACAATTTCGAAATATATCAAAGTGATAAGTCAATTCTCCGTGAAAAAACTTACCTTTAGGTTACAGTGCCTTTATACAAAAACGTATGGAAAAATTAATGTCGAGATGCCCCTGAACTAAAACTTATTAATGTGAATGGAATTTAGATTTATCTGGAACACGAAGAATCCGATAATAAGATTGCAACAGAGAAATTATTGTAAATGGAAATTTAGTACTGTGTTTATTAATGAAAAATTCTATATTTTTATATGGAGTTGTGAAGAATTTCCATTTGGATCATGTTCCAAATTACGTTATTTTACCCTACTACATAAAGAGAAACTTTAATTCAAAAAAGGATTTTTAAAAGCAATCCTTTTGCGGATGAGCCAATTTATCCGTTTTTACTCATCTAAGAAATTTCTAATTCTAAAACCTTAAATCTATACTAAAAAGGATTAAATTTAGTAAAAGAATAGTGGAATAATTTTACAAAAAAAAGTATTGGCAAATAACATGTCGTAAAAACCATGCATTACGGGAATTTTAAATGTCACTTTTTGGTTGTCAAATTAATAAGCCCACATTTCTTAAATATTAAAAAGTTAAGATTTTGCACAAAAGAGCCACAGCTTCACTATAATAGGGTCAATAATATATTTAAAAAAGTCGCACAGCTCAAGGTAGTATGATGTTGTAAAAACATCCTCAGAGCTCATGCTCAAAACTAATAAATAAATAAATAAACTTGTTTTTAGATTGACTCTGAGAAACTTATTACATTTCATTTTTTTATATAAACATAAAAATCAAACTGAAAACTTCTAAAATCAAGTGTATTTGTGATGAGTGGTCATATTCCAGTGTTTTCTAATTGATTTAAGAGAACCTCTAAAATCAATCATGGAATTTCCAAAATTAGGTGAAGTGCTTCTACAATCAACTCAGATGGTTTCTAGTATTTATCTTACAAAAGTTCTGAAGTAAGTCCTAAATATATAAAATATTAAGGCTACTGCTCTAATAAATAATTTACATTATGAGGAGATAAAATCAAATATTAATTACTAAAAATCACTAAGAATTTCTATCTTCAGATTTTCAATAAATCTACCACCATATTCTATTGAAATTAATTCAATCCTATTTAGAAAAGATTTTGGGTAGATCAAATCCTAAATATTTAGTGATTCAAATTTGCAAATTACCCCTTAGTATGTTTATTAGCGATCATCAATGTGAATCGCATTAAAATTCTAAAGTAGAAGTGTAAAGTAGAAGAACATCTCGAAATTGTAGAATATATATTTTTTGTAAAATTATATCAATTGAACATTTTGTCAAGAGAAAAATGTAATAAGTTACACATCACAACAATATTTTCCGCAGTACATTTGAGAATCGATATAAAATGACTCGAAAATCATATTTTCGGAAGTTGTAAAGCAGTAAATTTTCTATGCTAAGTGAATATATCTCATGTTTTCGAAGAGCTCATCTAAAAAGTTAAATGTCAGTTTTGATAAGTTTTGTCCAATGTTTCCTGATTACAAATATTTTGGAGTAAGTAAAAATGCATTTTTTGTTCTCTTCTGAAATAATTTCAGTTTTGTTTCATTTTGCCCCATTTTGGGAAATTTTCGGACATTTTGCCATTCAGATAAAATTATTTTCCTTATCACATGCCAATGAAATTCACCTTTTACTTTATTGTGCGTTTTTTTATTAGTAATAGGCAAATGTCATGCTCAATTCTAAAATTGATAGGTTTTCCTTTAAAAGCTTTGATTGCTACTAAACGTTTTCTATTTATAATTTTGAGGACAATCGGTGTATAATAGTGGTTGTAATCGAAAAATATGAAAAAAATCCGGCGCGCCTGGTTGAGCCGCAGCCGATATCCTCGGCTGGCGCGCCGGCGCGCAGCGAGCCGTAGACATTTTTAAAATTTTAGCCGCAGCCGCCGAAAATTTCTCGGCGTCGATCTCTCATATGTCTCATGGGCTCATAAACCGGAAGTCAGAATTCCTTCGCATATGACGCATGGTAGATCATGTTCAGGATGAAGTGGGCTACTTATTTTGGGATGTCACATCTGCAGCAACCCCGTAGGGGAAAATTTAGTAGAAGGAAACCATTGGTGAAACACGACTTTTCTTTGAACTTGCATACATGTATCACATCCAGGATGATCTGTCCAGCAGGAAACAAAGGATTTGTCAGGCATGGCACATGGTACATTTTATTGGGGATTTAGTGGGCTATCTATTTTGGGTAGTGAGATAAATGGCAACCCCGTAGGGTAAAATTTAGCAGAAGGAAACCATTGGTGAAACACGACTTTTCTTTGAACTTGCATACATGTATCACATCCAGGATGATCTGTCCAGGAAACAAAGGATTTGTCAGGCATGGCACATGGTACATTTTATTGGGGATTTAGTGGGCTATCTATTTTGGGTAGTGAGATAAATGACAACCCCGTAGGGAAAAATTTAGTAGAAGGAAACCATTGGTGAAACACGACTTTTCTTTGAACTTGCATACATGTATCACATCCAGGATGATCTGTCCAGGAAACAAAGGATTTGTCAGGCATGGCACATGGTACATTTTATTGGGGATTTAGTGGGCTATCTATTTTGGGTAGTGAGATAAATGACAACCCCGTAGGGAAAAATTTAGTAGAAGGAAACCATTGGTGAAACACGACTTTTCTTTGAACTTGCATACATGTATCACATCCAGGATGATCTGTCCAGGAAACAAAGGATTTGTCAGGCATGGCACATGGTACATTTTATTGGGGATTTAGTGGGCTATCTATTTTGGGTAGTGAGATAAATGACAACCCCGTAGGGAAAAATTTAGTAGAAGGAAACCATTGGTGAAACACGACTTTTCTTTGAACTTGCATACATGTATCACATCCAGGATGATCTGTCCAGGAAACAAAGGATTTGTCAGGCATGGCACATGGTACATTTTATTGGGGATTTAGTGGGCTATCTATTTTGGGTAGTGAGATAAATGACAACCCCGTAGGGAAAAATTTAGTAGAAGGAAACCATTGGTGAAACACGACTTTTCTTTGAACTTGCATACATGTATCACATCCAGGATGATCTGTCCAGGAAACAAAGGATTTGTCAGGCATGGCACATGGTACATTTTATTGGGGATTTAGTGGGCTATCTATTTTGGGTAGTGAGATAAATGGCAACCCCGTAGGGAAAAATTTAGTAGAAGGAAACCATTGGTGAAACACGACTTTTCTTTGAACTTGCATACATGTATCACATCCAGGATGATCTGTCCAGGAAACAAAGGATTTGTCAGGCATGGCACATGGTACATTTTATTAGAGATTTAGTGGGCTATCTATTTTGGGTAGTGAGATAAATGGCAACCCCGTAGGGAAAAATTTAGTAGAAGGAAACCATTGGTGAAACACGACTTTTCTTTGAACTTGCATACATGTATCACATCCAGGATGATCTGTCCAGGAAACAAAGGATTTGTCAGGCATGGCACATGGTATATTTTATTGGGGATTTAGTGGGCTATCTATTTTGGGTAGTGAGATAAATGGCAACCCCGTAGGGTAAAATTTAGCAGAAGGAAACCATTGGTGAAACACGACTTTTCTTTGAACTTGCATACATGTATCACATCCAGGATGATCTGTCCAGGAAACAAAGGATTTGTCAGGCATGGCACATGGTACATTTTATTGGGGATTTAGTGGGCTATCTATTTTGGGTAGTGAGATAAATGACAACCCCGTAGGGAAAAATTTAGTAGAAGGAAACCATTGGTGAAACACGACTTTTCTTTGAACTTGCATACATGTATCACATCCAGGATGATCTGTCCAGGAAACAAAGGATTTGTCAGGCATGGCACATGGTACATTTTATTGGGGATTTAGTGGGCTATCTATTTTGGGTAGTGAGATAAATGGCAACCCCGTAGGGAAAAATTTAGTAGAAGGAAACCATTGGTGAAACACGACTTTTCTTTGAACTTGCATACATGTATCACATCCAGGATGACCTGTCCAGGAAACAAAGGATTTGTCAGGCATGGCACATGGTACATTTTATTAGAGATTTAGTGGGCTATCTATTTTGGGTAGTGAGATAAATGGCAACCCCGTAGGGAAAAATTTAGTAGAAGGAAACCATTGGTGAAACACGACTTTTCTTTGAACTTGCATACATGTATCACATCCAGGATGATCTGTCCAGGAAACAAAGGATTTGTCAGGCATGGCACATGGTATATTTTATTGGGGATTTAGTGGGCTATCTATTTTGGGTAGTGAGATAAATGGCAACCCCGTAGGGTAAAATTTAGCAGAAGGAAACCATTGGTGAAACACGACTTTTCTTTGAACTTGCATACATGTATCACATCCAGGATGATCTGTCCAGGAAACAAAGGATTTGTCAGGCATGGCACATGGTACATTTTATTGGGGATTTAGTGGGCTATCTATTTTGGGTAGTGAGATAAATGACAACCCCGTAGGGAAAAATTTAGTAGAAGGAAACCATTGGTGAAACACGACTTTTCTTTGAACTTGCATACATGTATCACATCCAGGATGATCTGTCCAGGAAACAAAGGATTTGTCAGGCATGGCACATGGTACATTTTATTGGGGATTTAGTGGGCTATCTATTTTGGGTAGTGAGATAAATGACAACCCCGTAGGGTAAAATTTAGCAGAAGGAAACCATTGGTGAAACACGACTTTTCTTTGAACTTGCATACATGTATCACATCCAGGATGATCTGTCCAGGAAACAAAGGATTTGTCAGGCATGGCACATGGTACATTTTATTGGGGATTTAGTGGGCTATCTATTTTGGGTAGTGAGATAAATGACAACCCCGTAGGGAAAAATTTAGTAGAAGGAAACCATTGGTGAAACACGACTTTTCTTTGAACTTGCATACATGTATCACATCCAGGATGATCTGTCCAGGAAACAAAGGATTTGTCAGGCATGGCACATGGTACATTTTATTGGGGATTTAGTGGGCTATCTATTTTGGGTAGTGAGATAAATGACAACCCCGTAGGGAAAAATTTAGTAGAAGGAAACCATTGGTGAAACACGACTTTTCTTTGAACTTGCATACATGTATCACATCCAGGATGATCTGTCCAGGAAACAAAGGATTTGTCAGGCATGGCACATGGTACATTTTATTAGAGATTTAGTGGGCTATCTATTTTGGGTAGTGAGATAAATGGCAACCCCGTAGGGAAAAATTTAGTAGAAGGAAACCATTGGTGAAACACGACTTTTCTTTAAACTTGCATACATGTATCACATCCAGGATGATTAGTCCAGGAAACAAAGAGATTTGTTAGGGAAAATAAAACCTTTGAAATGGTTACTTACCAGAGAACTCGTTCAAAATTTTTTTATGTTCGTAAAGAACTTTAAGAGAGAAAAAGTTGGGAAATTGTACATATCAATTTCTTTTTAGCCAAGACACACACCATAATTTTCAATGAAAAACAGATTTTCCGCAATTTTCTTTTCATTATTATATAATTATTTCAATTTTTCTCAGTGTTTTTTAGTCGAGACACACAAAAAATATTTGAATTTGCAACGGTTTTTCTTAGCCAAGACACAAACCCGCGTTCGGCTGGCCTTCGGCCAGCTTCAGGGAGGTTTTGATTATCCGTTCCGTAAGATTGTTTATACTATGGGGGAAATATAAAATTCTGTTATGACACGTGACACGTCTATTTATTCTAAGTGTTGTTCCATGTAAATCCCAACTCTTTATTCACTTTCCCGTCAAATTGAACGAATGAGATGCTTCATAGAAATGCTGCACGAAATTCAGAAAATTTATTTAAATTACTGAAAATATTTGAAGGGGCGTGGCCTATTTTATCAGTTAGTTATACTATGCTAATTCAAGATGGCGATTTTTTAGAAGATTTTACCAATTCTGATGATACCAAAAAATGTATTATCAGCGCATTCTGATAGAAAATTTACCATTCTACAGTAGAGTCTCGCTATAAGCCATCGCTCTATAGTCCACAATTTATCGACCGTTGATTTCAAAACACTGATTTTAAGTTAGGTTATGTTTTTTAGTATGCGACATGCATAATTATTTTAATATTTTTGGCAAACTTTATTAAGTAGTTGTGATAATTGTGATCCACAATGAAGAGAGCAAGGACAAGTACCACAATCGCAAAGAAAGTGGAAGCCGTCGAGCAATTTCAATACTAAAAATCGTTGATAATTTTAAAAAATTACATGGACTATAGTGCGACCCAAGTGTCAAATTTGAAACCAAATATGGACTATAGCGACTCTACTGTACATATTTTCTAAACTATTTTTCTCTATTCCGAAGGCATAACTTTTTTTCGATCATTTTCAAAGGCCGTTAATTTCGTAAAAGTTCACAAAAAAACTGGGAAAACTATTTTTATTTTTTTGTAAATATTTTTAATATTTAATAACTTTTTTTTTCAAAATGTTGCTTTGGGAACGAAAAGTCTCTTCTTATAATTCCAGTCTATCTATGGTAAAAATTTAATACTAACTAGTAATTTAGGTGCCCTTGTCGATAAAATTTCTTTTAATTTATTTATTTTCTCTATTCCATGGCTGAAATAGGATTCCAATGCTTTTATTAAAATAAAATAAAAAATGACTAAAATCTTTGTATATATATTTTAAGCTGGTTAGGGAATGCTAAAATTAAAATTTCAAGTTTCGTACAGAAAATGATGTCTAAGTTTCAAGATTTTTTTAGCGAATGCTACACAAGCCGAATCAATTATAGCACTACTGTCAAAAAACTTTTACTTATTAGGTTCGTAATCCCATCATACAAAATCCATGGAAATTCTGGGAGTTCCCCCTACACAAACATGAAAAATTAGTCGCAATTTTTACAAAGCTGCTCGGTTTGCTCAACTACGTACAAAATCTAGTACACCTACGTACACCTTATTTTCATCGTAAACACTTCATTTAGATACAAAAATACTCACATAAATATTTAAATGGAACTTTCAACTACTTTCTTTAAATGTTTGGAGGAGGAGTCATGCGTTTTAAAATCACTTTCATGCCATTTTTCTAATAGATGTTTTTACGACACTTGAAACAGCATTTTTTCACTGCATTCTGACAGTCTAGTAGGTGTGATTCTCTCATACTCCAATCTATTGTAATCCACGGATTTTCTCTAACATTTACAATCGGTGTTATAGAAGATGTTTTAAATGTTATTGAATTGATAATGAAAGAATCTCAACTACAAAAACTATATTTAGGCTTATTGTTTGATTTGATATATAGGCAGAACCTAGATCAAAAAAGACTGAGATTGTAAAGAATCTCAGCTAACATCTCATTAAGTCTTACTTTCGTGTGGAAGTGCGTGCTTTTCTTCAAATTTTTCGTGAAAAATGTTTAGTATTATGCCAGGTTTTCTTATAGACTCAAAGCCGGTGATCAATAGTTTTGACTGATACTTTTATAAAACTACAAAAGTTCGATTTTCTCGAGCTGCCAAGGTAGTAATGTTTGTGAATTTTCCACAAAAATACCAAAACAGCCCGCTCCAAACAAAAAAAATTTACGTCAATGTTAAGCCTGACAACCTCTCTATACCTTGTAATAGTTGTTTTTCTTTTCGAGAAGTTTCTTGAAATATGAAAAAAATACATAAAAAATTGCATATTAAAATTTCAGTTTTTTGCCTATTTCTTATTTTTATTTCTTAAACCTAGGGAAAGAGACCTAGGACTCCAATTTTTTTTTTTGGATAAGAGGAGTTGGACTAGTTATTAGAATACATGGCTATGGGTTAGATTCATTTTGTAAAATAGAAAAAAAATGTCATTTATGAAGCTGCAACTGAGCAATCAATAAATCAAGTGGTAGAGCACTCGTTCTATGGTGCAAGTGTCCCGGGTTCGGATCCCTTTTAGGACACCAGAAATTTTTCTGGCGTTAAAAGTGTTCGGATTGCATCCAGTGAGCTTCCTGCCCTTGATTTCACGAGACGGGACTGACAATCTCATCCCGTATAAGAAAAATTATAATGGATGTTCCGAACTCCCCTTGTGGGAAGGCCTAGTTCCTCTATGGAACGTTGTGCCAGCATTATTATTATTATTATTATAACTGTACGAAGCTGCAAAGATTTACCCTAGAGCTAAATGTAGCTCCAAATTCTCTTATTCTTATTCTAAAGCTCTTATTAATAAGAAAACTTTATTTTAAAAGTGAATGTAAGAAAAGTCCATGGGAAAAAATAAAATCCGGTAAGCTGAAAATTTCAAAGTTTCGAAAATTTCACGAAAATTTCACAACATAATATTTTTATTGAAAATGGCTTAGCTTAGTGTAATTCGCTGTTGTAAAGTTTTACGAACGAAATGTGATGTCTTTTGTTATGTTTTCAAATTTTTCACCAAAAAATTATTTTCTAAAAATTAAAAATAAAATTAAAACTAAAAATATTAAGGCAAAGTAAAGGATTTTCACTAGGCCCTTTTGCAAATGAAAAGTTACAATTTGTAAATAAAATATTCAGAGAAAAAAAAGATCTTTAGTAAAAGCATTTCTCTATTAAAATAGCCCACTTTTGCTCTGAGCTAAAAAAAATAATTTAAGTCAAAATAATATTTTTCCTCTCGAAATATTTAAGAAAAAAGTATAAAGCAGAAATGAACTAACCTGAGACGTCGGGCATGATGGGTGGGTGTTGGAGGACAAATGAGATTCCCTCCACCGGAGCCTCCGACACGTGTCAACAGCCTCGGCTGCGGCCGGAAGGGTTTCTGATGCACAATTGGAGATGCAGCACCTTCCGGAGAAGACATCACATTGTCCAACGGCGAAGCTGATCGCGTAGAAGAGCCCGACGGAGGACTCCTCGGTCGATGTGGAGATAGCTTTCTGCACAGCATATAGTGCTGATTGTCCTCCTCGAGAGCCAATTCCTGCTCAGTGGCCGAAATGAAACCATTGGGATGGAATTTACTTTTGCCATTGGACAATTGTCTGGTCAGGGGTTTGTGCGGTTTCACTGTGACAAAGTCCTCAGTGCTGGATTCTCCAGGCACTGACAGCCCATTAGCCTCAGCCACTTCATCACCCTCTTCCGCATTCTCACATTGCTCCACGACCTTCTTGGCCAGGATTGTGCTGATGTAATTGTCCGGACCGATTTTCTTCTTCATCAGTGGCTTCAGCTTTGGCGTATGACCACCACTCCCTCCACTATTCTCTGCCATCCGATCAGACAGACTTCCATCCGTTTCGGGTGTGGCCAATGGCGCAAAATCACAGTCAATTG
This sequence comes from Phlebotomus papatasi, assembly GCF_024763615.1. Taxonomy (NCBI): domain Eukaryota; kingdom Metazoa; phylum Arthropoda; class Insecta; order Diptera; family Psychodidae; genus Phlebotomus; species Phlebotomus papatasi. The sequence goes on from NC_077224.1 coordinate 49,541,953, forward strand.
ACTTTCCCGGCTTCAGTGTGGCCGTCTGACGGTGCTCCGTGAAAAATTCCCCGGGCACAAAATTCACCTGATCCGCCGAACTGACATCTGTCGGCAGACTCAGCAGAGCCTCATCCGTATCGATAATGTCAAAGCTAAATTCACACATTGGCTTTGTCAGCCTGGAGATTCTGGGTGGCCAGGAACGTTCTAGTGGCCGATGCAGTCCATTCCCTCCCCCAATATTCTTCGGTGGCAACGGCGGAGCCTCAAAATCCTCTCCGCCTCCCTCACTGGCATGCCAAATGTGAAAGTATTCACTATCCGTCGGTCCTGGCATCCTGGCATCACTATTCCGCACCTTCCGCTTTGTCCCATTCACCACCACCGAGTCATTTTCGTAACTAGGCATCGGACGTGACTTCCGGCGTACGCCGGACATCGTCAGCGGAACGGAAGTGGACTCGCTGGGTGAGTGGACCTCAGCGGGACTTGGGAATACCGCCTCGGAAACTGTTGCGGCCTCAGCGGCGCCTGGATTGTCTTCAGGCGGTTCCGCAGTAGCTTCGGCACCTGTGGCGACAGCACAGCGGGAAAAGCCGCGAGAAACAGAGAGAGGAGAGAGAGAGAGAGGGAGAGGGAGAAAAAGAGTAAATTAAAATGTCATTAGACATTCCTTGAAAATCGATTTTCCTACTCGTGGCAACTATATGGGGTCATTATTCTAATATTCAATGAAGTCATAAAAGCTACAATGAGATAAAAACCAAGAGTGCAAGCATTGCAAGCACTATACGAATTTAATATTCATTTTTTTTCAACCAATTGCCAATCAAATCACCTTCTTTAAACCACGCCCACTTACTGTGTTTGTTGTCTATACCGTCTGTACTCAAAAGATACGTTTTCTCCATCCGATAAAATTATTCAAAATTCCGAAAAAGTGTAAATACTAATTAAAGCCACGCCCCTTCAAAGTTAGCTGCGTTTTTCATACGGTTTTACTGCAAAAACTTATATTTATTTATCTACTCTTTTATGAATTTCTTAGTAGAAATAAACAAGAGAAAGACCTTACATAAGTGTTTATAAAAAATACAATATTTCCTCTATTATAATTAAAAAAATAAAGCAACACGTATCATTTTTTAGTGTTAACTATTTAGGAACTATCCGAACTGCCCGCAAAACATTATAAGGGAAACACTGATTTTTATTTCTAAATTACATGGACCATGACGAACAATTCTGCAGAGGACAACCATCGCAAGCATCCCTGTAGTATCCTATGAATTCAAACAGGTCTCATCCTCTAAGGTCCAATATCTAATTTAAAAAAACGCAGGGTTCGGTGCTACCCCATGTTCAGTGGTGCCCCAGTTTAATCTACTAGGATTTCAGAAATTATAAGTACCCACAAAACTCTTCAATCGACGTAAAATAACCAGAATAAAAACTCCAAAATATTCATTTTTTTTTTCAAATTGTGCTATAAAAATTTGGGCTATGATAAGTAAACCAACTCAGATCGTTGCTTTTTAAATAAAAATAACATTCCGAAATGTGAGGTTATATTAACCTTAACCTCGAAAACTTAACTTATCTAAGTTCCTTTTTTGAGATATTAAAGAAACTCCAAATCCTGAAAACAAAATTTCGACAAATTTTAACCTAGAAAGATTCAGTCAATTAGAACCTAGAACTCTAAGAAATCTACAAGCAAAAAATACGGATAAAAATTTAAGTGAATTCTCTACACAATAACACAGTAATTCCAATTTTTTTTAACGTTATGTTTAATAAATAACCTGAAAATCTAAACTAAACTTATAACCAAATAAAAATATAATACCTAAAATTGGTATCCATTAAATTTTAAATTCAAAAAATATAACTGATTCTGATTAATTTAAACGTTTCTAAATAGGGAAAGTTTGTCAAGTTTCACACATAGGTACTCTGGCTTCAAAGACACAATAATTTTCAAATATTCCGTTAATAAATCTGACTTAATTTGTTTCAGGAGATGTGTGATATAATACGAGCTATTAAAATATATTTTTATCAATGGGGTCCGGAAATTGTCGGAAGTGGAAGATCACTCAAGGAAAATGAATCAATTTTTTCCAGAGCTTTCGGCTCAGTCTCCAGGCCTTCATCAAGTCTTTAAGTTCTTCTCTGAGTTTCGTTCAACTTGGTCAAACTTATTTGGACCGGCCACATTTAGAGAATGGTGACACTTACTAATTTAACAATTTTCACTACTCTAGGCAATAACAAATTTTATATTTTCCTTTTTCTCGGGATTTTTGTGGTGTCAGTGAGCCAGTCTTTGTTCGCACTCTGCGCACACTTAAAGACTTGACCACTGATGAAGGCTTGACTGATTGAGCCGAAAGCCCTGGAAAAAGTTGATGCATTTTTTACTTCCGACGATTTCCGGACCACTATTGATAAAACTGTTCACATCGGATTTTTCTTTACTATTACATTATATTGCAACAAGGTCAGATTCATTAACTCTTTCGCGTCTTTAGGGTAATGTCATGACTCGGGGAAAAAAGTTTTTTTTGGGTATTTACATTAATTGAAATCTATCTGTTCGTGCACGACATCATAATAGAAGAATGTAAGATTCTTGGCTTATTTTCTCAAGACTCCAGTTAGATTTCAATTAATGTAAATAGCCAAAAAGAAACTTTTTTCCCCGGGTCATATATGACCCTAAAGACGCGAAAGAGTTAAGGGTTACATGGGCCAAATGACTGGAAAATACAATTATTCTCTATTTTTTTTAACAGAATAAATTTTTATTTTAAAATTTTGTGCATATATATGTACAACATTTAAACTATATTTTCTGAAATTTTCATTTAAAAATATTTAAAATTCAGTCGTTGGACCCTGATTTTCTTTTAACTTTTACTTTTAAACTCAATTTAAAAGGCAATTTTTGCATAATTAAAAAAATAATTCAAAAATTGTGTTTTAAATTAAGTTTAAAATCTTCAGTTTGTGACATAACCTTTTCTCTACGTAAGATCATACATAACCTCAAATTCTAGAATACCAACTTTACAAAACAAAACAATTAGTTTTTATTATTGTCATTAAATTTCTTTTTCCCGGTTTCTTTACTTTTGGCATTTCTGTGACTTTAATTCTTATTTCTTTACAGTATTTTTTTTGTTTTAAATATCTTTTCTCAAATTGGAAAGTATTCTAACCTTAAAAATTTATGTCATTTTTTCAAATAAATTTAAAAAAATGAAAATTCCAAAACTACCAAAATTTGCAATTAAATTTTTGTATAGAAAAAAAACAACATTTTTTAATCTAGATCATTTTCTTTTCCGTAAAGGACGCGTGGCACACCAGTGCCTCAGAAACAAAAACAATTTTTTGACTATAGAAAGATATTTTGTCCTTTTAATAATCCCAAAAATTAGTCTTTATTTTTAGGACACCGATGTCCCATTCGTCCTTCAAGGATTAAATCTCGTTTCTACCCTGAGAGAAATCCGAAAAAGTTAAAATAACATTCCAGAAATGTTTATTTTACCCTGCAGTATTGATCCGAAATCGGTGTAAATATTTTGGTTTCTGGGTGTAGTGGTTAAAGTTACCGTTTTTTCATGTTAATTTTACCCTTAAAAAGGTGTAAAAATAACATTAAAAATGCTGATATATTTTTACACCTAAAAAGTGTTAAAGTTATAAGGAAAAAAAGTTGATCGCACTGTAGGATTTTTAAGTAATATTTTTTAGCTAGGATCGGAGAAACGGCTGTTCGACAAGGAACCCCTATTGACACTTTTGTCAAAATGTTGAAAATTATTTAACCCTTTAGGGACGATTGTAACACCGGTGTCCCATAAAGAAAATATTTTTTCCTGACTACCTGAAGTTATTTTTTTCTTATGTCTGTATATAATTGTAAAGTAGAAGGTTGAAGGAATCTAGAATATTTTTTGCAAGTCTCTAGCTATTTGCTATAGGCATTGAATAAATGAGCAGTAAAAAGTTAAAATTGATCAGTAACAAAAAAATTTGAAACAGTGATATTATCGTCCAAATTTTGGCAAAGGGAAAATGAGGGGCTTTTCACTCTATATGGAAATATTTTAAATGTTAAATATACAGTGAGTGTCAATAGTTTGTTGCCTAATGGATGTTTGAGAAATCAAATGAAAAAAATGATAGAAAAAAATACTTTTCCAAATTTTTCTTTTTGCAGATGAGTTCCTTGTAATCCGTAGATATTATTTATAGTTTTCAAAAAAATAATTAATTTTATTTCATATCAAAAATAATTGTTTTCCAAAAGTTGGTCATTTTTGAAAAATCAAAAGTTTGTTGCCTCATTAAAAAAACTAATTCAAAATGGTGAAAACGTGCAACCAACTTTATGTAAACCAGTTACATTTTGAGCTTATGTCATTTGATAGGCAAATGGTGGATTTGTACATTTTTAAGGCTGTCAATGTTAAATATATAGGTGTAAGAGTGATGATAAATAACAAGAAATAATCAGTTTTTTGATAATTCATAATTTAGGTTATAATGGCAAATTACAAAAAGTTGAAAGGTGGGATATTGTCCAGAGATACTGCTGGAAGGAATCGGCGTCGCTTAATTGCCAAATTTTATGGAAATTCATGAAAAGTTATACATAAAATGGTCAAATATTATAGTTATGAGGCACGAGTATACATCTGAAAAACGCTACTGGTAGACCCAGGGTTTCGACTCAAAAAGTCGATAACCGCATTCTAGGTATCTCTGATAGTAACTCCATGATGTTTGCTTCAAAAATTCAGAGTCGGCTGGTTACAGAAGGCATAGGGTGAACTTTGGAAAGTGGGACACTTAAGAAAAATTTCAATTTGAAATACATTTTTGAGTTGGATAAATATTTATTTTTTTCATTTTCTTTGCGTCATGGGATTCCTTGTGAAGTATTCTAACAGAATTTTCACAACTTTTATTACAAATTTCGACTGATTAATTGGAAAATTCAAACAATTCAGAAAAGAACACATTTTAAAAAGATGGACAAAATTTTGGAAAGTGGGACAAAAACTTTTGGAAAGGTGGACACAGATGGATATTAATGACAAAATAATTTATGAAATATGTACAAAAACCAATTGGTGTGGTTTTTCTGCGCAATACTTGCATTGGATGGTTGTATGGTTATGCCCTTTTTCTCCTAGTGACGCTCAAGTAATCCAAATTACCAAGAACTTCCTGGACGTACCAACAAAAAGAGGTTCCGTAAATTTCAAACAGGTGCGCTGCAGTGTCCAGCAATTACATCTTTGATGAGGATACAATTTTTAGTACATTTCTTTACCCAAACTGCCCAGGTCCATTTCCAGGTGCTTCGGAAGTACTGCAGTACTGCAGTACTTGCCCTTTTCCAGGTTTTCCAGGTATTTTCGCTGACCAAACTGTCAAACAAGGTGGTATTGGGAATCTGGATGGCTTTGGTAGCCTTTCTCCAGGAGATTACCTCCTTAACAGCTACTACTGTTGTTGCAACTATATCTCCGGATACTTAGGGATGGTTTTCTTCCTTGTTGATGTGATTTCACTACACAAAAGTACCAAATTTATTCACAAAAACAACTTGTCCATGATTTCAAAAAAGTTGTTTTGAATGCAACACAAAATAAAATCACTTTTTTCTCTTTTTAACTTAAATATTTCACAAATATTTTTTATTCACGTTTTAAATGGATGTATATCCTTTAAATTTCACTGCGCACTTAATAATAAATCACAAATTTTGCCAAGAAATCAAGCAAAAGACTTTGAGATTTTCCTATCAACTTCCATAATAAATAGAGAAAATGACAGCTACCGCGTTAAGGTTACGAACATCACGCATGCAATACATTTTTCAAATTCTTTTTGCAAGTCACTCTTTTATTGTTTAGTAACGCCTTTTGCATTTTTAACTTTTCAAATAATCACAAAATTAGGATTAATATTCGTTTGATCGAAAATTATAATATTTAATTGGTTTATTATCAAATTTTGAGGGAGGTGTCCCACATTTCACATTGCTTGGTCCCACTTTCCAAACTGTCTCACATTCCAAATTTTACCCTACAGGCTTCAAAACCAACCGCAAGTTCATGAAAGTGGTAAGAATAATTACTTGGTTTGCAGGTTTCCATTGGTAAACAAAACCAATCTGGTTGAAAGGTTGTAAATTCACTTGGAGCATGCTAAAAACGTAAAAATACAACCTCTTACGCAGTTTGGTTTTGCTTACCAATGAAATCTTTCGAGCCAAGTACCTATTCTTATATTTTCTTTAATTTTGAGTTTGATTTTCGAAGCATTTGAAGCCTGTATGCCTTCTGTAACCAGCCGACTTTGAATTTTTGAAGCAAACATCATGGGGTTACTATCAGAGATACCTAGAATGTGGTTATCGACTTTTTGAGTCGAAACCCTGGGTCTACCAGTAGCGTTTTTCAGATGTACTCGTGCCTCATAACATTGACACTCACTGTATAAATTAGGCCCGTTTTTGTAAAGATTTAAGTTTTTTACCGACCATAATTAGATATTAGGTGAGATTCTTAACAATCTCACCTACTATAATCCTAACAAAATTTCATGTCGTCCGATCGACCTCAAACTTAGCCAAAATGTGTTTCAGCACTTCCTGATCACGAATATATATGTGGCTATTTTACGTTCCCGGCCGGCCGCTCTTTGGAGCTTAATAGCTCCTAAACTAAAAAAGATATTGACTTGCGGTTTTCGGCAAAGGTTATATATCGGGTGAAAATTGCAACTTGGTGTATTGACCCCCCACCCCCCACCCCTCCTTCCGCCATTTTGAAGACCCCCATTTTTTTGTTTTCTCAATAGCTCCGCCCCTATGGCATCGAGCGGGCTCAAATTTTAGTATGTTATAGCTGGGCCTTAGAGCTTTCCATCAATACCAAACTTAAGGTCCCCCGACCCCCCTGACCCGAGCTATAAGGGTCCAAAAAAAATTTCTTAAAATGGCCATTACTCCGGTTCTAATTGTCAGAATTTAAAAAGTGAGGGCTTTTTGGAAAGCTCTCGTAAAATGCCACTTCCCCTTCTAACATCGCAAGTTCATAAAACCACCGCTAGGGGCGCTTTTTTTAAAAAGAAAATTTTTAAATCTTAAAAGTTAAATAACTCAAAAATTCCATTGTGCATCGGGCTGAAATTTTAGTATGTTGTAGCCGTTGATTATACCTATCAAACAAAAAAAACCTTAAGTCGATCTAAAACCCCTGACCCGAGCTATAAGGGGTCAAAGTTCGAACATTGACCGGCCTCTATCTCCGGTTCTAATTAACATAGCGGCCTAAATTTTACCTTTTTGGTTTCGTCTCGATGAGCACTTTCAGATGGAAGTTCAAAAAGTCACCATAGGTGGCGCTGTGATAGCGTCAAAATTCATCGAAATTCAAAGTCACTTTTCTCAAAAACGGCATTGTGCAAGTTAATGAAATTTTAGTATGTGTAGTCCAGTCTAGGACGTTTCCAAAATGGTGCGTATGCGCGCTGTGGTTTCAATAGAACCGGAGATATGAGGGGTCAAAGTTCACAAAATTCAAAAAATCATATCTCCGGTTCTATGTGACCGATTTTGATGGGTGAGAGCTTAAACGAAAGATCTCACCAAATGCTACAACTTTCTAGAATATTTGAACTTCGTGGGACCAACACCAGGGGCGCCACAGTCGAAAAACCAATTTCAATATCACATAACCTCAATTATCTCGACTGTCGCTGAACCGATTTTGATGATTACTTCGACATAATTGTAGAGCACATTTGTCTCTACATTTCGTCCATACATCATTTTCCACTCAGACTACGCTATCACTCCGATTTTGCCGTTTAAGTGTGAAAAAATTGATTTTTCCCATAATAACGCTTTGAAATCACTCAGATGCCAATTTGACTGCCTCTACTCCACCAAGACACTTAAAATAGGGTTTTAAATGGAAAGTCCTGCAAAATACAACAATTCTTTGATATAGTTGAAGTTCAACAAATGACTACTTGGGGAACTCTGGATGAAAAAACGAGTTAAGAAACAAAAAACCTCGCTTATCTTGGCTTCTGAGTAATCGATGAGTTCAAGTTCTACGGCAAAATTATAGAGAACATTCTGGTCTACATTTCACCCATATAACACTTTTCTGTCAGTTCATCCAAATCCTTGATATTTTGGTTTAAATACAAAATTTGTATAATTTCACGAATTTGATTCAAGATAACTGAATGGCGACTCACAATTTCAGCTCTAAATCGAATTTGCATGCACTCCGAGTTAGCTCACGTTAAGAATCTCACCTACATAAGCCGGTTAGGATTATCTGTCCCTTTTACTGCTCATTTTTAATTTTGTACTGCCCATTTAGAATTTTTTACTGATCATTTGTTTTTTGCCTTTGCTATATAGTAAATATTTAAGCTCGAAAATGGCGAATTTTTAAATTCTCAAATCCATAATTGATTTTATTTATTTTTTATACTTCCAATTTTTTTAAAGCAAAACCGTTTTGGAAATAAAAACTGCAATACTCATACGTAATATTTTTCACTAAATCGAAAAATATTATTCATTGGTATTGTCAGAAAAATTACTTAAATTTTTGGGCTATTTTTGTCCCTATCGTTCATAGAAGCACAAAATACACCGAATCAGACTCTGTTGGACTTTCCAAGGTTAGATGTAAAACTTATTATTGATTATGTTTCTCAGTTTATTTTTTATTGTTGATTTTCAGTACGTAAAAAGTGTCTCGTCGTTAAAGGATTAATGCATCCAATAAAATCAAAGTAATATAACGTTTTTTCTGTAATATACCTTTTACTATAAACAGACATGTTCAAATTTCATATCCCAAATGGTACAGAGTAGGGTGTCAATAGGTGCTGACACGAGTTCTTAAACAGTGTCAATAGACGTTCCTTTCACCCTATGGATCAAGTGCCTCGAGATAGCGGAACCGAATCTTTGATGGACTCACCTTCCTTTTTTTTCAGTTTGTTATTTTAATTGAACACTTCTAAAGCTAATTATCGGAGTAAAAGACACTTTTAATAAAAAACTAACAATTTTCCACTTGGTTTATGCTCTTGACATTGTTCGTAAAATCCCGTATTAGAACGTTTTATGAACCTCTTAATTTTTGTCGTAAAAACTTTTATGGGATATTTTTTGCAGAATAATTAAATGGGTAATCCGGCTTGAAACAGGAGAGAATTTTGGTGATGTCCAGGACGCTTGTGCTCCAAGATAAGACGCCGTGTGTTTGAAAATGTGCAATCACTGCAAATTATACCCCCAATTGACCCTTATTCCACCGTTCTGCCGCTGTTCAATCGATCGCGCTACCGACCAGCTGGTCGATAGTCCGGGAGGGGCAACAAGGGACACTTGGGTATGAATGATTGAGAACTGGGACTGGAGATGTTCCCAGGGCGGGAAGTACAGTAAAACTGAGAGTCTTCTTGGGTGATAATTCCACTTAATTGCACGCACACATGATAACTACCCGGAGAATTGATGGATCTCTCTACATCAAATTCCTCACGGGGCTTAATTGACTCTAATTGGAACATCCGTTCGGACAGCATCTGAGGGTGTCTCCCCGGAGAAGATGAAGAAAAAAAAGTCGAAGAAGTACCTTCAATTGCTGAATCCGGGAGTTCCTCCTCATCCGCGGCATCGTCATCAATGGCCCGGAGACCAGACAGGCTCGTGGCCCCCTCAATGTCAATGCGACTGAGGTGTTCAGCCACTTCCACATCCGCATTCCCAGCCACTTTCTCCGGATCATTCGCATTGTCGCACTTTTCCATTTATCACAATTTTTCACACCCAAAACGCGCACTCACACCCAAATCATGGGGCACAGCTTCTGCCCCAGTTACCCCTGTACACCTCAACACACTTTATCCACAAATTGCACCATGAGATTCTCTTTTTTAATGCATTTTTTCGAGAACAAAACACCTCACAATAAATTACACAGGCACCACAAAAAAGTGACTGAAAAGCTTCGAATTTTTTCCGAAAGTTGCCGCTGAAGGAAACTTTCATAACCTCACTTTTTTTCAAGCCAAATCAAAACAAAAACAAAGATTTCCCAGCATTTATTTTCCAGGCGAAAAATTCACGTCCGGATCTTCTTCTTTTTGGGTTTTGCTGCAATTGGGGCTGGAGTCTTGAAGACAGTGTGACAGGTAGTACAAATGGGGCTGTATTTGCAGAAGATGGACAAACAGACGGAGCACACGTAGCCAATATCAATAAGTTCCCGGTGGCAGAAGCAAGCAGCCCTGTAGTCCACCTTCACGGGCGGAGGCAGAACTAGCTTGGTGCGTGTATGAGGATCTGGCAGGAATACCCAGAGGAGATACTGCAGGAGACCCTCCAGCTGCGGCAATTTGAGATACTGCCCCCCTGTGATGTCACAGCCCTGCTGCAGGAGACTCAGGGACTTATCCAAAGCACACACATCAATCACAATGTTCTGCTTCTGGGCAGTAAAGAAGACATTCATGTACGTCATGTACTGAGATGCACATTCATTACTGCCCGTCACTACCAGGATCCTGGAAGAAATTCTCGTGCCCGGAGCCTTAATCCTATTCATCCGGGCGATGTAGCAGAGAGCCATGGTCATTGTTCCCGCCAGCAGAGATTCCGTATGCCCATGCATCCTTGGGGAATTCGTTATCAAATCCGTCAGTTTGGTCTTAACAGTTTTCTCCACCAGAGTAAATAACTCGTACTGCCCATCGATCTGGCGCACTTCCATTGGTTTCCCCGGAGTCGGATAGAGGAATTCCCTGCAAAATCATTCAAAATTAACTCGGATCTTCGAGCCAAAAACAATATTGTGAAATTTACGTCGCATGGTGATGACAAGCCAGAACTGCCAGTTTATTCTGAGCCCTCTGCATTAGATGGGCATTCCCAAAGGCTATTATAGAGTCCAGACACTGGGTCATGTGGTGTGTATTTATTCGGATGATCCTCTGGCTGGGATTGGTGTCCAGAACAATCACCAGCAAATTGCAATCTGCAGGTTCTACAAAAACCAACCAATTTTCTTAAAGAAATGCACTTGTTTAAAAGACTTCCTCACTAGATTATTTTACCTGACATCCTTTTGGTCCTTTGCGCACAGATTTAGATAATATTCTCCAGGAAAACACGAGGAAATAGGAAAAACCAAGATTGTTTACGTTTCCTTCTATTTGACACAATGCAATGCACTGGAAAGCGGATTGGAAAGCAAAACTCTCCAAAAAAAATTATGGGTTCTGTTTTAAGATGGCGCTGTTTTGTATATTCAAATATTTTTAAAAATAACGATTTTTAAAGAGCATCAGTTTTGTAAATTTACAATTTAGGCTTAAAAAAATAATTTTTGATTTGATTAATCTATCTTTTCTAGTTTAGGAGATAATTGCGTCAAAAATTTTTCATACAATTTTAGTTCCAAAAAAAATATATATATTCGTTGTAAAGTTTAGGGGGTCTATCTCTTTTAGTTTAGGAGATAATCGTGTTTAAAGTTTTGCATACAATTTAGGTCGAAAAAAGTAATTTTTGATTCAAAGTTTACGGGGTATATATCTTCTGGTTTATCAGATAATTGTGTTTAAAGTTTTCATACAATTTTAGTTCTAAAAAAAAATATATTTTCAATAGAAAGTTTACGGGGTCTGTCTCTTCTAATTTAGGAGATAATTGCGTTTAAAGTTTTGCATGCAATTTAGACCAAAAAAATAATTTTTTTATGTTTAGGGAGTCTCAAAGCTTCAGGAAGGCAATAAAACAAGTAAAAAAATAAATTCTGTTTGCTAAACTGATTAAAAAGGTAGTTAGAACGAATATCAGAAGTGGAGGGTGTAGTCTAAATAAGTTTGAAGGAAGAGGAAAGAGGATGGGTGATAGTTAATTTAAAATTTTTTTAATACAATTTTAGAACAAGAAAAATTCATTTTCCATTTTTTTATTACATTGAAATTTAAATTTTTATCTATTTCTTTTTTGCTAAAAGAAAATTTTCGTTAAATCATGTTTTTATTTGGTTAATGGGTTGTGTGAAAAGTTTAAGGTTATGATAAGCCTAACCTCAAAAATTGAAAGAATATTTTGTGTGGCAGTCCACAGACTTCTCATTTTAAAGTAAGTTTTGTAGATTTATATTTTAAATTGACTCCTAAAACGTTATTTGTATTTTCTAGAAGAGATTAATATTTTTAAGAAAATAATTAATTTTGTTAGCCCTTCAGGGTTTGTCTATAAGGTAACAACAACAACAAGCTGTTGTCATTTTTTTTATTTCGCTCCTCAAAAAAGCAAGATATATTTTGTGTGCAAAAGATTTTAAAACTTTATTGAACAAGAAAATGTTTAATTTCATTCTACATTTTTAAATGAATGAATCTCTATCCTCAAAAATATGGCAGATCCCCAATTTAAAAATGTCAAAAATGTCTCTAAAGTTCTTAAAGACACTTTATGGATTTTTAACTGCTCGAACTCTACGAGAGAGCAGTTTCCACAATCCACAATCCAATTTTTTTTAATTATGGAAGTATTGTATGTTTCCGTTAAATTACAAAATTTCCTGTTAAAATTAACTTCTTATTCGAGGTTAGGTCACACATAACCTTAAATTCTAAAATAACCTCTGCAGATAGGAACAAGGGCCAAATAAGATACCATAACTAATAAGGCTTAAACTTGTTTTTAGAGAAGCTGAACCAAGAAAAATTAATGTCTAAAAATGTTTAATGTGGGCTTTTTAATTATAATAGTTTTTAACCTATTTAACCATTAATTTACTCAGACTGACAAATTTTTGATTTTAATATCAGATATCTTTGTACCATTCATCAATTTAAGAGAGGATTGGTGAGGATCTTCAAATCTTCAGAAGAGAGAAAGTTTTGTAGAATAAAAAATAATAAGAAAAAATAACCACAAAGATAATTCAAAATAAAGTTTCACTTTCTAAACCTTTTAACCTAAAAAATGTAACAAATTATTGCTGTTCAAAACATTTTTTGAGTTTTGATAATATGTTTTATTGCATTATATAATAAATTTGCATCTTTCTCATCATGAGGTAATTTTTTTTTCGGAAAAAACAAGGTGTATAATCTCAAATCCTTTTTCAAACCCCAAAACATCTGTAGCAATAGGAGAATTTTAGGTTAATTATTTAAAAAAAAATTATGTAACAAAAACGATGAAATTCAAATTCACATTGTTTAATTCAAATTCTTTTTCAACTTTGAAAAAAAAATAACTTGGGCGCTCCAAACATACAATTTATACCATAATGAAAGAAAATAATTCCAAATTAAAATTCTATCCTTCAAAATATGCAGCAAATAATCAAATCAAATATACTTAAATGGGTCCCGGCCAAAGTCCCGAATAAGTCAATATCCTGAATGGGTCAAAATCCCGAAAAATCAAAATCCCAAATTAATAAAATCCGGAACGCCAAAATCTCGAAACCCAAAATTCCGAAAACTAAAATCCTGAAAACCCAAAAGATTCAAAGCCAAAGTCTCGTAAAACCAAAATCGAAAAAAGCCAAAACTGAGAAAACCCAAATTCCCGAAAAATAAAATTTCCAAATTCTTAAAAGTGTTATACCTACGCTCAGGATTGCATCCGAGCTTGATGGAAGTAAAGGGAATCTCCGTATAATTACGCTCCTCTCAGTTAAGATTTTAACCCTTCGGAATATCGACTTTCGGTATTTTGTCTCTTATAACTCTGGCACACCTTTTAGATTTAGATCAAAAAAATTTCATTAATCGAAATTGACGTTCTTTTTTCTCAAAAGTTTTGCATATCACTATCTTACTCTTTCGGACTCTTCTTCTTCCTTTAAATATCATAATAAATTCAATTTAGCTCAGATGAATTCAGAGAGCGAAAGAATGAGATAGTCACATTTGAGAAAGAAAGGGATGTGAATTTTGATTTCACGAAATTTTCCTGACCTAATAGCTGTGCCAGAGTGATTAGAAATGGCGTTTGAAATTTTGGTTTTCGGGATTTTGGATTTCACGTTTTTTTTCTTTCGAATTTAGGTCCTTGAGGGATTTTTGTTTTTCGAGATTTTGGCTTTCAGAATACCGACGAATTCGGGATTATCTCTCTCAGGGATATTGGCTTCTCGGAATTATGGCGTTTGAAATTTTGACTTTTGGGATTTTGGATTTCAGGTTTTGGTTCTCTCAAATTTTGGTCCTTGCAGGATCTCGGCTTTATTCGGGATTTTGATCCATTCGGGATTATCTCTCTTTGGGATCTTGGATTACAGATTTTTGTTCTTTCAAATATTGGTCCTTGCGGAATCTTGACTTTCGGGATTTTGACTTTCGTGATTTTGATTCATTCGGGATTTTCTCTCTTTGGGTTTTTGGCTTGCACCGTGTTGAATGTCATGCTCGAACCCATGATACATTTATCCGATATCTTGTGCTACTTCTCTGCTCCAGTGCGGCTGACACCGGTAGGATTATTGTCTATAGAGATTCTGTGATCACATAAGAGTGGCCGGACTTTCCGGTTACTTATGGCCCGGTTTCCTTTTATTAAAAGAATAGCGAGGGGGAACTGCAGTAGGGTTCTTTGCAATACATTAAATGAGGCAATGCGCTCAATAACTCAACAAGGCTTGCTATTTGCTATGTATCCAGTCCACTTTGTCTTTGTACTCCCGATGCTTAAATACGTTACCTTCGGACAACCCAAGCTTCGGACAACTCATTTTTTTCTATGTGGTTAATTGATTTGACCCATGGCCCTTTTTAAGAAATTTGAGGCATTTGAATGGTTATTAAAATATAAAATTATAATGGGTCAAATTGTTTAAAAACTTGTTTTAAAAAGCGAGTTGTTCGAATTTTATTTCAGAAGAGATGTGACCTTTTTAACTGGGTGAAGGTTTTTCAGGACGTCACAAACTACCGCTTTGTATATAGTATGGGACTTTCAAAAAATACTAGAGCCCCGCACGGGTCGGGTTTTAGGGTTTTTTCCAACCCTCATCCGCAATGGATTTGACGCGTACCCGACCCGACCCGTTGAATTAAAAAAATATATTTTTAAAAAATCCTAGAAATCGGGTCGGATAAATGTTTAAGTATAATACCCGAAAATTTGAAGGGTTGTATCCGTGACCCGCCCGACCCGCAGAAAATAAAATAAAACCCGCCCGACCCGCAAAAAATCATGCGGGTACCCGCGGGTCGGGTCGGGTATGCAGGGCTCTAAAAAATACGGTGTAGTAAATTCTGAAAAGCCTCAAGCCTAATTTTATTATTGTAAATAAAGAAAAATAAAACAAATAATAAAAAAAAAATAAAAAAAAAGGAGAACACGATCAAAAATTTCTGTAAAAAGATCACGAAAGTCAGGTAAAGAAGTACGGCTACCATTGATTATAAATCAATTTAAAAACGAAATATTTTAACTTCCAAAAAAAAATCCAGAAACAATACTTATAAACATTAATATAAATTAATATTTCAGTCATAGGTTTCTAACATCTTTCTTTTCGTTCAATTCTTTTCGAAGCCTAAGTCGTCCGAAGGTGCGCGCTCTCCCCTATATCACCAAATAATTTACTCTTATAATTTTGTTTTTAATAAAATAAAAAAAAAAACTAAAATAAAATAAATCGAACTAAGAACCTTTCCATCACGAAGCCAATGCGTTTCCCTTTAAAAATCCTTTAAAAATAAAAAAAAAAACATAAAACTGAAACTCCGGTACAAAACCACCAAATTTTATTAAAATATCATCAAATAAAAGAAGTTAAACAGAAATTGTGCAGGACGTTTTCAGGAGCAGATCATGGAATTATCGTGGAGATGCGAGATGAAATTGAGATCGTGGCTGGATTCATTTTCCTCAAAGGATACCCAAGTGTTCTGGAAATATCCTCTGCGATCCTTGCACATATCCCCTTCACTGCCAAAGTCAATCAGCAGGTTCCTCACGGCATTGCTTTCAGTGTCCATTTGATGTACTTTTGCTTCAGAACGCTGTTCCTCCAACAACTTCCGCCTCCTGCTTGCCACTTGCCATAGCTGCAGACGAAACACACAAAAAAAGAGAAAGAAGTCGTGCAATCTGCTCATAATCTCTCATTTTCCCGCGAAAATCTCACCTCATAGGCACGTCCGAAGCTCCTGGCCACTGTGAGAGCCACTTCTTGGGCCACTTTGCGCTTTGGACAGAGAAATGCGTGACACTCGAGAATTGCTGGTGCGTCAGAGCTCTGGGATGACGATGATGAGCACTCCCCAAAAGACGAAGTTGACTCTCTGTGATCCAAACTACTCACAAATGCAAAGACGTGATCATGTGTGGCATCGGCAGAGCAGTATGATATCCGATAGACGGAAACTTGCTGCTGTGTCTCACCAGAAACCGGATCATGCACTTCGATGCCTTTCGGAGACACTGACAGGCTAACCCGCTGCAGCTTCTTGCCACTTGCTACTATGCAGAAACAAAAAGAAAAAACATAAATAAATTGAGATTGATTTATCTATACAACAATGTATGAAGATCAAAAAGTGCTGTCTGACCTTTGGCCGTTGATATCACCGTTTTGACTGCTTCGGCCGTTGCATCTTCTGAACGGGCTGCATCGATCACTGTACTCCCTAAATACTTCACATTGAAGGTTGATGGCTCAGTTCCATCCTCCAGATCCTCATAAGGATCATTAAAGTCCCTCATATTTGTAGCTAAAGCCCATTCTTCACAAAGTTCTACCAAAAAGAATTTATTACGAGTTCAATATTCTAATTCTAATCATTTATAGTTTATTTATTTATGAAAAGGATCGAAGACGCGCCAGGAAGATTGTGGTAACAGAATTAAAGATTGACGATCCTTTTTCTCAAATATTTGTCAATAGTGTCATAATAATTCTTCTTATGGAACTCTTATGGGCCATTTCCATTGAGAAAATTTTCAGATTTTTGTAGTTCCCAATTCACGTGAAAGCTCGCAAAAAAGCCCAGTTTTGAATACGAACATCTCGTTGACATTTGTTTGTTTTGATTCAGTTTCTGGGTAAAAATGCATAAAAACAACCGAAACCTTCATGAAATCACTGCTAAAGGATATCTTTAATCCTTTGGTACGCAAATTGAAGCAGGGAAAGAGATAGTGAGGGGTAATTGAATCGATTACCAAATCAAAACAGCAATATCACTATTTTTGAAGCACTTCGAACACTTTGCCCGCCTTTACCGTAAATACGGGTTGTGGGCATACCGTATCCCCAATACAGGGACATTTTCTCACTGCACGCACCACTTTCACCTTCAAAGAACCCAAATTTACCTTAATTTTATCTAAAAACACCTTCTCTGTGAAATGAAAACAAGTTTTTTTACGGAAATTCGCTCAGCTGACAACTCATTGGCATGCAAGTACAAAAAGAAAACTCAATGGATGGCGCTGTTCTCCATAGGAACAGTCTGGGAAACTTCTCACAATTTTTATTTTTAAGCTTTTATGAGAAAAAGTTCAACCAGATTGAACTTTTTCTCATAAAAGCACTCTTTTTTTCATATGGAGTTGAAAAATTTCTAACAAATTTCTTGAAAAATTTCTCAATGGAAATGGCCCATTACACTCAAAATAATACTTTTACAGAATTATTCAATATATTTAGAACATGCATGTTCTAAAACAAATTGTGAGGTAAATGCTAATTTTTTAACATGATACACTAAAAAATCAAAGCCTATCATGCTTTAAATCCTTTATAGATAGCTACCGTCGTTGCGGGTGACTTTGCACGTTTTTTCGCTGTTTTTCAACTTTACCCTCTAAAAGTGGACAGTTAAAATGAAGGGAGGGAGGTTAATGGGTAAAATTATTTGAATTCAGTTGTTAATGAATGGATTTTGTGCCACTAACATTCATTCTTTAAAATTTTACTATGTTTAAAAAAATCAAGAAAAAAGGCTTGCACTTGGGATAAGGTGCGGGTGACTTTGCACTTTTTAATAAATACTAAAAAATCAACAATTTCTGATAATAAACGACAATGAAGATCTTCACATCTAAGGGTAAGATGCACGAGATCTACAAGATGACGTGGTCGCCATCTTGATTTGACGTTTCTGTCCGCCATTTTGAATAACTGTCAAACCCTAAAACTGGTCCGATTGGGTTGAAATTTTAGTATATGTTGTAGCTGATGTCAAGACCTTTTCAAAACGTATCTATGTTCCAGTCTACGTTAAGTATTTACCTAGATACAGAGGCTCAAAGTTTTAAATTTTGTAATACTCATATTTTGGCGGTCTTTATTTTTTAATATTCAATATTTGAAACCTAAACAAAATGCCTCAGTAACTATTAAAAATGGTTGAGACTTTTATTTTATATATTTATTTACTCTAACATAAATTGAAAAAAAAAATAAACGAAAAGCGCATTTAATTAATTTTTTTATTTTTCATCTTTGCAAAAACAGTTTTTAAGATTCTCAGATAATGCACTGTTATAAACAAAAGCATTACTTTTCTTTTTAATTGTTTGTTAGATCTCATCGCCTAACGATAGCGCTGCCTTTTTTGTGATGGTTTTGATAAAACAGGCTCCCTGTAATTCTGTATTCATGAAAATGTCAAAATTTTCAACTTGAAGCCCCTATATCCAGACAATCACTTGGCCTAGGTCGGATTTTATATATGTTCTGAAAAGGCCTTGACATCAGCTACAACATACTAAAATTTCAGCTCAATCGGATGAGATTTTTGTTTTGACAGTTATTCAAAATAACGGACAGAAACGTCAAATCAAGATGGCGACCATACCATCTTGTAGATCTCGGTTACTTTATATTAAATTCCCACAAAATTGGATAATTTTTAGCCAAATACTTCTATAAAAAAGCTTTAGAAATACCATTATATGCGATTTTATAACATAAATCATGCGTTCTTAGGAAGATAATAGAGAAAAAAATATTTTAATAAAAATAATCAACAAAATCGAAGTGGATTATTCTAGTCAGATAAATTTAGATTAGATTTGGGCAATTTACTACTCTGAAATCGATTTTGGAATTGCACGTTCAGATAACTTTTTCACAGAGCCGTTTTTTGACAAAATACCTATATCAGCATTTCATTGACTCTATTACTGAAACTACAAAAATCCTTTTAGGGATCATTGCACCTTACTTGGTATATAACATATCCCTATATACTTTGACATGGTAGACCGGATCGGCGAAGACCATCAATAAGTGCTAGAATTTATGAAAGTCTTACGGACAGCAGAGTGCAAAGTCACCCCCCGAGTGCAAAGTCACCCGCAACGACGGTACTGAAGCCATGATAAAGAATTTTGGAAAAATTCTAACTTTAAATTTTCTAAATGTATCAAAAAAGGTGCAAACGGATATATCGGGACAACCCTTCAAAGCAGAAATGGGCAAAAACCGTTTGAAAACGAACAAACGTCATATGAAAATTCTACGTCAATGACCAAAACGTTACCTGTAGGGGAATTCTCTAATTTTCGTGGCATTTTCACGCGTGAGTTCGAAACCTGACAATGCCAATCGAGCTTTTTTGTCATATCATATGAGTTCGAAAATGCAATTCACTGTTTTTTTTTTTAATGAAATTCCTTTACTTGAGGATTTTATGAAAGCACAGTAGAGGAAAGTGCTCCCCCTTCGAACGTTCATGCCTTCGAATAATGTGAATTTCTTTTGTTTTTCGTAAGAGATTTACACTAAATTATCACGTAATTATCAATAGTTGATGATAAGTCAACTAATATTTAATAGAAATGTGTAAGTCTCCTAGAAAAACTAAAAGAAAATTAACATTATTCGAAGGCATGAACGTTCGAAGGGAGAGTACTTTCCCCTACGTCTGGGTTGATTTCTTTAACAAAATTCATTGTCATTTGGATAGCCAAAAATCTCAAATATGCGACTTCTGACAATGCCACGTGAGCTGAAATGGCAATGTCACGACTACAGAATCGCATTTTCGAAAAACCTCTCCTAAGATTCAAACTCAATTTGTCATATGGCATTGCCAGAGCGTTACAGAATTCCCCTCCTGGAGGGAAATTCTGTTTTACAGTATGACAATGTCATATGACAAATTTTCATGTTACATTCGGGAGTAGGACAAAATTAAATCCTTGTAATTGTCAAATATTCATTGCCAGTAGCCCTATGAAGCTTTTAGTAACTGATATGAGAGGGATTTTTAATTGATTGTCCCGAATTATCCACTTAAAAAATTTTAAATTTGTCGTATGATATTGTCATACTGTTACAGAATTCCTCTACTTGACAAACTTATTTTGACGTTTATTCGGTTTGAAACGGTTCTTGCTCACCCCTGCTTCAAATAATTAAGGTAAAGTGCCCTCACTCGACCGGTTCCTCGACTCGACCGGTAGACTTATTTATTTAATTTATTTATATTTGCTATAATATTTAGATTATGATCCTTCTAACATTAATAGGTCAATTATTCCATAAATAATATGAATCAGTGACAATTTTATAGAAAATGTCACTGATCTGGTCAAGTCGAGGAAACCAGTCGAGTGATGATACTTTATCTTATAAAGTAATATAACTTTTTATAAGATTAAGATAATAATTTAAATAATGGAACAGACACCAATTTAGTAAATAAATGAATAAAATCCTTGTTCGATTTTTCTATGAAAAATAAAAATCAAAATCAACTTAAAACCTTAAAAAAAAATTAAAAAACAAGTATTTAAATTCTGAAATAAAGAAACACCAATGATTTTTAATTAAAAATTTTATTTGTCAAATTATTAAAATTAATAAATTAAAAAAAGTGGTAATAAACTAATAAATTGAAAGAATTAAATTAGAAAATAAATGAGAAATATTTGGAAACGAAAACCGTTCTGTGAATATCGTCATATTTTTGTACTTCATGCAAATAATTTTGGATAAAGCTATCAAAATTTGAAAGCGTGAGCTGATTGAGCGATATTATAGCATTGGAATTTTTTTTTATCGATGAAAGAATTAAAATTCAAAAACGTAAATTTTAGTTTAGCCAGCCATAATTTTAGAAAAGATATGACGTATAACTGGGTGAAGGTTATTCAGGTTCAGGAAGCTAAAAACCACCGCTTTACATAATATGGGACTTTCAAAAAAATACGTTGTAGTAAATTCTTAAAAGTCTCAAGATGCAGAAACGCAGATATTTATTTCTATTCATTTAATTTTATAATTATGAATAAAAAAAAAACAAATAATAAAAAAATGACAAAAGAACACGATCAAAAATTTGTTTTAAAAAACACGAAATCCAGCTAAGGAGGTACGGCTACCACAAATTAATTTAAAAGCGAAATATTTTAACTTATGTTAACAAAATAAATATGGTTAGGTAACATGTTATTACAAATTCTAGTTAGAATAACCCAATTAAAAGGCCAGGCCTTAAATATATTACCTAAACCTCACTTAATTTCTGCTAATTTATTTTAATTATTCTCTAAAACTATATTTTTGGCATTTTACGAACTTTCTTTTTATTTATTACATTATTTAGCCCTAAAATTAAAAAAAACTCAAAAAATCGATTTTAGTACAGTCATGTTCTAAATTTAATTTAATTTAGTTTTAATCTAAATTTAATTGGGCCCTTTGCTTCTTTTTTACCCCACCAAATGTACAGGATGGACTTGTAATGTAAGACATAGGTCATCGCTATTATCCTAAAAAAAACGTTTACCCCGTGGGATACCTTCCTAACTGAGTCTCTAGGTGCGGATCGCGCAGCGGATTGTTCTATTCCTCTTGGTCTTTTTAGTCCTTCCCACATCTTAAAAAAATCTTACTTAGGTCCTATGATACTTTAATGAAACCCAGTGTCAACAACACGTGTCTGTTTTGCCAAGTTGGCACTAATCCCTCAATATGCTTGCTCGTGTTGCCCTTTCCCCACGCAACGACCTCCTTCTTAAATACTTAAAATTATGATTCATAAAATTGTAAATCTATATAAATCTTGGCATTTAATGATCTGTGATTCAGTGAATTCTGCCTTTTACCTGATGAGATCGGTCGTAGTACCGTAGTTGCGGGTGACTTTGTCCTTCGTTGATGACTTTGCCCCCCTCCTATTGTCGTAAACTTTTCTCTAATTCAAATGCTTAATAATGGTCCTCAACCGATCAGACATGGTAGATCGGATCGAAAAGACTATCCTTAAGTGCTATAATTAAAGAAAAGCTTATGAAGAGGAGGAGGGCAAAGTCACCCACGGAGGACAAAGTTACCCATATTTACGGCAAGTCGGCGGCTGACGCAACCAAACATTTACTGAGAAACAATATATGAATTAAATTGAATTTATCTAATTTTTATTTTTTGTGTTTTCGTGAAACTATATTAATAATGGTTATATTTATTTAATTTCTAATTTTAATTTATTAAATATTCATTCTAAGTTTACTTAAAATAGAAGTAGGGGAAACTGGGACACCACCAGACACTGCGATTTTTTAATCAGATATTCGACTTCAGAGGACAAGACTTATAGAAATTTATGGTCATTATAGGAATGCCAATAGAGTAATTGACGAAGAATATTTATAATGCAATTAGCCACTGAAGAAGGCGCACTGTCGCGTCGAAAGCTTTGGCGAAATAACATTTTTGTTTGGTCTCTGCAGGGGCCCATCAAGCCTAACAAAAAGTGAAGCTATTTTTCACTTTTCTTTGTAAAAATTTTGCAGCTATTGCACCGCGACTTAAACAAATTTGCTCGTAGTTCTTGTATAATTTTGGCGAACATTATGAAATATGTATTTTTAGATAGCTTTTAATGCACGATTTCGGAATATATCAGACTGGTGAACGAATTCTCTTTAGGAAAATACTTGCCAATAGTCTTCAGTGCCTCTATGCAAAAACGTATGGAAAAATGATATGTCGAGAGGCCCTTGGTCTCTGAAAGGATCATCATTCCTAACGTACCCAGAAGGAGGTCATCTCTCTATTGAATTATACTTATAGGAATGCTTGTTTACTGAAGAAATGGTCGAGATAGTCCAAGACCGAGTAGTTTAGAAATAAAAATTAGTGTTTGGTGCTACCCCGTGTTTGGTAGTGCCCCAGTTTCCCCTAGAACAGTTTTCGAGCACTATTGACTGCTTAAAATATTTTTTGAATTAAAAATATAAGTATACTTATATGCAGCATACTTATTTCTAGACTTCTAATATTTCTCTTGAAATTTCGTTATATTAAAATAGAACCACAAGGAATGAAATAATGGGAATAATTGATATACGAGACATTGGTACTAAAATACGGGAAAAAGCACCACATCTTAGATTTTATTTTATTTTCGCTTTTTCTTTTTTACAAGTGGCTCTAAAATACTTTTAGTCTGTTCAAAAACACTTACTTTTAGTTTCTATTTTTATCAATTTCGTTATGATTTATTACTTTTTTATGAATTAAAATAGTCACAAGTTGATTTAGTACATCCATGTACTAAATTTCCTAAAATTTTATTTTTGATCTTTTTCCTGAATAAAAATGCAGTTAGTTGTGTTTGTGTTTTTCTTCAAATTTTCTAAAAAAAAAATTTGTGTAGATCCTAAGCCGTGGGATAATAGCTCTTTTTTTTAATTTAAACAATAAATAGCATCATCAAAGAATGTAAATGGAAAGTAAGAAAACACTGATAAAGCCAACACTTATTTTGCTGTAATATCACCGTAAATTATTCTATTAAAAGCACCAAAAAGGAACACAACGAAAAGGAGAAAATCAATTATCAATTTAATAATTGAATGAATTAATTTATTATCATAAAATTGTCATAGGCTTATCGAACTGACAGATACATGCGTGAAATGTTATTGCACTCTCGTTTATTTTCTTTCCAATTGATAAATGAGAAATTCGGGCATCATTTATCCAATTCAATGAACGCTTTTAGGCGCCGAACAAGGGTCATATTGAGAGATCGTAATTATTGATATTTAAATTTAAAAAAAAGTAAAACTAATTTGCAAATCTCTGTCGTATGCAAATTTCGAAATACTTGTTCATTGAACCAATTCGTTTTAAAGTAAAAGTGGTAATAAAAATGTTGAGATTCCAAGATTATAAAGTAATATTAGACACGCAAATTCATAAACCACAAAAAAATCCAGGATATTTCTTGATGATCATTTTAATGAAGTGCATGTTCCGAGATCAACTCCTAATGGATGTTTTATTTAGTTTTAATATTAATGTAATTTTGTAGTTAACGAAAAAGAATGAAAGCGAAACAGAGCTGAAACACGAGAGTCAAACAGTTAAAATTCCAAAATTATAATATCCATCGAGATTTATCACATTTCATCTCACGCTCAAGAGCTAATCCTATGCACTTGATGCCATAGATGGCAATTATTGACCGTTTTCTGGTTACGCACTATCATAAAAGTTAATGCATATTGGATTCTTATGTGAATAAGTTGCTATAATTGCATGTAGTGGACACCATATTCAAGATATTATATCATTTTTCCTTCCTTCATTAGCATATCAAATGATTGTTAGGATTTTTCCTCTCAACTCTGCTATCTACGAGGGAAATACTACTATAAAGAGATTTCTGCAAGACGAAATTAAAAGAAACACTAAGAGCCAGTTTTTCTTCTGAATTAGATCACGATAATTAAATGCACAACATTATAGAGCGTCAATCAGGCGGGAAATTCTGCAGAATAATTTTTCTTCGCATTGGCGCCACTTCGAACCTCCACATCCATCAAAAGTTTGACCCCATGAAAGTCCCAAGAGATAATTCCCTATCACAGGAAATTGCATGTATTTTATCATACTCACTCTTGTGCTTTGAATTTTTCCAGATATTCCGGAAAAAGGCCATTTCCCTCAGTTTCACGCACTTTTCTCTCAATTTACCAAAGGAACAAAAAAAACTTCCCACCAAAAAGCAACAATCTTCAAACAATTGAAATCACTTCACTTTCACCACTCCAATTAATAGCTCCAACAAATTGTCTTAAATTAATCTCAATGATGAAGATACAGCAAACTCAACAATTAAAACTGCAATACGTCTGCTCTCGAGACCGTTCTGATCGGTTGTGCATTTTGCCACTTCAACTGATCACTTGCTTTCCGATCATACTCCCTCCATCTCACTCTATAGCGATCTCTTTTCCCTTTTTTTTGCATCTGTTTTGCTGTGATTTTCATCATCTTCATCTCACATTTTCGCAGAGAAAATTGAGGAAAGAAACTGAGAAAAACCCAAATCAGAGTGCGCCAAACAAAGATCTTCTCGAGTTGCGCGCCAAAAAATCATCCAGACTGATAAAGCTTAAGCTCGCCAATGTTTGTTAGTCACTATACTGAATTTCAGTTGTTCAAGTGAATTAAAAATTGAAGAAAAACTTTGTAAATGTAAAGAAAAATGAAAATCATATCAATTTATGTGAAGGTCAACATAGGGGTAGAATTACCGGAAGACTCTAAGTCGTTATCTCTAACCTTTTGGCCCCTAACTAACAACCAGACGAAAGGACGCACAAGCAACGTGACATTACTTCACGAAAATTAAATCTGGAAATTAATAGCTCTGGAACATCTTGTAAATCAAGAAAATTTCATTAAATCAAAATTCGCATCCCTTTCCTTCTCACACGTTTTGCATATGTCAATCTCATTTTTTTCGCTCCCCAAATTCTATTGAACTAAATTGAATTTATTGTGATGTTTAAAGGAAGAAGAAGAGTGCGAAAGAATGAGATAGACATATGCAAAGCGTGTAAGAAAGAAAGGAATTCGAATTTCGCTTTCATGAAATTTTCCTTAACCCTTTCGCGTCATTAGGGTCATATATGACACGGGGAAAAAACAATTTTTTTTGACTATTTACATTAATTGAAATCTATCTTTTTGTGCACGACATCATAATAATATAAGGATGTAAGATTATTGGCTAATTTTCTCAAGACTCCAGATATTCAGGAAAAGAAAATATTTGAGATCAAAAATCACTAATTTCGAACTTTGTGAAATGACTTTTCTCTTTCAAAATTTTTTATATTAATTTATTTTTTCAGCAAATAGTTCTTTAGAAGCACAAAATAGAATATCTAAAGATTGTATATTGCATATTTTGATATAATAAACTACTCTCAATTTTTCAGAAAAGCGTGTAGAATTTTCCGGGTCATATATGACCCTATTGTCCCCAAGGGTAACAGTGTTTTCGTCCCAAACCTATAGCGAAATGTAGTGGGGACATTGTTTTTCTTTGTGAAATGCAGGTGGGACATCTTGCTCCTGGACATTTCATCTTATATCTGATGAATTATAACATATTTTGCAATATTTTAGAGTATTCTGCAAGCGTCTCATATTGTGCAATTGTATTGTGTGTGAATAAATATGTGGATAAGTTTATTTTTGCCAAAAATTGCTCAAAATATTGTGACAGTGACTGTTCAAGGGATTATCAGGAAGATTCCTTGAACACCAGGAGTACAGTGTTCATCAAGACAATCCAGTTTGCCATGATTTTGGCCAAATTAATAACTTCAAGCAAAAAAAAAACTCTTAAAAAGTCCGTGATATAGATTTTGAAAATGGTATGTACACTTCCCTTGAGGACAATAGGGTCATATATGACCCGGGGTTTTTCCGAGTTTTCACGCAATGGAAAATTTTTTTCCTCTCTGAACTATTATATTTGATCATAAAGCATTAGGAAAAACTCAATTTTACATGAATTCATCTGCTGAATAAAAGTGGGACCCGAAAGAGTTAAACGTAAAATGGTTCTAAAATTGTTTGCGAATTCCTAATGGAACCTTACAAAATGTTCGTAATTCAACTCACTAAAAAATTCGTAAAAGTTTGTACTTTTTCTCAAATATTGTTCGCAACATGACCACTTAACGAGTATTTTTTGTTCTTTTTTTAACCCATTCCTTACCATTGTATTATACATCATACGTAAATGAGTGATTTTTGATGATTTATTTCTGGGCAATTTTTATCCGAATTGGTGTCGGATATGGATTTTTAGTAACTTTAGTTATTCAATTACTTGAGAAAAATAGTTGGACAGAGATGGGAATACATTTTGTTGTTCTTTTCTTGCTTCGCGGAAGGTCATGCAAAATTTTTGCTCAAAATGACGAACGGAAAATGCGACATCCCGTCGAATTTGTTAAAATTGGCCTCTTTTCTCTTTCCTGATTTGAATTCTAGTTGCCAATTGGTGTTCTTGGATAGTTACTCTATCTAAATCAATAGAGTTTGTAATGAATTAATGCGCGGAATTTAAATTCAGTGACCGTTAAGACGTGTGTTTGACAGAGGCTCCCCGCGCCCCCATGTGAGATAATTTTTTTTTCTTTTCAAAAAATTCATCTACTAATCTGTAGCAGCTGAATGTTGAAACGAAGAATAATTAAAGTTGAACCACAGATTAGCGCTAGTCTAGGGTTAAAGTTAGGTCTGGATTAAATATTTTTTCGTATGTTCAAACCTGGAATAAGAGCTTGACAAAATCACTTTTTTTATATGGCAACCCTATTTTATGGCATTTATAGCATGACCACAATGTCAAAAATGTAAACAAATGTTTGTGTATTTTGTACAGTTCCAAAGAGTTTGTGAGGCAGAAATGTCGCAAATTATTAAAATTGATAATTTGTTCGAAGTAGCAGTGTTGGCTGACAAAAATAGAAAGCCTTCTACAACTTTCCGTGAAAGACTTCATCCGATGGAATATTATTCTGACTACGAGTTCTGGATGAGGTATCGATTCATGAAGACTAGTGTTTCATACATAAATTGTCTCATTAAGGAAGATGTTGAAGAAACTCGAGGAGATCCTCTCTCCTCAATGGATAAACTGTTGATAACACTGCGATTCTATGCCACGGGTAGCTTCCAAAGAGTGTTAGGAGATTTAGTAAACATTGACCAATCTACAGTATGTAGAGCAATCAACGAAACTTCTTTGAAAATCGCCAAACTATTTCATCGTTTTGTCCGTCTTCCAACTCCGGAGCAGCAACAACAATACGTAGAAAGTTTTTACGAAAAATTTGGATTTCCTCGAGTGGTTGGGCTCATTGACGGAACGCATATACCGTGCAAATCTCCTGGAGGGCTTGATGCTGAATTGTTTCGATGCCGGAAAGGATATTTTTCAATCAATTGTCAAGTGACTTGCAACGCTGATATGCGAATAATGGATTTGGTAGCGAGGTAGATATTTTTATTACTCTTCTTACAATTTTCTTTAACCAGAAATTAAAATAACCATTTTCAGGTGGCACGGATCAGCTCACGATCAAACTATCTTCAATTTTTCAACTTTGAAAATGAAGTGCGAGGAAAATTATTTTGGCCGTTATTTTTTGTTAGGGGACAATGGCTATGCTAACAAGAGTTATCTACTGACTCCACTTTCGAATCCACTCACAGAACAAGAAAGAAAATATAACAGGATACACAAGACTACTCGCAATTTAGTCGAACGCTGTATTGGAGTGTGGAAAACAAGATTTCCCGTTTTACAAACGAAGTCTCGCCAAAAACTGAAAAATACTTTGAAGGTGATTACAGCTACCGCTATTTTACACAATATTGCAAGGGATTTAAATGAGCCATCTCCACCACCCCCGGAAATACCACTACCAGCTCTGTATCAAGAAATTCATCCAGTTGTGAGAAACCTGCATGAAGCATTGCCAGACAATTCAACAAGAAATGTAATAATTAATACAATTTAATAATTCACGTAGAAAATGGACTTTATTTTTTTCTATGAATATCCTGCAGAATTCGATTGCAAAAGCTCCAGTTTCAATTTGTAATAGTCTTTTTTCTGTTTGTAAGCCTCCGCCTTATTCTTTGCCGCTTCGATATTGACTTTAAACTCTTCTTCGTTAGCTTTTCTCATTGCAGCCGTAGTTTTCTTCAACTCGACAAATACCTCAAGTTTTGCCCTTTCAATCTTGTTTTGCCTTCTTGCACGCTCGCTTTGAATTGCCCTCTCCCTTTCACGTCTAAAATTCCCAGAAACAGGATTTTGAAGATTTTGTACAGGAGAATTCATCTGCGATCGAGAAGGTTCACGTGTGTCAGTTTCTGGATTACCTGGTTCTTCGGTTGTAGGAGGAACGTCATATTGAACATCACACTCCACGGAACTTTCCTCGTCTGAGTAGGCTTCGATTGGTACATCCGGTGTCTCTGGACGATTGATAGAATTTGGTTCATTGTCGAAATTCGAGGAGACTGTTTCTCCAATTTGGCACACATCTACAATTGGAAACACGTCATTTGAGGAATCAATATTGTGCAAAGGCTGGACGCTTTTCTGGATGAAAGATAAAAAGCAATTTTGATCGCTCGCTCGAGGCACAAAAGCACCTCCTCCAGTTGCAACTCGCTGTAGACGATCACTGGCCAAGTTCTTTCTGATGACACCTACTTTTGATTTCCAGGCTGCCTTCAGTTGTGGTACAGTCCTTTTTTGTTCAGCAGACGCATTAAATTGGGTGCAAATTTGTTCCCAAGCTTGGAGTTTTTGTGAGTTTGTACTACTGTTTATTTTCTTGGAGCCCAAAATCTTCTCAAATCGTTTGACGATTGCAAAAAGCAGTTCTTTATCCTCTTCGGAGAAATTTTTGCTTCGCTTTCTTTTCTGAAATGGGACAGAAAATAAAATATTTCTTATAAAAAATTCAATTAAAAACAAAATTATTAGCAATACCTTTGTTTGCTCCTGTTGCGCCATTTTGACAGCTCTTATTCCATTGTTATGCCAAAAATTAGACCTCCGAAATCGGGGGTCTAATTTTTGGCTTAAGCGTTAATCCACTGTTTAAATTTATTCTATTTCTCGTTCAAACATTAGAAAACGGTGGATCATCCTCGAATTATCATTATACTTCGATTCAACATTCAGCTGTAGGAAACTACCCAGCAAAACTTCGATCTGCAATTCTGCACTTTTGAAATTTTAACGTTTCTTGTCATTCAATCGGGTACTTCGTGTGGCTTCGGGATAGTCGTGCGACTTCGTGAGCATCGCGAATTTCTTTCGTGTTTTCTAACCATTTCCTTCCCCTTCGTATTTTCTATTATGGCTGATTTAATAATATTGTATTATAACATTATAATAATATTGTAAAAAAAGAGAGTATTCACGTTAAATTGTTGAATAAATATTGAATTTTAAATAAATTGAAATACATATTTTTATGTAGTTAAAATAATGTTAAGAAACATTAGAAAGGGTAGAAGAAATGTAGAAATCATCTAAATACTCTAAAGAAATTCTGTCGATAATTTTAAAATTTTCTATAGAAATTCTGCAGAAAATTCTGCAGAATTTTCATACAACGATCGGATCCACCTTAAACCAAAATTCTGCAGAAATTCTGCTGATTTTTCGGCAGTTAGTAATTCAAATCTGACGAATTTCTGCAGAATTCAGCAGAATTTGCCGGGTGGGTAATCCCAAAATATGAACATTTTATCTCAAGTATTTCTGGTACATTGACTGAATGGGTTAAACATTTGTTCGTAAATGTTCTTAAACACACAAGAAATGTTATCGTGTTATGAAAAATATTTGTGAAAAAATACAAACATTTACGACTAGTGGGTTATACGATTTACGAGTATTTTGTAAGTCCCCAGCAGAAATTCACAAACATTTACGAACAAATTTACGAAATATTTTTTTCTGTATTGGAAAATTTCAAAATTACATAAAAATTATTATTTTTGACGAAAATTAACACATTTAAATAACTATCGTGTATATAATATTACAAATCCTGGACAATTTAAATTTTTCTAAATTGTTTAATTGTGTTTCAAATGATTATGATTTTCGAATTACTGAGAAAATGGCATGATTATGGTATTTGATAATTTCGTTTTATGAGACGATTTCCTATTTTAAGATTAAGTAATACATAATCAAATAAGTTAATCAGGCCCCATTTCATTTGATTTCTGCTAATTGATTTTCAAAATTCTAATTAACTATTTCAATTGCATCATTTTTTTCTTAAATCTATTTTTTTACTTTTATTCAAAAGTTGCTAAAATTTGTTAATGAGTAAGAAGTTAACCTATTTAATTGTATATTAAGATATTTGAGGTTATGTTTTGTGCTAATTAGTTTTTTTTATTTTTTTAAAAAGCTCTTGATAGCCTTTTGGAAGGTCTTATTTTCTTAAGTGCGTTGTTTTATTCATTACTTTAGGATTTTTCTTGGTTTTCTAATAAAGCATATTTTGTTTCACTTTTTTCTAAGTTTTAAAAAATAATCTCTTTAGTTTTATCGTAGGTTCTTGGTAATAAATCTTCATCTTGTTGGATAAATAAAATTAGTTACTTATCCAGTGATAAATTTTGTGCAAGCACATAAAAAATTATAATTCTGATAATAAACACTAACAGAAAAGTTAACTTTGTTGTACAGCGCTACCTTATCATCATGATCGCTCCCAAATGATTACGATCGACCTTACAACAAAGTCTAAAATCTTTTCACTTAGTTTCCTCTATTTTATGCATGGGAGATCATGGCAGATTAAGTAGCTATGTCTCCGATGGATTTTGTTTATAAAAAATAAATTTTCCAAAAAAAAATATCTTGTACTAATTCATAGATCTCGTGCTGCGACGAAGTTCTCTTTCAAAGCATCAACATTTAATTTCTTATCTAACAATAACGCGTGGAGAATTTGTCATCTTTTTCTGGGCTTATCATTTCCTTAAGATCCCCATAGAGAATTGTATTTTCTACTACGTTTTATTTATTATTTATAGAGTGTCTCTCTCCCAATTTTTTTCGTCTTACAACTGACGCACATTTGATAATCCCGTCAAATAAAACTTACAAATCGCCACAAATGAGTGCAAAGTCGCGAGTCAAAAACCGGGATGCACGCATTCACAATCGCTCCCATAATTGGAATTGGCGGAAAATTTAGGTCAGTCTTTTAATTCTCTTTTTTCTTTTTGGTCTATAGAACGCATATGCGCGGGATTTTTTTTTTGTAAATGCAAAATGAACAAGAAAATTGCCCGGAATGGGTGAGAACTTGTGGGCAAAATTGGAGAACATGATCAATGAGACAGGTTTATTTCATCAGCCAAGTCCATCAAGATCGATCGAGAGCAAAGAAGAAAGAAAAGATCTTGCAAATTGCATACCACAAGTTCATAGCCACTCAATGACAATCTGCAGAATTACCTAAAATTAACCAATGTGATCGCGAATGCACACGATCATGTCTTTTAATTTTATTTTAGAATGAAATCAATTGACTGATTTTCACTTCGAGACTTTTCTTCATTATCTTCTTTATCCCTCAGATTTGGATTGAAAAACGATTCTTATCAATTTCCTGAAATAATAATATTTTCTATTTATTTAGAAAATATGAATGCATACTAAAGTCTTTAATGATGTTGAGAGAGATATTAAAGAAAACTGTCTAAGATAACTCATTGTTAACATCACAGAATTAATTTCTGAAAAATATCACATTCGCGAGAAAAAGAGAGTAAAATATAAAATCAACACAAGCCATTAAATAATGAAGAACAATACCTCTAATCACTTTTTTCTTTTAACAATTTGAAGCACATTCTATTGCAATTACATTAGTAATTGCATGAATTTACCACGCAATTTTTTTCTGATTAATACTAAACCTACCGACCGTTTTTGGTGGTTTTTCAGTCAAATGACAAATCGTGGTAACGTAACTCAACAAATTTGTCTTTGAAAAGAGCAAAAAATTAAAATTTAAACACTGAAAATATATTACATGTATATTTTTAAAAATTCATAAAGATTGATAGTGACATTGTACCGTTTAAATATGCGTTAATTTTAAACCGGTCAATTTGACCGGGGCTTGGTAGGTTTAGGGTTAATATTAAAATATTATATTACTGATTATAAAGGCAGATTCTGACCACAAGTTCAAATTATGGCAAGTTGACTGAGATACCGAATTATGACTACAGGAATCTGGGGTATATCCGCACAGGGGCAGTTCTGAACATTGTGGTTTTTCTTTGTGTCTACTTTTCCTGAACAAAGAGAGTTCGCAAATTTAACTCACAAGTCAATTTTCTCACAAAGATCTGTCAGATGATTTTTTGATTTCTTCGAAAACACTATGGCTGCGAGCAGGGGCGTAGGAACGTTTGCTTAAGGGAGGAGGGACTACAAGCCTGGGTTTCAGTCTAGGAGTGAGGAAAATCATGTCAACGATGGCAGTCTATATCCCGAAAGCCAAAAACCTAAACACCAAAATCCGGAAAAACTAAAATCCCGAAAGCAGAAGTTTCGAAATCCACAATTCCGAATGGGTTGAAATACTGAACGCAAAAATCCTGATAAGCCAAAATCTCGAAGAGACAAAATCTCGAATTGGACAAAATCTCGAATAGATCGAAATCACGGAAACCAAAATCCTGAAAAGTCGAAATCGCAAATGGACCGAAATTCCGAAAAGCCAACATTTGGAAAGGGACAGAATCCTGAAAGTTAAAGTCCCGTGAGATATTTCAGAAGAATTTCTATCCGATATAATGTCGCAGAAAATGGACGGATGAATGTCCTCTTTATCAGGTATCGAATGTGGGACGGAAAATTACGTATAAACGGGAACGGTTACACTACACTTGGACTTGGATCACAATTTGTAGTGTTAAGTTCACCATTTGACTCACTAAATACAGAATTCTGTCAGTCAGTCGTATTTGTCAGAATAAAACTGTATAAAATCAAGGAAAGTTCATATTTTTCTGTCTATTTGCAGCCAAAATACTGGAAAGCCAAAATTCCGAATAGATCATAAATTGCAAGTATAACATTGTGTCTGGAGGCAGCCAAAATCCCGAAAGCCAAAAAACCGAATATTCAAAATCCTGAAAGGGATAAAATTATATAGAGGATAATGTGTAGAATAATTCCCCAAGACACAGAAAATTTCCCTTTGCCTCCAGGAAGCGCCTGTGCAATCGTAGGAGTGGTTATGACACTTTTAAGAATTCGGGATTTTGGCTTTCGGGATTTTGACCGGGACCCCTTAGTGTCTACTGACACTAATGAATGTCCTTGCGTTCTAATCTCCCAAAACACAGAAAATTTCCCTATGTCTCAGAAAGCGAAACAAAGGATATTGTCACAAAATAGAATTTCGGTCTTCTTTACTCATTGTACTCTTTATTTTATGTTTTTCAAAGTTTCGGTCCTTAGGTTAGTACCTTATTCAGGACATCAAAATTTGGGAGAACAATTGACGGTTTATAGTAGTGCTTTTAAAAAACCAATAATTGTTTTCACAAATTTTGATGCCCCCTGAAAAAATTCCCAAACAAGAGATCTTAACATATGCAAAATAAAATAAAGAGAAGTAGAAGTCATGAAGACTGAAATTCCATTTTCTGACAACATCTACGCTACGTCCACAATACGGCCAAAACAAATAATCGTCGAAACAAAGGTTTTCCCAAAGCACAGTAGATAGGGTGAAAGGAACGTCTATTGACACTTTAAGAACTCGTGTCAGCACCTGTTGACACCCTACTCTGTACCATTTGGAATACGAAATTTGAACATCTCTGTTTATAGTAAAAGGTATATTACGGAAAAAACTTTATATTACTTATATTTTAGTAGATACATTAAATAAATTTCAACATTTTGGTAAAAGTGTCAATAGGGGTTCCCTGCCAAACAGACGTTCCTCCGACCCTAGATAGATTAAAAAAATGGAGTGTACTTGAGTTCGCGGGTGATCAGACATCTAGGCTCTTTTGAGTCCCTTACTCTACCCGACAATATCAACTCCAATTCTGTTAAAAATTTCATAATTAAGTCCATAATTCCATAATTGAATTGTAGAGAATCTTATGTCTTTATTACGATGATACTCTACACAATCTTTTCTTTTTTAACATTATATTTACTAATTTAGTATCAATTGCATGGAATGAAAACAGTTTCATAATACTATGTGTTCAACTGTTTCCAAATTGCAATGTCATCATTGCCAGTAAATTCCAAATAAATCCTTTGTACAAGAAATATTTGACTTGAAATATAGAACTAGTCAATCTAATTTCTTGTAAAAGTAAATTAATTTTATTATTTTCTTTTTTATTAAATAAAGCTAAAGCGCTAAAAAGTATTTATTCATTATTGATTCGTAAGAAATTAATTCATTTCAAAATTAGTAAAGTTTTTTTTTTTAATTTAACCGTTTTTATTTTTTTGTTTCATCTTATAATATTTTAATACACACATAAGCACAGTAACTTATGCTTTTGGATTTTGGGTTTTCGAAATTATGACCCTTTCGGGATTTCGACTTTTCGGGATTTGTTCAATTTAGGATTTAGAATTTAGGTTTTTAATCTCTCGAATTTTGGTCCTTGTGGGATTTTTGTTTTCGACATTTTGACCGAAAGTTGCTCCCTACGAGTAAGGGTGAGCCGGTATGTTTGAGACACTTTTTTAGGTTTTGACTTTAAGGAGTGTTCCTTTGGAAGCTTGTAGATAGTTTATCGTCTTTGTTTTCTCTCTCTTAATACATTTTAAAATTAATAAAAATATAGACGAAGCTTTCGAGTGATATTTCGGTCATCTGATTCTCATAGTTCTCTACCCTTCCGGAATTCTTCATTCTTTCACATCATTTCATTTGTCGAAGTGATGTAAGGGAAGAGCACCATGAATTGGAATGTTAAGAAACATACTCCATATTAAGTTGAAAATATAAGCCCCAATACACTTTTTGGTAGTTTTGTTTTTGCTAAAAAGTGTAATAATTATCCATTTAACTATATCTGTGCATTTGAAAACTTGCACTTTGTACTTCGGATCGTCACAAATTTAAAAGATGTCTCACAGAAACTTAGTCTTATAAATTAAATGTGAGTTAATTCAGTGCATATCTTGTGAGAGTTAAATGGCAAAAAATAGCCAATAATTTTAAAAATTCATTTTATTTCACTAAGTGCACACTTTAGTGCACTTCTTAATTTGTTTTTTTTTTTGCAGTGTATAATCTCTAGAGCGTGCAAAAACTAAAAATTCATGGAAATTTTGAGGAACAAAAGAAATGGTCGAAATTGCAAGCTAGCCGAGATTTGGCAAAATTACCATACACGCTGTTATTAACCCTTACATCAGGGATTAAAATGATAGAAAGGCTCAAAATTATTTTTAAAGAGTGCTTAAAGAAGCTTGCACGTAAGTTCGCGGATCTACCACGTAAATTTGATGACAAAATGAACTAGTGTGAAACGATTTTCATTTAATATGAAATTATATTACCCTTTAAAAACCCTTAGCTTTGATAGCCTGCCTTGAATTCTGCTAACCTTAAGACGACATTCGCGAGGTAGTGTCATTTCCATTTATTTGGTTAGCACATTTTGTTCGAAAACTGCTGACCGGTCAGCATATTTTTGTTGATCGATTCAGCAAAAATCTGCTAAAAACGCTCCTTTTTCAGCTAACTGTGCTCGCTGGGTTAGTACATTTTTCTAAAATTAACTATGTTCTTACACTGAGAGAAATCCGAAAAACTTAAAATAACATTCCGGAAATGTTAATTTTACCCTGCATTATTGATCCGAA
Source organism: Phlebotomus papatasi (assembly GCF_024763615.1). Lineage (NCBI taxonomy): Eukaryota > Metazoa > Arthropoda > Insecta > Diptera > Psychodidae > Phlebotomus > Phlebotomus papatasi. The sequence continues at coordinate 49,578,730 of NC_077224.1, forward strand.
ATCGGTGTAAATATTACCCTTTTTAGGTGTATTAGGGGTTAAATTAACCCTTTTTCATGTTAACCTTAAAAAGGTGTAAAATTAACATTAAAAAATGTTGATATATTTTTACACCTAAAAAGTGTTAAAGTTATGAGGAAAAAAAGTTAATCGCACCCTCTTTTTTTCTCATTGGAATATTAAGTGAAATTCTCATCTTCTTCAATTGTGCGGATCTATCCCAGTTTCCCCTATAGCAACTAACTTGGAAATCGAAACAAATGGCCGGTTGCCATTTGGCAACCGGCCAGGTTAAGTTGTTTATTTGAAAACTTACGCCTTATTCTTAATAATAATAGTTCTCAAATGATAACTTTCACTGTTCATTCGCTTTGCTTATCGAGTAATCGAATATAACAAAGTTTACATTTTGGCCTATGACAAGATCACATGCTGAACAATTAGAATTCCTAACCACAATTCCAAATGTTTCCTCTATTAACAGTTTGGAAATCAAGAAGAAAAGTTATTAAACATTTAAAAAAAAATCGGATTCACAAAATTATGCGAAAAACTTTATGTTAAACATTTTCATATATTTTTTACCAATTAATTATACTAACTCATTTATTAATATTGACGTTAATGCAATAAAAACTATGTTGACAGAAAGAAAATCATCACTAAATGCTCTTCAATTATTTAATGAATTATGATTTAGGGTAAATTATGTGATATTTATGTTACTGCTTAGAACATAAAGGCTTATTATCATTACACTTGACCTCAATATCCGTCCATAAATTGGGATAAAGAGTCATCACGCTGCAATACTTACAAAGTATTTCCACCCTAGTTTTCTTCTCTATTGTAAATAATAGATTTTCTTTAGGGTTGGTAATATTATCCCCTTAATATAGATTTTTCCACAAAAAATTATGACACAACTACCAAAAAATTTCCATTGCGTTTTTTGAAGATTTCTTGGTTAATAATTAAAATTTAATAATCTCAATGAGTCACAGTCAAACGAACCGGAATAAATTTTAATTAAGTAGTCATTAGCCTCGTGCCGTGGCAGAAAAAATATAAAAGTTTTCTTTTCATCCCCAAAATTATGAGTTTCACTATAGTTAATAGGGTCAATAACATAACGCCTCGTAAGAAGCCGTCACGTGCCAATGTGATGGAAATCCTTGCGCCTGTTTCCAAAATAATCGCACGAAAGGTGGTTTTTTGAGGAAATCCACTGGATTTCTCTTATTCTCCAAAAAATGACGTAAATAATCAATAAAAACAAACAAACCAACCATCCTTCGTCATAATTATTGGGTAATTATGTCTGGATTTTAAAATTAATGGGCTCTCAGCTTACATCAAAATTTATTTTCTGTGTTTAGAGAGTCAAGTCTTTTCCATGGAAATCTGAAGAAGAGAACTAAAAAACCAAACAAAGAAACATAGGGGAACTTATAATGAAGTCAAGGACATTTATAAAATATCATTTCAACGTTTAATCTGCGTATTAAATGAAGAGATAATGCAAGCGAAGTTACTGCTACAATGATTTTTCTGGGAAGCTTTATGAGACATTTAAAAATAGGTTTTACTGGGCAAAACCGTAAAGGTTAAATTAAGAAATTAAGTTATTTTCAAAAAAAAAACATTTTTTTTTAATTTTAAATTAAATTTTTTAAGTTCTTCAATTTACATTTAAAAAAATCTATTTATTTGGTATCGATAACACACTATAGACACATATTCAAATTTTTAAATGAATCACATTAATTGCCACTACAAAGCATCCAAAAGGATCTTTTCTGTGTTTTGTAAACTAAAATGAAAAGCCGAACTTGGCCCATAAAAATTCATTTAATTGAAGTTAGAAATCATTAATGGTGCTATTCGGCTCCATATAAAAAAAACAACTTGCCGGGGGGTTGTGCTATTCCAATGAAAAGGGAAAACTTTCTCTTGAACGTGTTTTAACCGCTCAAACTCTAAGAGAGAGCAGTTTACACAATCCATCTTTTAGTACACAACTGTTCTCAAGTGCTTCTACATAATCGACTTTTCGTGTTAATTTCTGTCACGACTGTTAGGTGGTTGGAACACGTTGAGGACTGAGCAAAACAGTCGAAACAGGAATCTGCACAAAGAAAAGTCGATAATGCAGAAGCATTTAAGAACAGTAAAGTGCTTTTCGGCATAATGGATGTTGATTTCTGTCATTCTGTCACAACTATTTCATGATTTTAGAACACGACGAGGACTGGGGAAAGCAGCCAAGCCAGGAACCAATACAAAGAAAAGTCGATAATTCAAAAGGTTTTGAGAACAGTAAAGTGCTAAAAAACGTGTTAATTTTTCATTGGAAAAGCACTATCATACATCGTCTTCCAATAGTATGAAAATAACACAATTCATTTCTTAATCTATCGATGCAATAGGAGTTTGAATCGATTCGAAATCGCGGGGCAGGTGATTGTAGAAACACATATAATAGTTTCATTCATAAGCATTTCTGGAAATACGGATATATTCCTAAGAAAAAAAAATAGAAACAGTTTAATAATAATAGAACCTGCCAGAATCGCTTTTTTATGCATTATCACTTGAGAACATTCGTGTACTAAAATAAATATTTAGGAAAAAGGCTGCTCATTTTATTTTTCATTGGAACAGCACCATTAGTCATAGTCAAAAGTCCAAAAGTACACAAGAACAAACCAAATTTGTAAAAAAAAAATTAAAAATTAATGGCTTCGGCACACCTTAGATAAAAAAAAATCATAAAGTCGAAATTCGAATCCCTTTCGCACTCTTCTTCTTCTTTTACTTATCACAACAAATTCAATTTAGCTCAATCAAATTTGGAGAGCGAAAGAAAGAGATAGTCATATTTAAAGAATGTGAGAAAGAGATTCGAATTTCCACTTCATGAAATTTTCCTGATTTGAAAGGTGTGTTAGAGCCGTAATAATTCGAAATGAGTAGTAAATACTCGAATTAGTTGAAACTAAATTAGAAACAATTTTATCGTGTTATAATAATTGATAGTCCATCTCTTTTGTAAAAAGTCAAGATAGAGTCCAGTCAATTTCGATATAGTAAAGGTCGAGGTACAATAAAATGGAGTGGGAAGGGATGCTATTGTTAGAAAGGCCTAGACCTCAGAAATAATATATTAAAACTTCATTGAAATCGGTTAATAATGTCTCCGCTAGCCCCTGGAAAGTTTCCTGAAATTTGAAGAAACTTTCTCATATTCCCACTTAAATTTATATGGGATTCTTTTTGCACTCGCTACCGTTACGCCAAACATCTAAAAAGTGAGAAGTTTTTTTGTATTATAAGATACCTTTCCGTATGGAGGGATAAATATACTAAATTTTTATTTAAATACATTTTTTCCTCGGAGCACTGTGAGCTGAGTCCGAGATCAATTTGGAAAACTGGCTTCAAATAGCTCCATATAAAAAGGTCAACTTGCCAGCTGCTTGTGTCTCCGGCACACCTTTTAGTTCGGTATAATTTCATAAAATCAAAATTCGCGTCCCTTTCTTTCTCAAAAGATTTGAATAAGTCTATCCCACTCCTTCGGTCTCAAAACTGGACTGAACTAAATTTAATTTGGCGTGATGTTCAAAAGAAGAAAAAGAGTTCGAAAGAGTAAGATATCTGTCTAACAACATACAAATCACAGGTATATGCAAAGCTTTTAAGAAAGAAAGGGATGTGAATTTTGACTTTATGAAATTTTCCTGATTTAAAAGGTGTGCCGGAGCCGTAAATAACGAAGGTATAATCCTGTCAACTTATCGCCATTTATAGCTTGAATCGGGGTACAGCGAGAGAAAAAATCGATCCATCGTTCGACAGGTCTCGATCGAAATTGAAAATAGATATTTGTCATTGAATTTTCGGAAATCGATTTTAGCATTCGGAATATGACCCCCTCTCGGTGTTGCGGAAAATTTTATGAAATCAAAATTTTTATCCCTTTCCTTGTTCAAACATATTGTAAATTATCAATCCTACTCTTCTAAACTCAAATATAAATTCAATTCAAAAATGTGAAAAAGTAGGATAGGCAGCAGCAGGATAAATTTGAGAAAAAAAGGGATGTGAATTTTGATTTCATGAAACTTTCCTAACTTAAGTGTAATTGAAGCATTATGAATTTCTTTTCCTTTTTGCGACAAATGATGCAGTTCTTAGATTTCGTTATAATATGCATTTCTATGGGCAGTATGCTGGACTTGAATGTGTCTGAACAATCACGTTATCGTAAAGAAAAATTCAATTTAGATTTGAATGCGAAAGGGATGTGAATTTTTATCGCATGAAATTCTTTTGATCTTAAAAGCATGCTGTAGGGGTAGATAGCATTAGCAACTATAATAATAATAATGATAATATTTATTTCCTTCATCAATTTCAAAAATGCGGCTGCCGACCGACTTCACAACCTGTCTCCCCAAGTAAACGGCAGAAACCTTGATTCTCAGACCGTATTTTCAATCTAATTTGGACAGAAAAAGAAATTTCCTTAAAGTTTTCTTTTCTTGTATAATATTTCCCAAAAAAATATTTATTCAATAATTGCTACATAAATTGTCTTTTCGAGTATTTGGTATTTGGTCACTTTTCTGCTAATAGCTCGTGGCTCCTTTACTGCATGTGCCTTCCGGCTGAAACAAAAACGCGCCAGAATAAATTCACATTTGCCACGAGCGAGGAGGTAGGGTGTTTAATGGGGATGTTTTTTTGTGAGAACCCCAACTCATTGGCGATTCCAAGTATTCTAATGTTTGAAACGTCGTCGTTATGAGGACCTTTCCATCAGTGGGTGGTAAAGTGAAGTCATAAGTTGTGACTCACAAACTCATTCACGCACAGCACGAAGTGGCCATCTCACACTTAGGTGTTCAGGAGTATAGAACCTCATTGTCGATCTGCGCAGTCGTCTTATTTATTTGTTCTCTATCAAATTGGGCCCTTATCAATCCATTACAATCAATTACTCGCGCGTCATGCTCGTAGAAAGTCCAAGTTAGTTGTGTCCTTTCCTTCGGTGAAGAACAAAGTGATTTTCTGTTCAAGTCCCTTGAGGTGGATTCTTTGAGTGTTTCAGAGGAAAATGTGCTTGAAATTGGCAAGTTCTTGTGATGGGGAATATCTGTGAGACAGAAAAATGCCGAATCTCTGGGATTACATTCATATCAATCGTGGTGAGGGTGGTAGGGGTCAACATGATCTTCAGGCAGGACTCTTCCAGATTGCCTGCCAGACATCCAGTATTCTCATCCAGGTGAATAACAACGTCAGCTATGGCGACAATTCATCCAACTTCCAATACAACAACTTCAATGCTGCCACATCCTTTGCTCGACCACCTCCTGAGGCCCCATCTACGAGTTCTGGCCTCGACCAGGAGCAAAGTGTTGTGCTGCTATCCCCAAAATCTTCCTCTGAACCCAGCACAGCCCTCGCCAAGAACCGCAAAAGTATCTTCTCCAACTACAGACACCGACTCAGTGTAAGAAATCCTTCTTTTTAATATTCGGCTGACATTGAGATTTTCGGGCAGTTCAGGGAACAATTGACCTTGCCAAAACCACCCTCACAATTCGTCATCTCGCAGACACTATTCGCGTGATTGAGGCCATAAAATTGAGGCAGGACCTTTCTGCCATAGGTCATTTAGCCAAACCAATTAAGGATTGTATCACATCTTTTTCACATACTTCTTCAACCTATTGATCGGCAATTCATTCCCAATCAATAAATCACACCTGAGAAATCAAACTATACGCTTTATTATATTTTTGAGGTCGTTATGCGTGAGAAATTGAATGATGGACATTTGGCTATCATTTCGCTATCACGAACACACTATTGATTAATGTTTGCTGCTGTTGGTAGATATTTTAGGTGGAAAGTTTTCCTTTTCATTTGCGAGGGAGATGTGTTATCCATAAAATTCCACAGACTTGGGGGGAACATGAAAAATACCTAAAGAATACTTTCTTGTTGAAGAATTCAGAGGAGTTTTGAATAAAGATTGCAAAAGTTTTTAGACTCTTCCATTTACAAGATGCATAATACAATTTTCCATAGCTTCTTGATATAGCGTACAAAATGCCGTATTATTATTCTGTTTCAAAATTCTATGAATAATGCAATATATTCAGACAAAATTTTCTCTATAGGATTTAGGTAAATTAATGAAGGTAATATACAAAATAAATTTTTAATGAAGTTATAAGAACATAACCCTGTAATGAACACATTATAAATTTATAACGTGAAAAATATACGATTTTAATATGGATTTCTCCAGATATTTTATATAGGGATAATGAAATTAAATATACATCGTATCGCCTAAAGTCATAAGTTCGATGCAGCATTTTGCAATGCTTTTCTTAATTGTGCCATGCTTTTGGTGTTTGTTGGTTTTCAACAGATTTAAGCTGATTCATGGTGATATTTCAATGAAAAATGGACATGTCTTTTAGCACATGACTGTTCTCAATTGCTTATACTTAATCGATTTTCTTAGTGTTGATCTCTGTCACGACTGTTTGGTGACTTTGGAACACGACGAAGATTGAGGAAAACAGTCGAGATAGGAACCTACACAAACAAAAGTCGATAATGCAGAAGTAGGGGAGACTGGGGCAAAACTTGTCAAAACGCATGTTTAATTCTTTCACGAGCTCTGAGAAAACTTAAACGTTTTATAATGAGTATATTCTTATAGGAAATTTACTGCTCTACAACATTGCAGAAGACTACTTTCCTCTATCTCGAAAGAAATGTGATTTTCGAATCATATTCTAAAAGCCGTTTTCTTGGAGATTCTCAAAATTTCTAGGGCAAATTTTGTCAGTCTTCGGATAATTTGTGACTTTTTACTCTCGCAAACGTTAAAAATATCAAATATAGACATAATTTCATAGGAAATTTATTCCTCTACAACTTTGTCGAAGATAATTTTTCTCTATCTTAACGATAAATGCGCTTAAATTGAACTAATCAGTATTGATATTTTCTGTAAGTCAAATATTCCAAAAATAAAGCTCAAAATTTCATTATTTTTTATTTTACATAATCCTTCATCGAATCCTTTGAAACTTTGTAAGTTTAAGAAGGTTCATGAAGGCTATCTATAATAAAAATTTCAAGCCTCAGTCTCATTTATTTTAGGAAATAGTGAATATTAAAATTTTCGTTTTGACAAATTTTGCCCCATTCTCCCCTACTTGAGAACAGTAAAGTATAAAAAAAATAACATTTTCATTTATAATGGTAATAACATAAACATGTTCGATCGATAATGAAAAGAAAATCGATAATGTTGAATCACTTTACTGTTCTCAAGTCCTTCTACATAATCGACTTTTCTTTGTGTTGGTTTCTGTCACGACTATTTCATTGTTTTAGAACACGGAGAAGACTAGGGAAAGCAGCCAAGCCAGGAACCAACACAAAGAAAAGTTAACAATGCAGAAGGACTTGAGAACAGTAAAGTGCTAAATAGGTGTGATTAGAAGGAATCACACCTAAAAACATATTCATTTTCCATTGGAATAACATCATCCTACATAACCTCCCAATATTTTGAAAATAATACAATTAGGGGAAGATTTTGAAGGTTCGTATTAAAAAAGGAGTCCAAGATTTAAGATTTTTTACTGAATGCCAAACACACCGAATCTATCATATCACTATATCAAATAAATCTCTTACTTATTGGGTTCATAATTCTGCCTCACAAAATTCCTGGAAGTCTTTGGATTTTCCTCTACAGGAAAGTGAAAATGTAGCGGTATTTCTTACGAAGGTGCCCTGGTTAACTCAGCTTCGTACCACTTTTTCCCACCTCTGTAGGACTCATTTTCCCCGAAAACATTACACCGGACACAAAAATTTGGGCATTACTACTTAGATGGAACTTTCATCTACTTGTTTTCACCATTTGTAGGAGATATCATGCATTAAAAATCAATTTTACGCTATTTTTCTAACACATGTTTTTTGCCACTCGGAAAACCATTTTTTTCCTGCATTCTGACAGTCAGTTAAGAGCTTGGTTAGGTATGATTCTCTCATAATCACACCTAATATAATCCTCAGATTTTCTCTAACACTTCCAATGGGTCTTACAGAACATATTTCGCACGTAACTGATTTCAAAATGACCAGTTCCACTTTAAAAGTGTAAAGTTCTACTTTAAAGCAAGAAAAATTGAATGAGAAATACTCAAAATACATCGAAGTGGCAATTAAAGAATCACATCTACCATAAACAGTCTAGTTTCATCACTGCACAAATTAGAAAGTAGTAATCACACCTATTGTAATCCTTGTTTTTCTCTAACGTCTCGAAACTGTCTTACAGAACATTTTTTGAACATAAGTGATTCTTAGAATTACTAGTGATTAATTTAAAGTAAAATGTGAAAAATCTTGAAAACAAAGCAAATTGGATGAAAAATTCTCAAAACGCACCGCATGGGCAATGAAAGAATCACACCTACTATAAGCAGATTCAGGCTTAATGTTTAATTTGACAGAAGTGAAATAAAAAACATCTGATGAAGTCTCATTTTGATGGGGAAGTGCGCGTTTTCCTTCGAGATTTTAGTGAAAATTGTTTAATATCCCAAAATTTTCTTGTGGATTTATTCAGTGGAATCTCTGATGAGTCAAATATCCGGAGCGGCGTGCACAGTGTGACCCAAAACAGTGAGGAATTCTCAAATTCGGCGGTCAGTAATTTTGAAAGATGTTTTTACGAAGCTGCAAAATTCAATTTTCCTGAGCTTGAAGGGTGGTAATTTTTATGAATTTTCCTCCACCCACAAAAACGACCCCCTTCAAGCAAAAGATTTTCACGGTAAATATTAACCCTAATAGGGTGAAGTGGTACAAGTTGGACAGTGGTACAATTTGGACAGGGCTTTTTGTCTTGATAAATTTAGTACTTCATTTTTATTTGTATATTTATAATGACTTAGTTTTAAAATTTGGTTCCTTGTGCTTAAAAACAATTTTGTACTGTATTTATCAAGAAAAAAGCCATGTTCAACTTGTACCGACGAATTGTCCAACTTGTAACACTAATTCCAAATTATATCACTTTACCCTAAACCCTCTATAACTTAGAATTGTTGCTTTTTCGAAAAGACACTTGCAGTGTGCGAAAATGCATAAAATATTACACATCAGAATTACGATTTTAGGCCCATTTTTTATTTTTGCCTTTCGAACCCAGGAAAAAAGGCATAGGCTTCCAAGTTTGTCAGGAAATGTGAGATGTAGGACTAGCTTTTAGATGATATGTCCATGGATGATATTCATTTAGTAACTTGGAAAAAAAATCAATTTTTACGAAGCTGCAACATTACGAAGGTGCAAAACCTTCCCCTAGCAGGCCCACATGTGTGAAATTGTGTTTATTTAAGAGGTTAATCATCTACCAGCAATGCCCGGTTTGCGAAATCTGTGTTTTTTCCATTTTATTTTTTACACTTTTGTTTTTCCCAGTTTGTTTTTGGAATTTTTGTCTTCGGTAATCTTTGTTTTTTCGCAACTTTGTCTTTGGAAAGCTTGTTTTTCATAGTTACACAAGTTTATTTTATTAAATAAAATAATGAAATTACTACGGTGTTGTTTTGAAGTTTTTAGTTTCGTCCTTTGGGGCAAAGAAAAATTTTCTGAGAAAAGGTAAATTTTTTGGAAGTTATAAAATTATACTTATGCAAAATTCCCGATACTTGTGCAAAATGTATGAAAGACAAGATTTCCAAAGACAAAGTTTCCAAAAAACAAAAATTACCGAAGACAAAGATTCCAAAGGCAAACTGGGTTTGCCTTTGGAAAACCCAGTTTGCCTCAAATTTGATCGAATCAAATTATTTTAATTGTATCAAAATATATTTTTTACAGCAGAATGCAAAAATTGAAACTACCCTATTCCCTTATGCAACTCATAATTTGTATTTTAATAGGCCATAGCTAAACAAATTTACAATTCCTGAACAATAATTTACACCAACGAGTAGGGGAGAGCGGGGCTGTTCGAGACACTTTAATATTTTTTTCATCGTGGAAACGAGTTCTAGAATGGCCATAAGTTCTGAAAACTCTCAAATTTAATGTGAATTGTAATTTAGCCCTCGAGTTGATTTTAATAAAACCTGTATTTATTCAAACTAAATTAGAGTCGGCTTATATTTCGTTTCAATGAGTTCAATGAGTTTAGAGCTTAAATTAAATGACATTACCGAAGTACTTAAATTTTTTTTATACTTCGAGTATTTCCTGTTCCCTTCAATCTTTTACTAAAGAAAAAATAGTGGAAAATCCTATTCGTCATTTAACTCTCATTCTATAAATAAATTAAAAAAAACGTTATGCACGATACATTGAACATGGAAAAGAATATTCATGTTTATTCTCACATTTTGCTTTCTCACTGTCGCACTGTTCATTCACACCTTTCTAGCCCCTCTATTCCCTCGCAATCTTAACACCTGGAGAAGCCCTGAAAATATTACACCAAAGCGCAATTATCTACCCACCCTCCATGTCCGGGTTCTCATACTTTCACGTGTGGCCAAGTAATTTAGGTAACTTGAGCCTTGCACGTGATTTCACCTGCCACTGACTTCTTTTGCATGGAAAATTGCTTTTCCAAGATAATTTTCCCCCAATTTCACCCTATGCCCCAAAGCCCTGCCCCCTACGCCACTTGCCGCCAAAACGTGATGGGGGTTAAATAAATTTCTCTATATCGATTTTCACGCTGATGCAAAATGTAGAGCACTTTTGTGAATAAATATATGAGGAAGGATTGCAAAAAGTCTCCCCTTCGTGGCCAGTTTGTTGGTAAACGTGCACCATGATGCACTTACTTTGCCGCCTCTTTCGCGACTAATCTCTCTGCCACAAAATAATACATAGCTAGATATTAAGCGTGAATTTTTCAATTAATCTGCAATTGTGCGAGGCAAACAGAGGTGATAACCTCTTGTACAAAAGGTGAACGTAAGTGATAAGACTTCCCGGTGATTTTGTTTTTCTATTGTTGTGTGTGTGCAAAATCCAACACTTGTGTAGATAGACAACAATGAAACTAATAAAAGAAGGTATAGTTAATGTGCATAATATTGATTGATTACATCGTGAATGGAAAGAAAAGTTCTAAAAGGGGTGTAAAACTTTGCGAATGTCACACAAATATTTATTCTCCACAGTCGAGTGATTTTTGATGAGTAATTAAAAGAGAGGAACACTTTTTAGTAAATATTTGGTGATACAAAAATAGGTATTAAGTAAAAACAGTATTATTGCCTTAGTGGTTGAGGAAGAGTATAATGTTTCTTAATTATAGCCTGCAACAAATTTGTTATACTTTGAAAAATGCACTCTAAAAAAATGTAAAGATGAAATCATTATTATTTGATAACGAATTGTGAAGCTTAATTCCATTATAATAAGGCTCAGTTCCTTATAAAAATAGGACAAAAAGTTCTATTTAAAAAGTGCCTAATTCAAAGTTGCTCCACCTTCCCCTAAATATTGTAAGAGAAGATCTAAATATAAAGATACTTAACTCTTTCGCGTCCATAGGGTCATATATGACCCGGGGAAAAAAGTTTCTTTTTGGCTATTTACATTAATTGAAATCTAACTGGAGTCTTGAGAAAATGAGCCAAGAATCTTACATCCTTCTATTATGATGTCGTGCACGAACAGATAGATTTCAATTAATGTAAATACCCAAAAAAAACTTTTTTCCCCGAGTCATGACATTACCCTATGGACGCGAAAGAGTTAACGGGTTTAACCCTTTAAAGACGATTGAAACACCGGTGTCCCATTAAGAAAATAATTTTTCCTGACTAAAGTTATTTTTTTTATGTCTGTACATAATTGTAAAGTAGAAAGTTAAAGGAATCTAGAATATTTTTTGCAAAGCTCTAGCTATTTGCTATGTGGCAAATATTTAAGCTCAAAAATAGCCAATTTTTAAATTCCCAAATTCATAATTGATTTTATTTATTTTTTACACTTCCAATTTTTTTTTTAAGCAAAACCCTTTTGGCAATATAAACTACAATACTCATACGTATTATTAGGTGAGATTCTTAACAATCTCACCTACTATAATCCTAACAAAATTTCATGTCGTCCGATCGACCTCAAACTTGGCCAAAATGTGTTTCGCCACTTCCTGATCACGAATATATATGTGGCTATTTTACGTTCCCGGCCGGCCGGCCGGGAACGTAACTTAGCCACATATATATTCGGAATCAGGAAGTGGCGAAACACATTTTGGCCAAATTTGAGGTCGATCGGACGACATGAAATTTTGTTAGGATTATAGTAGGTGAGATTGTTAAGAATCTCACCTAATACAACAATTCTTTGATATAGTTGAAGTTCAACAAATGACTACTTGGGGCACTCTGGATGAAAAAACGAGTTAAGAAACAAAAAACCTCGCTTATCTTGGCTTCTGAGTAATCGATGAGTTCAAGTTCTACGGCAAAATTATAGAGAACATTCTGGTCTACATTTCACCCATATAACACTTTTCTGTCAGTTCATCCAAATCCTTGATTTTTTGGTTTAAATACAAAATTTGTATAACTTCACGAATTTGATTCAAGATAACTGAATGGCGTCTCCCAACTTCAGCTCCAAATCGAATTTGCATGCACTCCGAGTTAGCTCACGTTAAGAATCTCACCTACATAAGCCGGTTAGGATTATCTGTCCCTTTTTCATTAAAGCGAAAAATATTATTCATTGGTATTGTCAGAAAAATTACTTAAATTTTTGGGTTATTTTTGTCCCTATTGTTCATAGAGGCACAAAATACACCGAATCAGACTCGGTTGGACTTTCCAAGGTTAGAAGTAAGGCTTATTATTATATTATTTTATTGTTGATTTTCTGTCCGTAAAGTGTCTCGTCGTTAAAGGGTGAAAAAAAATATTCCATGAACAGTTTTGACATGCAGAAAAAGGAAATTAATTTAAAAAAAAAGACAATATAAAACCAATGTTTTGATAATATAGAAAAGCATTAAAGTTCTATATTTTTGTTTAAAAAAAATTACGAGGGCAGTACGGCCTCAGAAGGAAAACAACAAATATTTTGAACTTAAATTTTTTGTTTCTCAACATAGTCTCCTTGTAGGTCGACACACTTTTCCCAGCGATGCTGGATACAATATCCATGATAGTAGGTTCCTTCCAGTAGGAGTATTCTGTAATTTTCGTGATATTGTCACGCATGAGTTCGAAACCTGACAATGCCAATCGAGTTTTTTTGTCATATCATATGAGTTCGAAAATGCAATTCACTGTTTTTTTTTAATGAAATGCCTTTACTTAGTGATATTATGCAAATACAGTACGTCTTGGTTGATTTGTTTAACAACATTCATTGTCACGGCAAATGTCACGACTACAGAATCGCATTTTCGAAAATGCTCTCCTAAGATTCGAACCCAATTTGTCATATATGGCATTGCCAGAGCGTTACAGAATTCCCCTTCAGGAAATAGTCCGATGGGGCCAAATCTGCAGAGTAAGGGGCGTGGGGATGTAGTTCGAACTTCAATTCCTTGATTTGAAAGCTTAAAAGCTTTTCATGCTCAAATTTTCTATGCAATGTACATCACTTTTTGAAAGGCCTGACATGTCAGCAGGTTCATGCACTTTCAATCGCCGATCACTCAATATCATTTTTTGGATTTTTGTCACATTTTCCGGTGAGGACGCCTCTTTAGGGCGACCAGTATGTTGACCATCATTCAAGCTCTTTCGACCAGCTTACACTCTGCTACCCAAAATTTTACAATGGAAATTGAAGTACCAGACTTCCCTAAACTAGAATCCAGGTCGGCTTAAATATTGGGTATCTTAAGACCTTTAAAAAGAAACAGGTACTGGATCACGTAACTATGGCCTATTTCTGCCACGTTCAATTTTTTTTTTCTGAGCATTTTCAACAGCTGTCAAAAAACTAAGCAGTGCATTGCCACCAAACTTGAAACTTAATCTTTTTTTATGTTGGTACTTTGGAAAAGTCACTGGTCCCAACCTACAAGTGCCATCTATACCCGAGGCCAGGGACTTCCGGCTACTGCCCTCGTATTATTGAACGAAAGGATTAAAGGCCTCTACATATTGGGAGCAATTTTCGTCAAAAATTCAATTTTTGACAAAATTTTAATGTTTCCACCTGCAGTAATGCGAACGATTTTCTTCAAATATTCCATTTTTGACGAAAATTTCTCCCAATATGTAAAAACCTTTAAAAATTACACATAAAGTCATTAACATAATATTTTTTTAATATAATTTATAATAAAAAAAAAACAATGAACCTATTACATTTTCAAAAACGATTGGTGAAAATGAGTGAAAAAGGATTTGTCAATCCTGCTCATAGATTGCACCGGATCGTATGACTTTCTCTGAATTTTCAATTTCAATTCATAATGCATTGTGTATTGTCTGAAGTGATTGCGAGGCAAAGTAAAAAGATTAGCGCTGACACACGGACACACCTCCTTGAAAGCCACGCTCCTTTAAGTGCAATTTTCCACCCAAATCTCGCGTATTATTTATCAGTTGTACTGCAAAGACTGGAAGGATTGTCGGAAGTGTTGAGAAATGTAAATTAAGCTTTGAAATTTTTCTTTGTAAATTACAGTGATTACAATACTTTTTTCTTGATACAAGTCTTACAGGGGGCGTGGTTTATTTTTCTGTAGCGGGAGCTTTTACGTCTCGTTTGTAATTGTGTTCGCTGTCATGATTACAACGATTAAGGAATTTAAAAAATAATAATAACTTTAGTTACATACTTTCTCGTATTAAGTCTGTATTTATCGAAATCGTTTACTCTTAAAATTAAATAAGACATCCTTGAAAATTTGGAAATAAAAAAGTGTAGAAATATTCATTCGCAAAGTTACACATCCCAGGTAACAATGATAGTCTCTTCAATTCTGTTGTAAAGAGAGTTTATTCATTTAAATAAAATATAGTAATGTTATATTGAGGCCTCTACAGTTTACACACTATAGGAGCAATTTCTTTAAAAAAAAAGTGGCTTTTTAAAGAAAATGTCCTCTATCCTTGTAAGCAGAAACGTCAAAAATTTTTTAAAAAGGCAATTTTTGACGAAAATTGCTTTATAAGTGTGTAGATACCACTAGAAATATTTCTGATTCTTAAGGCATTATTAAGGCCTCTACACATTGGGAGCAATTTTCGTCAAAAAATGTATTTTTGAAAGAAGTTGCCTGCAGTGCTGTAGGTGGAAACGTCAAAATTCCGTCAAAATTACATTTTTTGACGAAAGTTGCTTTTAATGTGTAGAGCACAGATCAGCAATAACCCTTTGAAACCAAACAAACGTCAGATGAAAATTGTCCGTCAATGGTCAAAATGCTACCTGGACAAACTTATTTGACGTTTATTCGGTTTCAAACGGTTCTTGCTCGTCCTCGGTGCACAGGCCTTTGGTATCTCAAACCTTTTACAACATAAAAGTTTTAAAAGTTCTCATAATGAAAATTTAAACATTGATTTTTACTATTCTTACTACCTCTTAGTTATTGTGAAGTTGGCAACGTTTCTTGGTTACAGATTTAAAAGATTTTGACAGCTTAAATTTAATTAAAAAAAAGTTTCAATTAATAAGATCTCTCAAAAAACTTAAAACTTAGACCAAAGGTGTGCATGAACCGTTGAAACCGAATAAACGTAAAAATAAGTTTGTTCTGGTTGTGTTTTGACCATTAATGTACATATTTCATTTGACATTTATTCGGTTTCAATGATTCTTGCACGCCTCTGACTTATGGCCTCTACACACCGGAGCAATTTATGTCCATATTGAAGCAAATTCCCTACGCTTGTGTAGGAAAAACTCTTCAATATGGACATATATATATCTAGTCTGTAGAGGCCATTAGAGACTCATCACAGAATTGAGGGGAGTATCAAATTGCAAGTAGAATGAAAAACAAAAACTAATAACAATTGTTAAGTATAATATTTATGTTTTCGAATGAAATGTGCAAACACCCTTCTCCACGATTCCTTTATTCAGTTTGAACAGGAAAAGACATCAAAGGTGTTTTTCAATTTTCTAAGGAGCCTAACGTGTGCAAAAGACATAAATGATATGAAACTCTTAAGACGGATATAAGTCACTTCAATGCGAGATCAATTAGACCGAGGTGGTGAGCAGTATTTTCCGCAACTTTTCATCCCATTTAGCTGCTGAGCGATAATGGGATGCCTCCTAAATTGTTCAGTATGTTCTTTTGTAAGTGATTTAAGAATTCTTTAAAAAAAAATGCTTCGCCACCAAAAGAAAACATGTTCTGAGTTCTGAGCATAAACTCTCTGTTTTTTGTGCCTTTTGCTTAATGTCTATTTTGTAATGTTGTGAAACGTAATTTATGTATAATGTGCTTCTTTCCTGAATGCGATGAGGATATGTATATGTATTTGTTTTTTTCCTCTAACATGGTTTTCTAAGCTTATCGTGCAGCATAAATAATTCATAAAATTTTCCCTCCAAACCAATTGAGACATTTTGCGCGCCACTTTCTCATCAACTAGCATGCTATTGCTGATATGAGGTAACCTCACACCGCCTGCTTTTTACTTGGAGACTTTCCATGGAGACTTTGTCCATTGTCCATCTGCGGCGCCGCGTCCACATTCACGCTCTTTTCCGCGCTTTTCTTTCAATTTCAAACACTCTCAGCCGACACTCAGCGTCGCGTCGTCGATGAGAACACATTTAATCAAAACAAAAACCATGAAATAATCTCTCTCACGCTTAAACGCAAATTTATTCACTATCTCTAGAAGGAAATTTTGGGAGTTTTGTTTGTGTGGCTTAAGTGTCAAAGTCAGCTGTTTTTTGTTCGCAAAATTCGCGATCCCGGTGATATGAAACCACAGATCAACGTCTTCGATGCTGACGAAAGCGACAAGAAGAGCGTAAAAAGCCTCTCTCTCTGTTTTGCTAGTCAACTTCCTGGTTAATGTTTGGGTGAATGTCTTGCAGACGGTGCTGGAGAGCAACACAAACACGGCGCAAGATGACGACTTTGAGCTGTGGGATCAACACAGCGAGATGCTGCGGGAGCAACAGGGCCCAATGTGGGGCCATAACTCCTGGTGCAAGCCCTCATGCATCCCAATATCAGTAATTCTTATACTCATCGTATTAGTGGTGCTATTGCCATTGCTAGATCATTCTAATGAAAAATCCGCCAGCCGCCTCAACGACTCATCCTTTCTCTGCCAGGATACTTGCAAGTGAGTAAACAATAGACTCCAAATTCTTTTAATTAGATTAACTTGGATCACTTGAATAGCTTCCGTATTAGATCTGTTACATTTTAAAATTTTTAAACCCTTTTTTTGATCAGCGTAGCAATTTTTAAGTCTTTTTAATCAATTTCAATTTTTTAAATTAAAAAAATAAGTAAATAAATAAATTAAGTTTGTGAAAAAGGAATACATGTTTCCTAAATTACATTGGTGCGATTTACTTCAAAATGATCCTTTTTGACGAAAATTTCTGACAATGTGTAGAGGCCTTTACGGGAACTAGAAGCTAAACCGTTAGATCGTCAGTTAAATCAGCATTTATCGTAACTTCATTTTTGCGATTTTGAGATATATTTGGAATCATCGTAATTTTGTTTATTAAACACGCTTGAGAAAAAGAAACTTTTAGAAGCCCAATAAAAATTATTTTAAACAAAAGTTATAGTAAGTATACCCTTAATTAAGAAAATGTATCAGAATTTGTCGTAACTTTCATTTTTGGGGAAGTTACAACAAATTTTCATACAAAATTTTCAGTAATCAGCATTTGTCGTAACTTCTTTTGCTCGTTTGCGTGGCTTGTAATTTGCAGCAAAAATATAATATTTCTCATTAAAACGTTCACAAACTCTTCCAAATATCCAAAGACAGTGCGAATAATCCACCATGAATACATTTTAATTCAATATTTGCGAGAAAAAAGTGAGAAAAATCCTTGCCCATCTGTCATTAATTCAAAACAAAACAAGCGACGTGGCGCACAAAATTTATTCAATAAAAGTTACCAAATAAAAGCTTTTAGGAATAAGCATAACAGTTTAATTGACTAATTTAGTCAAATAAAGGCACTTCTTATCACTAGAATAATTCAAATTTATATAATGCATTTTAGAAAATTGTCGTAACTTCCAAGATTTCCATACATTGGAAGTTACGGCTTTATAAACGATGGAAGTTACGATAAAATCTTATTGTGCTTCTTCTAACATATATCTCAATATCTCAGCTTTAAAATAATTTTATACAGATTTTTTCGAGTTAATTTACAGTTCATTAGTGCTACTTTTATTATTTTGACTCAAAAGTATCGCATTTGGGGCTCACTTTTAAGAAAAATAAAGCTGAACTGAAAATTTCATCTCCTGAAAAGTTGTCAAAAGAAAGTTACGACAAATGCTGATTTAACTGACGAGATATAAACACTTTAGGGTCTTTTAAGAATTATTTCCTCTTTCTCTTACTTGTTATTTTTTGTAAATCAATTCGGGTGGGTTTGTGTAGAAAGGTCTATTCATTAAAAAAATGTCTAAAGTATGTAATTCTAAACGGTTGTGAGCGGTTTTTAACCGATAATTCATTTTTGTCTGACATTCATCGCTCGAAAACCCGAATGCTTTTACTAATTACACCACAAAATGTAAAACTCTTCCTTGAAAAAATAATAAGAAAATTAATCATAGTCTATTAAAATAGAAAACTCTCTGACTAGGGGATACTGGGGCAAAAAGTCACAAATCGAAAATTTCAAAATTCAATATCTTCCAAGATAAAAAAGAGAGCGGCTTAAATTTTTTTCCATAGATAGTCTCTATAGACCTTCTTCATTGTCGTACGATTCTTAGAATTCGTATAAGGAATTCAGAAAACAAAAAACATTGAAATTTTTAGCCCTGCTCTTGAAATATTTTCCTTACAGCAGATATAAATTTTTATTTATTTATTTTCCAAAATTCATGCAGTGGTGAATATTTCCTAAACAATTTGGATTCTTTGAACATGAAGTTGGTATCCTTTTTCGCATTTTCTAGAGATTCTTTTCTCCAGAAATCCTTTTATTAAAAAGACCGCTTGGGGTAAAAAGTAATGAAAGGATTGGGGCAAAAAGTAACAAAAATCGAAGCGATTTCTGATGTCTCACGGCGAAAAGAAACGTCGGCGCTTATTGTAGACCCTGAGGTGAGCAAGAATCATTTGAAACCGAGCAAACGTCAAATGAAAATTGTACGTCAATGGTCAAAACGCAACCAGAACAAACTAATTTTGACGTTTATTAGGTTTCAAACAGTTCTTGCTCACTCCTGTATGTAGACAGTAATGGGGATGAAGATTCGAAAAAAATAATACAGTGCCCGATTTGTAATCCGGATGGATTTTGAAATTTGTTCAACGTTTCGAAAATATAATACAAGTTTTTTTTTTTGTAGAATTAGTATAAAAGTTTTAAAAAAGACATAGAGAATTCTATGCGATTATATTTCATTTATTAAACAAAAACATCACAGGATAATTCATTTTCATTGCTGAACATACATGACCTCAAAATGACTTTAAATGTAACCATCGACAACTCGTCCGGATTACGGCGATCCGGATTAGAGAGCGGGCACTGTAATCACAGCTTAATGTGTACGCTTTGGAGAATAAAAATTCTTTCGAATTTCACTGAATTTAAGATATTTAGTTAAAAAAAAAACAATAAACACTTTCCATTATTTTTTTTTGTTTTTTTCTGCACTGAAGTGACATTCAATCGGCAACTCTTCGGCTGATTTCGTCAAATTTATCTCGCCCAATTCGCCATTTTCGCCTTTTTAGAATAGCTGAATAGAATTTTCTTGCCAAAAGAATAAATTTCCTATAAACATATGTCATCTAGGTATTTTTTAAATTTACAGGAGCCCATAATAAAGTGAATCAAAGTGTGATAATTTAACACAATGCTTGATATATATATATATTTTTTAGAACGCAGCATTTTTTTGGGAATGGTCACAAAATTCCCTCTTATGGCCTCTACACATTGGGAGCAATTTTTGTCAAAAATTGCTTTTTTGAAGGAAATTCCCTGCAGCATTGTAGGGGGAAACGTCAAATTTCTGTCAAAAACGCAATTTTTGACGAAAACTGCTCCCAATGTGTAGACGCCTTTAGAAAACCACTCGATAAATGTATTTCCTTACAAAATTGAAGAAAATGGTTTTCTCAAAGTTATACAGCGGTAATTTTCCCATAAAAGTGAGCTAATTGGAAATTTTCTGGGACGTATCTGGTAAAAAGAAATAAAATATCCGTTTTGTGACTTTTTGCCCCAGTCTCCTCTATTGATTCATCTGCGTCTGCCGCTGACTTCACCACCGACCTCCCTGAGCAAACGACAGAAAATTGTGGTTCACTGGTCATTTTTTTAACAAGATATTTACTATTTTTAAGACGACAACAACTTCAGATTTTTTGTTATTTTTTTTAAATTTATCATACCATTCGACGTTGACAAATAACATTGTTTATTTATTTTCTAAAATTGGGATTTATTTTTAAATACCTAGCCTCTACATAATTTTCCCATTGGAAAAGTCTGTTGAACTTAGCGTGGGATTTTCTGTCGTTTTACAACCGCGATATCTTTCCGCTTTCACGTATTTGCGCTTTTTACTCGTCAGATATCGAAAAACTTGATAAGAAATTTCTTTGTTTTTTTTCTGAAAATATTTTGCATGAGGACAGAGACTTTTGGGTACATGAGTCTAAGTGCGTAAGTTGTGCTGATGATTCAATCTAAACTGAGATTTTTAAATGTGATTTTTTGTTAAGTTTAGAATGGAGAAGATTATGTTTGTCAGAAATTGCGCCTAGGGATTTCGTAAAAGAAGACGAAATGACTTTCCAGACTGTTGGAAGTTATGAGACTTTTGAATTTTACTGATTAATGAGGAGATAGAATGTTTTAGAACACTAGAGACATGCTATTTGCACAAACGTAATTTTGGGTAGAACTTCAAGAGGCGTGGCCTTTAAAAGTAAACTACATCATCCATAAGTTATTTTCGAAAATATTCTATAAATCTCGGAGAATTTGTTATTAGGAATAAGGTTTTTGAAAGAGTTCTTTTAGTTCAGAAATAAGGAAAAAGGGTGCTTGTCCAATGAAAAATGAAAAGGGGAAAATGTCTGTAATTAAACGTTTACGCATTGTTGCTGACATTGTGGACTATTAAAGTGTCAAGAATATCGAAATTCGAAATGGCAGAACAATCAGCGCTAATGCGGCGAGAACGTGAACTTTCATTTTAGGCTTTCGGTAGATTTTCGAATAGGTTTGGCTTGGCTTTGGAGTGACTTTGTCTCTTCGAAAGGTTAATACTGTACGGAACCTTAAGAACTGGGAAAAACAGTAATGACAGGAACCAACAGAAAAAAAGTGGATTACGTAGAAGCATATGAGAACAGACATTTTTCCCCTTCTCAACATTTCCGTTTTTATTTTTAATTGTAATAGCACGATAACTGAACTCCGTTTTAAAAGCCACGCCCATTTGTAAAACCTTTTACGTTTGACACATACATTTTGTTTATCTTATATCATTTTGTTAAAGGAAATAAAAATAGCCGGAAAGTGTAAATATTCGAACGTCATTTTGTCTCCTAGCTGAATTCAGTGGCAACAACACGTGCTTCCATGAAGCCCGTTGTTCCTTTGCGCCTCCCCACCTTTCCTGCCAGGCCAAATGAGTCTACTCAAACTTTTCAGTCATTAAAATATTGTAATATTAGGAGCTGTGATTTTCAGCTTAACTCGATTATATGAGTTGACTTATACGGTCTACTGAACCAGGGTTTCTGCCGTTTACCTGGGGAGACCGGCAGTGGTAAGTCGGCGGCACACCTAGGCACATTTTTGGGAAATAAATAAATATATAAAATAAATAAATAAATTATAATACATTTCCCTAAATGGAAATTTTATTGGGGGCGTGGTCTATTTTATTAGTAAGCGAAACGTTTTTGGGCTTACCTAAAATTGCCATTGTATGGTTGTTTTCTTGTTAGGTATTGTAGCCATTGTAGCATTCTTAGCATTAAAATGCCAAAAATATCAACGTCAGTTAGTCAATTGTCCTAAAGGAGACGTGGCGTAAAAATATGTTTATCGTTCCATTTTCTTTTAAAAAGAATTTGAGAATATACTAAAAAGCCCGAGAATTATTTCTTAAAAAATAGTCCTCAAAATACCAAGCCACTGTCTGACCGTTTAGCTTTTAAGATCGTTGAAAATACTTAAAACATTTTAAAATAAAAAAAAAAAAATAAACAAAATATTCTATATTAAAAAAATCATTCGTATAATTAATCAGTATTCGCTTGTATACGCAAAAACATCGACATTGTTTTCGAATATTTGCAACATGTGAAATTATTCGAACAATATCACTTGTGTTTTTCCCTTACTGTCTGCTGTATTTGTTTTGTTTAATTACCAAGTCTCCCTTGTGCAAAAAAAAAAACACAAAAAATAAAAAAAAAAACATTTGTATTAATTCTCAACGGAAAAAGAACATTGCTTTATTGCCTAAAATTGGCTTTTTGATGTAAAATTAATTCACTTTCTCCGCCAAGAACTACAAAGCACCGCCATATGTAGAATGGTTATGGTAATTATGTTAACCCCCAAGTGCAATCCCACTCGTGGGAGTTGTACATTCCCCCAGAAATCGCATTGTCCTGCAACTACGGAAAAGTCCTCAACGACAGAATCGCGTGATAAATGCCATTTGGCGGGACATGTGGGTGCTTTTTTTTCTACAGTCCCTGAAAGTCGGAGAATGTGAGGACACTGACGAGAGCTATTTATTGTCACTTCCGATGACCCTGTCTTCTGATCGCATTCTGTTTTTTTTTTTTTTTTTTTGTATAGCATTCAACTGGTGGAGAGTATTCCCGAAGGTCTTACGTATCCGGCAGGCAGTGCATCTTTTATGAGTACATTTGATGCCTGGCAGAGTCTTCTGAGTCTGGCCAACAGAACCATCGACATTGCGAGTTTCTACTGGACCCTACGCAGTGCCGATGTGTTCAATCACTCGTCCTCATGGCAGGGCGAACAAATCTTCCAGCAGCTCTTGGTGGCCGGCACCAAGCGCAGCATTGCCATTCGCGTTGCCCAAAGCTCTCCAACTCAGGCTCAACCCAACATTGACACTGAGATATTGATCAAGCGAGGAGCTGCTCAGGTGCGTTCAGTGAATTTTCCACGGCTCCTGGGCGGTGGAGTACTCCACACGAAATTGTGGATTGTTGATGGACAGCATCTATACTTAGGAAGCGCCAATATGGACTGGAGGTCCTTGACACAGGTTCGTGTATTCTTAGCTTAGTATGCAAACTTTTCCTTTGCTTTTATGACACAATTCCGAAAATGCGTACTAATGGCAACTAACCGTACATTCTTCAAGTCAAAATCTAAAGGAGAAATACTCTACTTTCTTAAGATATGCAGGAGCATGAGAGGCTTATGTTTGGCAACGTTGATAATTCGTCGGTTGCGTCTACCTCTTTCATATCTGCATTTCTTTTGTGTTAGCATTTCACGCAAGAGGAGACGTCTGTATTATAGCTTGCCCCGAATGCAGATACAAAACAAATGCATATACGACAGAGGTAGACGCAACTGAGGAATTGTAGCCCTTGTAGCCAGGAACTACTGCTTCGATTGGGATCCGTCAAGAGAACACTGAACTCAATATCTCGTACCCGAGTCTCTTAGTTAGAGCGAATAGCGATCATTGCTAATGCTATACAACCGCTCCTAGCATACAATTATCTACTCTTACTGCCCTCTTGCGCGACTGATGCTCAGCTTTGAAGCCGAGACCACACAGTCACAGAGATACTACTCTATCCACTGATCCACTTGAAGATCTTAAATCGACGTAATTATTCATTAATTTTCAACTGCTAATTCTTATCGAGGTCACGGGCTTAGGACACTCAGGTAGGTTAGCAACCCAGGTCTGTCGATCTTCTGCCACTTCAGAAAGATTTACAGTCGATCGCAAGGCGCTCTAAGACCGGCTACCTTATCCTAGATCTGCCCCGAGGTCTACGCTACCTCACAAAGCTTGCATAGCTTTTTGGGGAATATTTCTTCGTTCATGCGTTAAACATGACCATACCATTGATATTCTGATCTATTAACACGAAGAAGTTACTCTTTGACACTTAGCTCCTCACGATCGGCTACGTTCCTCACTCGATCTCAACGAGTGTGGTATTGTATGTTACCTGAATGTAAAGAATGAATGCTGCGTGAATGTTCTGTCTCGTGCGTGAGTTAGTGTGAATGATTGTGGCGTACCTGAATAATAGTAAATGAATGTTGTATGAATGATTCTAATGCCTGCGTCAGTATTGCTTGCTCTGAACTGTATACCTGAAAGGTGATTGAGAGACAATTAGATGGGGCTCGAAGTGCAAATTCGAGCCCTTCCGGAGACGTCAACTTCTTGCCCTCAAAAACGCTGCTTTCTTGATGAATTCAATTTTATTTATTGATTTCTTTAATTCACTGGATACTATTAAACTAAGTTTACTTAAACTTGACAATAAAAGGAATGGATGACTCGGATAATAATAAATCCTTAGAGAGCGAGAATACGTGGTCGAATAGCGATGGTGGATGATGTCGTAGAGAGAGAGAGCGATGGGGAATACACGACGGGAAATTCTGTCGTTCATGTATGTGTGGAATAGAGGGGGAAATTTCCCAAAAAAATGATACTCTCACTTCCCGCATCGCGGCTCTGTTGTCGCATGAGTGATAACAGAGTGATTTCTTTAACTGTTCGAAAGTACCTCATCTTGGTAGCTTACTTGTGATGAGGTGATACCAACTGAGGCCAACTTGTTGTCTCCGGACCCAGATGAATTTTTTCTCTCAATTAAATACTGTTTTGACTATTAAACTGTTTATTGAAGAAGGTTACACTACCCAATGTCCTGGGCTACGTTTAGTCTGTGACTAATCCAACCTCTGCAATTTAGCTACCCTTTTTATACTAAAATCCTCCACTCGAACCCTAATTCTATTCGACATTATTTCCTAGAAAAAGTGTCCAAGAATTGCTCAATAATAACTCAGAACGAACTTCAAGATAACGATCGTCTGTAGACGATCGTAATCGTCGTCTGTAAATGATCGTTAAGTGCCCATAAAAATATCCAACTTTCGCTATTTCTAGTAATTTTCTCTTTTTAATTAACAATACTTCCCAAATCCTTATGAAAGGGGATGCATAATTAGGATGGCTGAAGATTGTACACCTTCTTGATCGTTTGGCATCCTTGTCCCCATTTCTTGTCAAGGTTTTATTACTTTTAACGCGGGCTCTAACATATGAGCTTCCCATAGCGAAAGCAATCTTTAAAACGTGTCAACGTAGATCACCCACTTTGCGAGTTTTCCAGGAATAGAGGGTGCCTTTATTTGCTTAATTAACAAATGCATCCCCCTTTTTGGTCACTCATATCTCTCCTATCGTCATTTTACGACCTTTCGCGATCTTCTGCCTTTTTAATGGCTACAAAGTGTTTATTACCCTAAAGGACTATTAATGTCTCCGGGGCATAAATTTCTTGAGGACTAATTGAATAGCAAAACCCTCTCGCGGTGCTAAGCATGATCTATCATGTCTTTTCTTGATATTTCACGAAAGAGTAACACGATCATGAATATTCGAAAACCGAGTTGTGATGCACAAAATGCCTCACAATATACTCATGATCTTATTCTTTCAGTCATTACTCACATCTCATGACCATAGGTGAGGATAGGAATGCACACAGCTTCCCTATCCTATCACAGCACCGGGGAAGCCTAACCAACGAGCGACTAGAGCTCTGCTTCCTTCCTTACATCACTCGTGAACACCCCGAAGTACATGAATTTCTCCATCTGTTTCAATGGGACTCCATTAACATGCAGGGGTGAAATGATAACTTTGGCTCTTGCTAGTATCGATTCGACACTATCGAATCTCTAGTATCGTTAGATCCAAATGATGAGATGAAATGAATGTCGGCTCTTCTCGCATTGTCGACTCGTTATTGTGACACTTTGGGACAGTGCAACATAACCTCACTCTCGCTTGTTTTGATTTTGCAATCAGAGTTTTTGCAGTGATTTAATTGATTTTAAATTAAAATACGAACTCAGAAATATTTTTTTTTTATGGAAAGTGTGATATTAAGGTAACTCAACATTCATATTGGGCGAGAAGGTACAAAAAATTTGGAATCAAAGCCACTCTTTGGAGCTGCTGGAAGATGTGTAAGTAATAAATTTTCACTGATATAAAAATGTATTTAATCACACGTATCTTTTTTATTTGCTTCAGATTTTTACGAAATAATTAATCCTTGAAAACTTGCTGAACTGCTGTTACTGAAAAAATAGTTCCAGGAATCTCAGGAATGATGATATCCTTCTATGTTCAATCAGTGCGTGGGTTATTGTTCTATTGTGGTGCTTTTCAAGAAGCTTCAAAGAAAACTAACGAATCCGTGATCATGTCCAACAACTCATGAGTTCCTGCTGGACATATTCAACTTAATCACCATACATAAGAAATTTCTCCTATAACTTCCTGGACAGCAGTGCTTTAAAGATGCCACCGAGGATGTCTAATGAGCCTTTCCCGGTCGGTGCAAGGTTAATTTTGTGATGGATTGAACACTATTAACATAATATAACTTTCCGCATTCGATTTGGCCTAGAATATTTCAAACAATTCCATACTTCATGGTTGGCCCAGAATGAATAAAATTTCACAAGAACTGTTATTTACTACTAAAAAAATTAATAAAGACGATTTAAGGGAATAAAAAAGGTATTTACTTACTAAAAAATGTAAAATTTTCACTAATTTTCACTTCGAAAGTACAAATCGACAGCTCCAGAGGTGTCGATAAATTAGTGGCGAGAATTATCGACACTAGCGATAAAAAATGCAAGTTATCATCTCGATTGTCCATAATCGACACTCGACAGTAGCGATGGGACAATTAGACAGAGTTATCATTTCACCCCAGGGTACCGTAGATACGGCTATGTTTCTAAATCGATTTGAAAAAGCGATTTCGTTAACCACTCGGAGGTAAAGAGGTACCTTATCTTGGTAGCTCGTACTCGCGACTTTGTTTTTTCGGTCATCACTCACATCTTATGACCATAGGTGAGGATAGGAATGCACACAGCTTTCCTATCCTATCACAGCACATGGGAAGCTTAACCAATGAGCGACTAGAGCTCTGCTTCCTTCCTTACATCACTCGTGAACAGCCCGAGGTACTCGAATTCCTTCATCTGTTTTTATGGGACTCCACTAATATGTAGAGTACCGTAGATACAGGTGATTGCTCCCTTCGTAAAATTTTCTTTAATTTTAGCACTTCAGGGTGGTCTTCACCGATCGGGAACGATAGATCGGATCGGTGAGGACCAATCTTAAGTGTCTAACATTGAGATGAGAGTGAATTTGGCCTTCGATCTGGGGACAACTTTGCCCCCTGTTGTTCGTAAGCTTTTCTTTAATTCTTGCACTTAAGGATGATCTTCACCAATCGGACATAGTAGATCGCATCGAAGGATGCCAAAGTCACCCGGAACTATGATATATTACTCACTCTGTCGTGGGATCACCATTAACTCCGATTTAGCCACGCTCATCTTCATATCCGTTTCGATGCGAACATTAACAAATCGGTTAATGTTCGCTGTATAAGGCACTCAATGGATCAAGTGGTAGAGCACTCGCTCTATGAGGCAAATGTCCCGGGTTCGAATCCCTTTTAAATCACCAGGAATTTTTCTGGCGTTAAAGGTGTTCGAATTGTATCCAGTGATCTTCACTGCACTTGATTCCACGGGGCATGGGACTGACAACCCCATCCCTGTGTAAGAAAAGTAATTATTGATGTTCCGAACTCCCTTAGCGGGAAGGCCTAAGTTCCTCTATGGAACGTTGTGCCACTATTATAATATCAAAACCACTAAATCATCTGCAAAGCGGAGATAGTTCATTTTGACGTCTGTAATACAAATCGCATTATGTAGACGGGGGTCTACGCTCTATCAAACCCTTTAAACCGTTTATACGAACAAGGCTACTACAGTCTCTGTACAAAGACTGAAAGGCTTCCACCAAAGTTGTTCTTTCTATTGTACCAAACCTAGTTTGGGCTGGGCTATGTCTCGACATCTTTTCTCAAGAACTTTGGCATATACTTTGCTGGGCAAGTTCAGAAGGGAAATTCCCTGTAATTGGAGCAGTCTTTCTTGTTTCCTTTCTTCAGTGTGGATACAATAACATCAACCTGCCAGCCCATTATGCTCGTTTGACGACATGCATCCCATTAACGCGTGTACGCCAATTGACCCTCCCCCTCCTCCAGCCCCTCTATACTCACGAGTTTTCAACATTTCAGGTCGGATTTAGTCAATTCCTACAGCCCTAATCCACATAAATTTTCCTCAATTGCATTTCTCACGCATTCTCTATTGGTTTAGGTCAAAGAATTGGGTGTCCTCGTGACGAACTGCACGTGTTTGGCCACAGACATGGCGAAAATCTTCAATGTGTATTGGGACATGGGAGAGGATAGTGCGCAAATACCTGACAAATGGCCAGATTCGTATGCCACCAAATACAATTTCGACACGCCGCTTCGCATGAATTTCAACAATTCCCAATTTAGCTCAAATATTTTCTTCTCGGTAAGTACATGAAAATTTAAATCATTCTCCCTTTCCACTGCTACACCCTTCGCAAACTAACCATCTGCCAATGTTTTCCGCAGAGTTCACCACCACCAATGAGTCCTTCTGGTCGTGAGGAGGATGTCGATGCCATTGTTAAAATAATCGCACATGCCGAAAAGTTCATCCATGTCGCAGTTATGGACTACTTCCCGCTCACAATTTACACGCCAAAAATACAGTGAGTTTTTGCCTTAGAAGGTCTCAACATTTTGCCATTACTCTTCCTCATGAGCTTCAATTTAAACTGTCAAGGCCTATAACTCCCTCCAAAAAAAATTTCGTTGCTTGCAGTAGGGAAATGTGCAAAAATATTTTATAGAATTTCATAAATCACTTGTACACCCCACTTAAGGCATTTTGTCAATGGAAACACGAAATGCAACTCTGAAAGTCACTATACCAAATATAATATATTCATCTTTTTTTATTATTATTTGCAGAATTTTATGGAAAATATCACACACGAAATACCCAGTTTAGTGAATAATATAGTCGGGAAATTCTATTTCTTTCCTACTGAATTAATTTTAAATGGGAAAAGTTAAAAATAAATTTATAATTCTTTCGGAAAACATTATTATTCTGATTTAGAAACAGGGGTGTCAAGGCGTCCTATGCTTTGCAAAATACACGAACTTGTGACATAGATGCTATAAAGTACTTTTGGATCACTTACCGGTTTACAACCGATTTGAATCGATTTATTAAAACTCAAAAAAAGTTTAGAAGTAGAGCTACAATTTGAATTTCGAATAAAAATTAGATATCGGTTCATAAACGATTGCACGATTTTATTTAAATGATTGGAACCGGTTGGCTGAAAATTAAAGCTAGTAATAAGCAGAGATCAGCTTATTGTAGAGCTGGAGTAATCATCGAGATTGTGGCGCACCTAGCGTTGGTTCTACGGAGTTCAAATGTTCTATAAAGTTGTAGTGCATTGCGAGATCTTTAACTTACGCCCTCGCTCATTAAAATCGGTCAAATAGAACCGGAGATATGATTTTTTGAATTTCGTGAACTTTGACTCCTCATATATCCGGTCCTATTATAACCACAGCGAACCCACGCCACTTTTTGGAAACATCGTAGCCTAGACTACAACATTCTAAAATTTGATTAACTTGCACAATGTCGTTTTTCAGAAAAATGAGTTTGAATTTTGACGCTATCGCAGCGCCACCTGTGGTGACTTTTTGAACTTTCATCTGAAAGTGCTCATCGAGACGAAACCAAAAACCCAAAATTTAGCTCAAAATATTAATTAGAACCGGAGATAGAGGCCGCCCAATGTTCGAACTTTGACCCCTTATAGCTCGGGTCAGGGGTTATCGATCAACTTAAGTATTTTTTTTATTTGATAGGTATAATCTGCGGCTACAACATACTAAATTTTCAGCCCGATGCACAAAGGAATTTTTGAGTTATTTAACTTAGAAAATTGAAATTTTTTTAATAATAGCACCCCTAGCGGTAGTTTTATGAACTTGTTATGTTAGAAAGGGAAGTTGCATTTCACGACAGCTTTCCAGAACGCCTCCACTTTTTAATTTATGACAATAGGAACCGGAGTTATGGCCATTTAAAAAAAAATTGGATTCTTATCGCTCGTGTCCGGGGGATCAGAGGACCTGAAGTTTGGCATTGATAAAATTGTTTGGTATTTGCTAAGATGTGTTTCACTGTTGATAATGTGCGGATGGCTAAGTTACGTTCCCAGCCCTCCGTCCGTCTCATCGCTTTTCGGATCTTAATAGCTCCCGAATTAAGAAAGATATCGACTTGCGGTTTCCTGCAAAAAAATTGCAACATTTTGCATTGATCCCCCACCCGTCAGCCTTCCTTCCCGCATTATCAAAACCCGAACTATAAGGGGTCAAAAGTTTAAGTTTGAAATGTCCACAGCTCTGGTTGTAATTGTCAGAATTCTATCAATGAGAACATTTCAAAACGATCTCGTGAAATTCCACATCTTTTAACTCTTTCCGGGCCACAACATATCCAGCGAACGAATTTCAGTAAAACTCACTTTATTGTAAGTCTTAGTGGTGAAATATGATACTTTTGTAGAGAAAGAATTTTCTTCGCCTCTGGGAAATTGGAAAACTCATGGGTATTCTCGTCCCCTAAAGAACGCAAAGGATACAAACTTGGACAAACTTCAATTTTCCAAAAGTCAATAATATCAATTTTGTGAATTATTTTTGCGTGTCAAATGACTCCTTTCCAATGTTGATCACTAAAACAAGAAGAATTATTGACCAGTATCTTGTGGGATGTCCAGGAAGTGGTCAACCCAGCTCCTGCTTGCCAACAGATTCCTCAAAATATTTCACACAATAACACTTTCTTAGATTTTTGGAGACGAGAGCTCAGGAGTTAATTGGGATCCTGCAAAAAATATCCTAGATTTGGATATCCTTATAGTTTGTAATAAAGAATCCACAAGAATTGGATTTTTATCGATTCTAAATAGTCAAAAAAAAATTCTTTTTTTCCATGGGTACCCAGAGTCCCAAAGGAGACGAAAGATTTAACATTGAAAATTCATAAACCCAACGCTAGAGGCACAAAATGAGGTTGGCATTTGTTGTACATCCTCGCTAGGGTCGCTAGACGGTGTGATTTTGGGTCGTCTCGTCTTCGAGATATTTCGACCTCATGTCCTTTTTTACAGTAAGTCATGAGGTAGGAAGACGATAAGGCCAGTAAGAGAATTCTGTAGCGATATGAGAATGTCATATGACAAATTTTCGTAGTCAATTCTAAAGCAGGATAACTTTAAGCGTAGTAAGCACCGAATGAACAGTTCAAGGAACTCTATGAAGCTCTTTTAGTAACTTATAAATGAATCCGAGTTTTAATTATTTTATACAAATTTAACACATAAAATTTATAAAATTTGTCATATGACATTGTCATACTGTTACAGAATTTTCCTACAGGACCTCCCTTTTGTTGGGTTTCGTTAAGAACTCTATTTATTAAGTGATCCTTTGTGCGACACATCCCATGGCCTTACCATCTCAAGCGTGATTCTGTGAGTTTATCACCATTCTTCCTTACTCACATGCTTCTTCTTACCTGTTCATTACGCACTTTACCTCTCTGAGTGAGAGAAATCCGAAAAAGTTAAATAACATTCCGGAAATGTTTATTTTACCCTGCAGTACTGATCCGAAATCGGTGTAAATATTACGCTTTTTAGGCGTATTAGGGGTTAAAGTTACCCTTTTTCATGTTAATTTTACCCTTAAAAAAGTGTAAATTTTACATTAAAAAATGTTGATATATTTTTACACCTAACAAGTGTTAAAATTATGAGGAAAAAAAGTTAATCGCACCCCCTTTTAGTCACGAGTTCGAGCACTTCGCAAAGCCAGGAACGTTTTGCCACCCCTTTTCAATATAATACTGAAATGCCTTAAAATTTGCACTTCCCCTGTTGATCTTGTTAATTTAACCAAGAGTTTTGCTGTTTTATTGAAAAATTTTCAAGTTGGATTTCTGTTTATCACCAGATTTTGGCCGCAGATAGATAATGCTTTGCGCAAGGCAGCCATTGAAAATAAAGTTTCTGTGAAACTGCTTATATCATGGTGGAATAATTCCCGTCCTGCTGAAGATTACTTCCTGCGTTCTCTAGAAGACATCTCTAATACCTATCAGAATGTTGACATTCAGATCAAACGCTTCATTGTGCCATCGTCCGAAGATCAGGCAAGAATTCCTTTTGCTCGTGTCAATCACAACAAATACATGGTCACGGACAATGTGGCCTTTGTGGGCACATCCAATTGGTCCGGAGACTACTTCATAGACACCGCAGGAATTGGCTTTGTCCTGATGGATTCCTCAAATGAGCACACCAATGGCAATGAGAGCGAGAGCTTGAGACTCAATTTAGCAGCAATATTCGACAGGGACTGGAATAGTCCCTATGCTGTGGACTTAATTAAGTGACCTTCCTAAAATATTCCCTGAGAATAATACAGCTTAATATCCTCCACAAAGATTAAAAAAAAAACGATATATCCAACGATTTAAGAACGATTTCGACACGATTTAGTGGTTAGAATAGTTAGAATAATTGTATAAATTGAGCGTGTTTTGAATTTTAAAATAATCCTTTTATCCGAAAACCCTTTAAGAAAAAAAAAACTCAAACACCTTTTTTACCTTTTTGCACTCGTTATCAACAAATTATTGATATTTTATCCTTCTCTTTTTTGTCCCTCTCTGCTGTAAAAATGCTGATTTTAATAAAAGAGACACAAAATGAAAGAATGTGTTTCTTTTTCTATTTTTTTTTACTACACATTTAAAAAGATCAAAATTTTTATGCTATTTGTGGAAATTTATAACTCAAACTTTAGAAACGCTCAAATTTAGCCATGCGTCTGATCATCCTCAACGAAATCTCTGGCTTCCTCCTTCAGGACACAATCAATGTGACTTACCTTATTCCTGAATTTAACCCCGTAGAATTTGTGGGCATTTTCCAGCAATTCCGGCCTAAAGGTGGTCGTGATGAATTGCGCCTTGCTACTCAGCTCATGGATCATGTCAGCAACAGCTTTACGATGCTGAGCATCAAGAGCCTGAAATCCATAAAAGATGCACAACAATTTTAAATTTAAAAAAAAAGCAAAGTTTTTGAGTAAAGTTAGATCAGTTTTGAAATTGGGCTTTTTGTTCTATTTTTAAATGTAATTGAGGGTTATCATAATGTAATTTAACTTCTCAATCTGGGCAGCTAAATTATATCATGATAACGCTCAATTTTATTCTAAAATAGGAGAAAAATCCCAATTTCAAAGCTGCCCCAATTCAAAGTTGCCCCACTTCACCCTAAATCAAGTCAAAGTTCTTCAAAAATTCTATTTCCTTCCAAACAAGAATTTTTTATCAAACGGAACTCTAATTTATTTTTTTAGTTTTATTTTGCAACAACAAGAAGGTAATATTAAATATTTTCAATAAGCTCCGCCCAAAATAATTTCAAGCCACGCCCCTTCATGATTTATTCCGAGAATACGTTAAAATTTATGAATTCTCAGTATTTTGAAACGAGATTCTACAAAACCGATGAAACCAAATGTCACGAATAATTAAAACTTAAATTTGACTGAAAAAATTCTGTCAAGTGAATATAAGCTACATCATTAGAGGGAGTGGCTTATTTATTAAGAGCTATGTTAGTGCGATAGGTCCGGTCTCTGTCAAATGACTCCTTTACAAGGTTGATCAATAAAACAAGAAGAATTATTGATCAGCATCTTCTGAGATGTCCAGGAAGTGGTCAAGAAGACACCAAATTCCAGCTTGCCAACAGATTTCTCAAAATATTTCACACAATAACATTGTAACCCTTTAACTCTTTCCGGACCACGACATATCCAGCGAACGAATTTCAGTAAAACTCACTTTATTGTAAGTCTTAGTGGTCAAATATGATACTTTTACAAAGAAAGAATTTTCTCCTCCTCTGGGAAATTGGAAAACTCATGGGTACTCTCGTCCCAAAAAGAACGTAAAGGATACAAACTTCAATTTTCCAAAAGCCAATAATATCAATTTTGTGAATTATTTTTGCATGTCAAATGACTCCTTTACAATGTTGATCACTAAAGCAAGAAGAATTATTGACCAGTATCTTGTGGGATGTCCAGGAAGTGGTCAACCCAGCTCCTGCTTGCCAACAGATTCCTCATAATATTTTACACATAACACTTTAAAACACGTTTCTTTCAACACGATGTTATTGTAGACACATTAACCTTTTTTAAAAGCATAAATTCACTTCCTGGACAATCAGAATTCACCAAAATCAGGAAGAATAGGAAAAACTTCCCTGAAAGCAACCCGTCAAATCATTGCTCTACCTGTCGATTTTTCTCGGAGGTTTTATTGAATTTTAACTGTATATTCTAGTACATACAGAGAAAATCCGTAGATTTTCGGCAGAATTTCTGCCTAGAAAATTTGTAGATTTTCGGCAGAAATTCTTCGGAAAATCTGCAGATTCTCTGCAGAATATCTGCATAGTCTCCATTGTCTAATCAAAAATATAGTTGATTTATCAAGAAACTGTAGAAGTTACAAAGAAAATGATATGCTCTGCTTAACAAGCATTACCGATTAAACATTCTAGATGAGTAAAAAGATTCAAGCAAAAATACTAATTTCTTAAAAATCGCCCATGGAATGATAGAAAGAACACGAAATTTAGGTCGACACTCTGCTTAAAGTTTTCACTTTACTGTTCTCTACTTATAACACGGCGTCGTAGAATTCTTCATAGACACTATGATATCACCAAGAATAACTCTATTGAATTTTGCAAACTTCAGTGAAAAATATTCCATCTTTTCAGACGTCAAATAATTTCGTCAGATATCTTTAAGTTTTCTGCAGAAAATATCTACATCTCTACCGAAAATCTGCCGAGAAATCTGTAGATATTCCTACGAATTTTATTTGGGCTTGGGACAAAATTCGTTAGAAATTTTTGGAGATTTTCTGACGAAACCTGGTGCATACTCTGACGAATTTCAGTAGATATTTTGCCGATTCTCTGTGGATTTTTTTTCTACATTCCAGTCTTTCCAGACAGCTGTGTCTGAAAAGATGGAATATTTTTCACTGAAGTTTGCAAAATTCAATAGAGTGATTCTTGGTGATTTCACAGTGTTTATATAACATAAAGAATACTGAGACGCCGTGTTATAAGTAGAGAATAGTGAAGTAAAAACTTAAAGCAGAGTGACGACCTAAATTTCGCGTTTTTGTATTATTTTATTGTCGATTTTTAAGAAATTAGTATTTTTGCACGCATCTTTTTAGTTATCTAAAATGTTTAATCGGTAATGCGTGTTACGCAGAGCATACCATTTTCTTTGTAACTTCTACAGTGTCTTGATAAATCAACAATATTTTTGTTGAGACAATGGAGACTATGCAGATTTCCCATGCAGAAATTCTGCCGAGAATCTGCAGATTTTCGGAAGAAATTCTGCTGAAAATCTACAAATTTTCTCTGCATGTACTAGAATATACCGTTAAATTCGAAAAACCTGCGAGTAAAATTGGCAGGTAGAGCAATGATTTGATGGGGCGGGAATTGGCTGGAAACGTTACATTTGACGTATAGATTTTTAGGGACGAGCGTACCCAAAAATTTAAACAAATTTTTTGAAAATTTAAGAAAATATTGTTTTTCGAATTTATGTAATTGTTAGTTATCATACTTATTAGACCCGAGAGGTTTTTCCTTATTCTGGTCAGAAATATCAAAAAAGTCAGGATATCTGCAAGGAAGCAGAAAATCGAAAATTCACGATTTTTGACCAAAAATATCTAAGCTCAGGAGTTAATTGGAATCCTGCAAAAAATATCCTAAATTTGGACATCCTTATAGTTTGTAATCATCCACAAGAATCAGATTTTTATCGATTCTAAACAGTCCAGAAAAAAATCTTTTTTTTCCATGGGTACTCAGAGTCCGAAAGGAGACGAAAGAATTAGGTTGAGTGTGCCAAATTTCGGCATAGTTGCATGCAAGCGTCAAAGTCTCAAGTTTGAAATGTAATATTTTAAATACAAATTGATTTTTTTTATTCTTTCTTCTGAAAGAGTGTTGCTTGAAACCTTGTAGACAGTTCATCGTCTTTGTTTACTCTAAAATCATTCTTAATACATTTTAAAATGAATAAAAATATAGACATAGCTTTGGTGCCCTATTCCGGCCACCTTCATTCTCATAGTTCCTTGCCCTTCGGGAATTCTCCAATATCTTTTTCACGTCATCTCGTTTGTCGAAGCTACATTTTTTGTTATTCTTTTGCATTGTATAATCTCTAGAGTACGTAAAATCTAAAAGTTTGTGGAAATTCGAGGAACAAAAAAGGTGACCGAAATTGCAAGCTGGCCGGAATTTGGTACACTTACCCTAATCAGTAGATTTTTTAGAATGTAGAAAATTTCTCGTGTTCAATGTTTTCATTAATTCATTATTTCAAATTAAAAAATATAAATTTGTTATTTTAATTAGAAATTTTCAAATATTAATTTAAAAACAATTTTAATTTTTTTTTTCAAATTTTAAATAAAATTTTAAAAAATTGTAGCATAAGAAGAATTACTAACCTGATCGATTTCGTCGAAGAGATAAAATGGTGCTGGATCGCATTTTTGGATTGAAAAGATCAAAGCCAGAGCCACGAGAGATTTCTGTCCGCCTGACAATTGATTCATCTCTCTCATTTCTGCATCGGCTCCTGTAAAGGACACCCGAATCCCAATACCAATAAAAGCATCCGAAGTAGCCACTCCTGGATCAATATCTTCACTTTCGCTATCCTTCGTCTTCAGCACTAAATGCCCTGATCCCTGTGGCACCAGTTTCTTAAACACTTTTGTGAAATTCTGCGCAACTTGCTTGAAAGTAAACTGAATTGCTTCGACTTTTCTCATCTCCAAACTCTGCATCAATTCCCGAATCTTCTGATCTCCAATATCCAATTCCTCCTTTCTCTTGCACAACTTCTCTTTTTGCTCAGAAAAACTGAGAAATTGATCGAGAGCCTTTTTGTTCACATGATTGTACTTCTTCAGATGCTGATTGGCTTTTTCGAGTTCCTTGAACAACTGCAGGAATATCCAGGAACAAAAAAAAAGTTAGAGGTCACTGAAAGGTTAAAGTTTAGCCGAGATACACTTACATTTTTCAGTGACATTCTTGTATAAGCTGGATCAGCTTGAGGCAGAGCACCTAAGCTGGCAATCTTCTCGGTTGCATCCTCAATTTTCTGATGCAACAAATTCTCTTTTGCTGTCCATTTTTCGAGACGCTTCGAATCATCATCAATCTTCTCTTGGGCTTCTTTTTCCTTCAATGTGAACTCTTCGAGTTCCTTCTGCAGCAACTTTTGCTTCTTCACTGCATCTTGAACTCTGAAAGCCAATTGTTATTTTATTAGCTCTCTCTGAAATACCTTCGAAACGGTACAGAAAAAAACCACAATCGGAGAGAGCTCCCAAGGAGCAATTATCGCCATAAATGAGTAGAAATGTCTGATATCTATACGAAAATTATGGCGAAGACTTTATAAATTTCTTCTATATAACCGTATAAAAGAGGCCCATATTCGGGTGAATGGGGAATTTTTATACCCAAAATATAACAATTTTTTATTTTATACCTAATCAAGTCATCCTGTACGGTAAAATGTATTGATTATGACTAAATAAAATATAATCACTCTGTAATACCAATGTTATAACTATCGACTGAAGAACTGTCATTTCTTGTCCATTTTTCTTTAAGTCTTGCTCCAATATTTTCCTCAAATAAATAAATATTTATCCTCAACGATGCAGTCACATTTTTTGTGCCTCGTGCACTTTTATCGTGTATGAAAGTTTAATGCAATAATTGTTTTCCGTTAGAGGCTAAAATATTAGTGAACAAAATTTCATTCCCGACTTGAAATTCTTAAGGGAAAGCTGAGAAATTAAATAAAACAAAATTGAATAAATTTATTGCTTTTTACATTAGGGAAAGGTTTTGCACCTTCGTAATTTTGCAGCTTCGTAAAAGTTGATTTTTTTCCAAGTTACTAAATGAATATCATCCATGGACATATCATCTAAAAGCTAGTCCTACATCTCACATTTCCTGACAAACTTGGAAGCCTAGGCCTTTTTTCCTGGGTCCAAAAGACAAAAATAAAAAATGGGCCTAAAATTGTAATTTTGATGTGTAATATTTTATGCATTTTGAGTGTCTTTTCAAAAAAGCAACTATTTCAAAGTGTAAAGGGTTTATTAGGGTTAATATTTACCGTGAAAATCTTTTGCTCGAAGGGGGTCGTTTTTGTGGGTGGAGGAAAATTCATAAAAATTACCACTCTTCAAGCTCAGGAAAATTAAATTTTGCAGCTTCGTAAAAACATCTGTCAAAATTACTGACCACCGAATTTGAGAATTGTTCACTGTTTTGGGTCACACTGTGCACGCCGCTCGGGATATTTAACTTATCAGAGATTCCACTAAATAAATCCTCAAGAAAATTTTGGGATATTAAACAATTTTCACTAAAATCTCGAAGGAAAACACGCACTTCCCCATCAAAATGAAACTTCATCAGATGTTTTTATTTCACTTCTGTCAAATTAAACATTAAGCCTGAATCTGCTTATAGTAGGTGTGATTCTTTCATTGCCCATGCGGTGCATTTTGAGAATTTTTCATCCAATTTGCTTTGTTTTCAAGCGAAATTTTTCACATTTTACTTTAAATTAATCACTGGTAATTCTAAGAATCACTGATGTTCAAAAAATGTTCTGTAAGACAGTTTTGAGACGTTAGAGAAAAAAAACAAGGATTATAATAGGTGTGATTACTACTTTCTAATTTGTGCAGTGATGAAACTAGACTGCTTATGGTAGATGTGATTCTTTAATTGCCAATTCGATGTATTTTGAATATTTCTCATTCAATTTTTCTTGCTTTAAAGTGGAACTTCCCACATTTCACTTTAAATAGGTGACTGGTCATTTTGAAATCAGTTACGTGCGAAATATGTTCTGTGAGATCCATTGGAAGTGTTTATACAGCCCCATATAGTACTTAATATTTGTACAGGGACATGAACTTATAAATAAATAAGATAAATAGAGACAATCTGAGGATTACATTAGGTGTGATTATGAGAGAATCATACCTAACCAAGCTCTTAACTGACTGTCAAAATGCAGGGAAAGAATAGTTTTCCGAGTGTCAAAAAACATGTGTTAGAAAAATAACTTAAAATTGATTTTTAATGCGTGATATCTCCTACAAATGCTAAAAACAAGTAGATGAAAGTTCCATTTAAGTAGTGATGCCCAAATTTTTGTGTCCGGTGTAATGTTTTCGGGGGAAATGAGGCCTACAGAGGTGGAAAAAAGTGGTACGAAGCTGAGTTAACCAGGGCACCTTCGTAAGAAATGCCGCTACATTTTCACTTTCCTGTAGAGGAAAATCCAAAGACTTCCAGGAATTTTGTGAGGCAGAATTATGAACCCAATAAGTAAGAGATTTATTTGATATAGTGATATAATTGATTCGGTGTGTGTGTGGCATTCAGTAAAAAATCTTAAATCTTGGACTCCTTTTTTAATACGAACCTTCAAAACCTTCCCCTATATCATTTAAAAAACTTATGGTTCTCAAATTTTTACTGCTTGTATTGATAGAATACAGCCCTTTAAACAATAATTTGGACAAATATCATTGCACTGCAATGTTTTGTGTATCATTTTTCCATTAATTTGAGTTTGGCGTCGCTAATTTTCTGTATTTTTCCACGCCATAATCTTCTATTGTTCTAATAAAATAAAATCAAGATATTGTAACCCGAATAAGTAAGAAAAGCAGAAAATAAAACACATTTATATATTTTAGTGATTATATTTATAAGATGTCATATATCATATTTACATTTTGTAGACTTCTTACGTCAATAATATCACTACACAGCAAAAATTTCAAAACACTGAAAGATTATGCTTTTGATAAACTTTTTCTGCATTCTGGGCACTCATTCTGCAATTTGATTTCATAACAAATGATCTGGAAGCTGTCCTAACGCTTGTACTTGTGGTACACTGCAATTAAAGGAAGAAAATACTAGCTCTCACAAACGAAGTGTTAATTCACTACTTTTTCATCATTTGCACTTACTTTGTAAAATTTAGTGCCTTTTATCTGCATACTCGATTTTTCTGCACACGCTGCTGCATTTTAGGACTCTAATTAATGTGAGACATCACTTTTCTCACAAATTTTCACTCGCAGATGAACTTATGCTTAGTTAACAAAGTAGAATTTGACAATCTGGCAGCGTCATACAAAAAGAAGACAAGTTGTATATAACTTGTGTCTTTTATGGAACAAATGCAACTAAAATATATCAGAATATGATGTTCATACAATTTCACGACATTATGTGAACATAATGACATGAATATGTAAGATAAATATACTTTAGAAATATTTGACGTAGTTTTATACATTTTCACTCAAAAATAGATTATATTATGACTTGTTTATAGATCAAAAATGTTTGGTCGTAATTTTAAGGGAAAATAACAATATTTTAACTGGAATTTATCAAACAAAATGTATTATATGTATTAATAGAAAACACCTGATATTTTCTATACAATTTTTAGTGAAGTTATTATACTGGCATTCAACGGACATAATTTTCATATAATTTACATCCATTGAGTTCATACATTATATTTTTAAGAAATAGCTCGATTACGTTGAAAATATGTTGGTTACATTTGAGACATACATTATTTGGATATCAAATGCCCCTTGGTATTTCTGAACTAAAGTGAATATTGTCTGTGCTAAAAATGGGTTTGTGTCTTGGGTTATTGTTTTCTAAACTTTTCCAATTAAATTATTTTCATCACTAAAAATTAAGTAAAATATTGTTTAATAAATTATATTGCAATATCCCGAATAAAATTTAACACAGAAAGATTCCGTATTAAAATATTACAAAAATGGTATGTGTCTTGGATAATTGAATTTACTAACCTTTTGTCCATGTCCTCGAGATCCTGATTGACCTTCTTGATCCTCTTGTCAGTAGCGGCCAATTCATTGCGACAATTGTTGAGCTGTCGTTTACGATCTTCTACAGAGATCTCCTGCAGTGCTTGGACCAATTCATCTCGACGCCTGAAGAGATTATTCGTCAGTAAATTCTCCAACTTGTTCTTGGTCACTTCGAGTGTCATTCTAGCACTGAAAGCCTCCTTGTTCTCCTGATTGAGGCGCCTGATATCGTCATTGAGCTGATCCACTTCGCGTTGATCATGAGTCGAAAGCTGTGACATCAATTCCTGATGCAATTCACTCTCCAGGCCCTCCTTAGTGCTATTCATGGCCTCCAGATTGGCCTTGCACTGTGCCAATGAACGCTCCTTGGGATTCCGAAAACGTTCAATTCTCGTCAATTCTTCCTTCATCAACCGAATATCTGCCTGAACTTTGTCAAAGATATCCTTGGATTTTCCCTGCTTCGTCTCAGTTTTCTGCATTTCCGACACGACGCTGTTGATGCTACTTTCAGTTTGCTTTAGATCACCCCGAAGGCTCGACAGCTCTTCCTCATGATCCCTAATCAACTCCATAAATTCACTTCTCTTCTTCTGCATCTCCAGGCGCGACCGCGAGGTATTGAAGTAACCTCCGGTGAGGCATCCTTTGGAGGATACTTGATCACCTTCGAGAGTTACACAGTCAAGCCCTGTGCTCTTGGCCAATTCAGTGGCTCTCTCGAGATTTCGGCAGATGAGGATCTTGCCAAAGATGTAGCGCAAAGCCTTATCATACTGCTCCTCGTACTTCAACTTGGAGATCATGGGAATGGAATCTGGATCATCTGGATAATCGTGAATTTTCACCTAGAGCACCAATGTTCCATTACAATCTTTTTTTAATTTAAAACTTTCCTTTGCAATTTATTTAAAAAAAAGTTCAATAAATTAATTTAAAAAACCGGAATATGGGAAATTAAAAAAGAAACACTGAAAAAACATTTTCCTTCAAAATTAATTTCAAAGTGAGTGTTTATGGCTCCGGCACACCTTTTAGACCTTTTAGATCGGGAAAATTTCATGAAGTCTAAATTCGAATCAAAACAAAATCGACAAATTCGATTGAGCTAAATTGAATTTGGTGTGATGTTTAAAAGAAGAAGAGTGCGAAAGAATGAGATAGTCATATGCAAAACATGTGAGAAGCAAAAAGATTCAAATTTCGACTTCATGAAATTTTCCTGACAAAAACGGTGTGCCAGAGCTTTCAAATCTCACCCTTTTAACACACCTTTTAGATCGGGAAAATTTCATACAGTCAAAATTCACGTCCTGCTCCTTCTTAAATTGTTTGCATAATTCTATTTTACTCTTTCGCACTCTTCTTCTTCTTTTGAACATCATACCAAATTAAATTTAGCTCTTCACTGAGAAAAAAACGGGGCTGCGATTAACTTTTTGTCTTCATAGCTTTAACACTTTTTAGGTGTAAAAATATACCAACATTTTTTAATGTTAATTTTACACCTTTTTAAGGGTAAAATTAACATGAAAAAAGGTAACTTAAACCCCTAATACACCTAAAAAGCGTAATATTTACACCGATTTCGGATCAATACTGCAGGCAGGGTAAATTAAACATTTCCTGAATGTTATTTTAACTTTTTTTTCGGATTTCTCTCTCAGTGTTCCAATTTTGAGACCGAAAGAGTGGGATAGACTTGAGTGATATAAATAAAAGAATATTAAATTCACTCACTTTTAGGCATAGTAATTGGCTCATAAAATATTATAGTTAAGTGGGAGAATTATTAGAAGATGGAAAAAACACAAAAATACACAATTTTGGGTGTACATTTTTTAAAAATAATTAAAAAATATACTTTATTTTCATCGTAAGTTCTTGATATGTTCACAAGGGTTATAGAGGATGAAATTATGCGCATTTTAGCTTTATGTGACTACCACCGGATAAATAGGATCGGAGATATAAATTTTTGAATTTTAGAAAACAGCAAAAAACTAAAAATGCATATTTAAAAAATCTAGACGTGACCCGGACAAACGGACTTCAGATTTGAGACCCTTAAATGACGCCCACAACGTGTCACACAGTGTTATTTATGAAAAAATTATTCTTTTCACTTCATGGAGTATATTTTCCTCAATTTTTGCAATAAAATGTTGAGATTTGGAATAACCATCCGTGAAGCAACCATTAGGTAATGGGTGTGAGACTTCGCTTACTCGAGACAAATTTTGATAACTTTGGTTAATTGACGTGACGGTACGATTGCTAGTGGTGCCAGTGATTGATAGCCATTAAAAAAGGAAGAAGAAAAATTGCGGAATTCCATGACGAAGTTTTGTTGGGTCTTTTTAGAGGTCTAGGAATATCTGACAAATCTGAACTAATTTTTAATCG
The DNA here is from genome assembly GCF_024763615.1 of Phlebotomus papatasi. Lineage (NCBI taxonomy): Eukaryota > Metazoa > Arthropoda > Insecta > Diptera > Psychodidae > Phlebotomus > Phlebotomus papatasi. The sequence goes on from NC_077224.1 coordinate 49,622,725, forward strand.
GTTCTCAATTGGTTATGAACCGATAATTATTTTTTTTCACGAAAATCAATACTTTGTAATCTATTTTGGACTACCACTTGACTGATTTTTAAATTGGTTAAAATCGGTAAAAGTGTGATTTCGTGCTGTTAGGGGCGTGGTTTTTTATGTGACAAGTTGAGGCTTATGACTTGGAGGGTGTCCTAGCTAAAAGTGGAGAAAGAGACAAGTATAGATGGAAACATGACGGAGGGGGCGTAGTGTACATTGATTAGGACCCTGTAAATCAGAAATCCTTGTAATTATTTCAATGTTTTTTTTGTTCAAATCTTCGGTCATAACCTTGTTAAGAGATGTTCGACTTATTACATTAACCTCATTTTATATTGTTGTAGTACATGAAAGTCTATTAAATGAGTTTTACAGTCAAACATTTTTTATTATTTTGCTAATTAAGAAGAAAAAATGTTTTTTTTTTGCAAAAACACAAGAAAAAACTTCTCTAACGTTCCTTTTCTTCTTCTTCTTCTTCGCTTTAAAGTTTTAGGCTTGACACTCTGACAAGATCCACACAGCCTACTCTGTAGCCGATCGGCCGCAATGTTTCACAGTAACGGAAAAATTCATGGAATTTTTCTCCTATTTTTCCGCGTGAGTTTTCGGGGAAATAAAACGATAATATTCCGCTTGGTATTCTGCGGAATTATCAGTTTTTCTCGCGTGGATTTCCTGGAAAAAGTCCGAGAAATTTTCTTGCAACATATCTGAGAGCATTCCCTGGAAATTGATTCAAAATTTCCTTTGAATATTCCGAATATATTTTCTGATATCTTTCCGACCAAGACTCCATGGAAGCGCGAAAATTCTGCAATTATTTTTCGCCTTAACGCTATAATTCTTGCGAGCTAGACATACTCAAATGAAAGATATGGTAGCAATATTTTCAATTCAAAAGTAGATCAATTGAGTGTTCTTCTGATAGATGAACACTCTTCAAGTTCTAAGCTGCCAATTGGCATTGATCGTCCATATTTGTGGATGTTTTTTTCTGGAAATTCTCTATGAAAGTTCCACGAAATTTTTAAATTAATTTTTGGAATTATTTTGAAGAAAAATATATTTAAAAAAAAAACCACTGGAAAAGTCGTGGAATTCCGTAATATTAAACCACGGAAGCCTCTAAGGCCGTTGCATGGAAATTTCCACGGAGAGTTTCGTGGTAAAAAAGAGGATTTTTCGAAATTTTTAAAGGGCTGACTGCCGATTATACGCTAATAATCCATAGGAAAAGCCGTGGAAATATTCGTCGGAGAAAAGTCCATGGAAACTCGCGGACATTTCTTATTAGACAGTTCTATACTGAGTTCCGCAAACGTCCATGGAACGCTAGGAAGAAATTTAGCGTCAAATTCCATCTCGGAAGCTTACGTGGATTTTGAGCGGTAAAATCCAGGGAACTCCACGCGGATTTTTAGCGGTAAAATCAGCGGACATGGCAGAAAAGGCTGCTGGAAATCCAGTGGAATCGCTGCGGTCGTTGGCTATAGGGTGTCAAAGAATCTTCTTCTTCTTCCTTTTTACGTTTTGGTTATGTCATTTTTTGTGCCATAACATTTTTCAAGACCTCTGGTGTTCGTTTTTCAAACTTTTCTATTTCTAAAGATTTTTTTTAGTAATTCAAAGACTTTCAATTTTTTTTTAGTGAAGAATAAAATCGGTTCAATAGAATCGGACCTATGGTCGTTTAACTCTTTCGTCTCTTTTGGGACTGTGAGTACCCAAAGAAGCATATGAATGTTCTGTGGAAAACAATGTTTTTTAATTATTCAGAAACTGATAAAAATCCGATTCTTGTGGATGATTACAAACTACAAGGATGTCCAAATGTAAGATATTTTTTGTAGGACTTCAATTAATTCCTGAGCTTAGATATTTTTGATTAAAAATTGTGAAATTGGCTTGCAGCATATGCTGCGGTCCGGAAAGTGTTAAGTACAAAAAAAAAAGTAAAAAGGAAAGGGGTTTGCCTAGATTCGGGGCGCAAAACCAAAATTATTAAAAATCGTAGTTCATGAGTACTAACCTGAAGGCGATTGAGTGGCATGAAAGTCACTTCTCCGGGCAATTTTTGCTTGTTCATCTCCTTGAGAATCTGTGTGCCGACCCTGTCGGACTCCACAATGTGATGAAACAGCCTGTTACCGGCTGTCACTTCCACGGCCGTGTAGATCGTTTTGTCGCAGTTGAAATTCTCAATCACTGGACCGTAGTAGGCATTGGCGATGTCTGCAAATTGTCCTCCGCGCTGCTTGAAGCTGTCCAGGACCTTCCTCACGGAATCCCTCCCATTGAGAATGGGTTTCCCGGCCATCGATCGCAGAGCCTGATCCGCCTTGGCCAGTTCTTCCTTGTGCGAGGACAGTGTTTGTGTGATCTGTGTCTCCTTCCGCCACAGCTCATTCCTCGTGGCCTGATACTGATCCTTCTTCTTCTTCAACTCGTAGTACTGTTTGTTGTGCTCATCAATCTGCAGTCGCAGTTGCTCAACTTCCGATCCATGATCCTCAATCTTCCTCTCCAGCTCCTTCTGCTTCGTGGCATCTCGCTTTAGGTCATCCGTCAGTTTGTTCTGATGCGAAATCTTATCCTTGATCTGCTTATTCAGTGACTTTAGCTCATTCTGAATCCACTTGTCTCTCTCGTCCCTGGACGAGAACTGGGATCCTCTGCCTTGTTTGGCGTAGAGCTCTTTGCGCTTTTGCTCCTTGAGGGCGAGTTCTCTGGAATATTCTTCCTCCTTGCGTCGCATAGCTTCATATCTTGGTCGGACATCCTCGAGTTCTTTTTCTTTCTCGGAAATTGTCACTTTGAGCCTCTCGAGCTCCTGCTCAGCTCGCTCCTTGGACTTATTGTCCCCCTGAACCTCATCCGTGAGATCATGAATGGTCAGGTCGAGCTTGGTCTTCTCCCGGAGCAATTGCTGCTGTTCGGCGGACAGAACTGAGCGATCTTCCTTGGCTCCAGTCACTTCCTTCTTGGCATCCTTGAGATTCTTCTGGATTCCTTTGATTTTCTCTTGAGCCTTCTGCACTTCCTGCAGCAGCTGCTTCTGCTTGTCCCCGGAAGTCCTTCGCTGATGCTCAAGCTCATCCAGTTGCTTCTTGGTATCCTTCAATTCGGTTTCGTGGATTATGTACTCAAGCGTTCGCCTTGCTTTATCCCATTTCTGGTACTCCTTTAGCTCTTCCTTCTCCTCTTCAAGTGTCCTCAGACGTTCCTCAATTGTTATCAGGAACTCCGTGATTTTCTCGACCTTTCCTTCGGTTTCCTTGAGAATATTCATCGATTCCTCCTTTCTCTCGTCATAAACTCGAGTTCCAGCAACTTCCCGGAGTAACTTTAGCCTCTGGGCATCAGCTGCTGTGGCCATCTCATTGATCTTGCCCTGCTTGACGATGTAGTAGGGATTGGAATTGGAAAATCCAGCAGCTTCCAGGAGATTGACAACTTCCGTACGCGGAACGACTTTCTTATTCAGAAAATACTGATCCTTCTTGGCTCCAATCACACGCCTCAAGCAGATTTCCTCCTTCTCTATCTAAATACCCCAATAAGATCCTAATCAGACCGCGGGAAAACCCCAAAAAAAAAAAACAGCCCAGAAACTTACCGGAACGCGATTGTCGGAATTGTCAAAGATTATTTCGACATAAGCAGACATCACCCGAGCCCCAGTACCCTCATGGAGCAAACCCTGTCTCTGCTCCGGACGCAGATGGGTGAATTCATCGCTCAGGACAAATTGAATGGCTACAGGAAGCCCCAAAATCAGCGGAAACCAGGCAAAATAAACAAAAGTGACTTACCGTAGAAGAAGTTACTTTTCCCCGAACCATTTCTTCCAACCACAACATTGTGCCTCTTGTCGAAAGGTTCCACAATCGTTTGCTCACGATAACTCTTAAATCCTTGTATAATAACCTGGAGAAAAGGTAAAATAAATTAATTTATTTTAGGCGTCTCTAACATAACCTCATCAAATATTTTTCTTGATTTTCTCCATGGAAAAGAGCTCGTGCCTCACCTGCTTGATATGCATTTTAAAGTTTGGTTTGCACTCTTGAAACTTTCATTAGAAAATCTCAAAAAAGATTAACAAATAGGGGACAATCACGGAAAATAAATTAAGCAAAAATGCACACAAAATCCAAAGGCGCCATAATTGATTTTGTTTTGACAACTTTTGTGAGTCGAAAATCATAAAGCGGCGCCGCGGTTGCACCTCAATCCTAGAGCCCGGTGCGAGCCGGCGAAAGTTTTGCTTAGCCGCCGCCGCCAAAAATTTTTCATGCGCGCCGCCAGCCGCCGCCTCCAGTTCTTTTTAGCGCGCCGTGCCGAATTTTGTTTTATTTCAATTCAATTCAGTAATTTTTCTGACAATACCCATAGGGTAAGTGTGCCAAATTTCGGCATAGTTGCATCGTTGCATGTAAGCACCGAAGTCCTAAGTTTGAAATGTAATATTTCTACAGTGGAGTCTCGCTATAGTCCATATTTGGTTTCAAATTTGACACTTGGGTCGCACTATAGTCCATGTAAGTTTTTAAAATTATCAACGATTTTTAGTATTGAAATTGCTCGACGGCTTCCACTTTCTTTGCGATTGTGGTACTTGTCCTTGCTCTCTTCATTGTGGATCACAATTATCACAACTACTTAATAAAGTTTTCCAAAAATATTAAAATAATTATGCATGTCGCGTACTAAAAAACATAACCTAACTTAAAATCAGTGTTTTGAAATCAACGGTCGATAAATTGTGGACTATAGAGCGATGGCCTATAGCGAGACTGTAATTCATATTGATATTTTTTGTTACCTCCTTTTCGGGAGGGTTGTGTGAAACCTTCAAGACTAGTTTATCATTTTTGTTTTCTTTAAATCACTTCCTAAAATATTGAAAAATTAATAAAAATATGGACATTGCTTTGGGTAGTATTCCGGCCACTTTGTGTGAAATTTCGGCCACCTTTTTTCTGACCACATTTTGTGACGCAAACGGATAGAAAATTTCAAAACGTCAAACGGAACGAGTTTAATGTTTAATTTAATACGTTTATATGACTCACAAACCCTGAGATCTTCCGTGTAATTTGTCCTAAACACCTGAAGAGTAGCATCTCAAATTTACGCGCAGATTCCCGTAGCAATTTGCACTTCCTGAACTCTTCCAATGGCTTTTTCACATCATCTTTTTCATAGAAGCGATGGTTTTTTTTCTCTGGACATTGTAGAATTCAGAAATTGAAAAAGAAAACATAAAATGAATAAGAAATTTAGGAAAGCAAAAGATGTTGCCGGAATATCCAACACTACCTCACCGGAGAGACGCTCACAAAGTATATACTTTTTTACGCGAAATACAGGATCCAGCTGGGAAATTTTACCCGAAATTTAAAGATTGATTCACTATTAACATAAACTGAAACAATCTTTAATGAAAACTAATCAATTTTCATGAAAAACATCGAAGGAAAATCTTCTGCACTTCACCACAAATCACAACACTGCTAGAGAGACACAATCGATCTGTCACATTTTTTGTAAAACTCTTTCCACACTGAATTCTTACAACGCAATTTAAATTCAAATTATACCTAAAATTTAACTGTCTTTGTGTTAATACACCCTAAAATGAATAAATATTTGAAAGCAAAATGAATTCATTGACTATTCGAAGATTACATACATAATTTTAATTAATTTATTTGCATGGCCGAAATTACACTCAAAGTGGCCGAAATTAGAAGCTGGTCGAAATTTGGCACACTTACCCTATAATAGATAATTTTCATTCTTATGAAAAAAATGTATAGTTAGGATAGTTAGTTATTATACTTTCAATTGTCAAGAGGCTTTTGCTTAAAAAATTTTGGATATAAGGTAAAGTATCCTCGAGTCGACCCAGCCGTTCTACTGGACGACCGGTGGAAATAATTGTTCAATTTATTTAAATTTACAATAATATTTAGCGAATGGTTTAACATCATAGGGCCAATTATTTCATAATTAATTCAAATCAGTGAAAATATCATAGAAATTGACCATAAAACTCTGAAAAACTCATAAATTGACGGAGCGTTAAAGTATTTCTTAAATAAAAATTCGCAATTTTTCATCAAATTATAGCATACTTTTTTTAAATTTTTGACTTTTTTCTTAAGGAATTATTTCAATTATTACCCTTAAAGATTACTTGAGAATTCAAATTTTGAGTCCAAATATAAGTTGAGGATTTTATCTTTATTACTGTGCAAAAATTTTAGTTCCATGACTAAGTTAAAGATTAATTTTATGTATTATTTTATTATGTATTATTATGTATTATTATGTATTATTATTATGTATTATTATGTATTATTATTATGTATTATTAGGTATTATTATTATGTATTATGTATTGAGAGTGCAATTCAAATATAATGTTCCTGAATTCGACTGGTCTACGAATCATAGCAAGTGAAGCTTTTTCACTTGAATGTTGTTCTATACTTCTGAAGGAATTCATAAAAATAAGTTTCCCTATTTATTGATTAACTAAATTTTAGGTGCTATTTATGATGTGTTGAACAAGCCAAAGTTAAATCAGTGACTTTTTAGTTTTGTGATTTGTTTAATTTTAAGAAAAATTGGTGGTCAAGTAGAGGAACCCCAGGCGGTCGAGTAGAGGAACACTTTGCATTTTTGAAACATTTTAATTTTTTCATAATTTAAAACTATATTATGTCTAAATGAAGTTCACAATTAGATAGATAAGGATCTATTCTATAGTTTTAGGCAAAAACCCTATCAAAAAACACAAATTATAACTTTTTTCATAATATTTTCACAGAATCTATCCTTAAGTGGTCGACTTAGGATACTTTAACTTATTATAAAAAAAAAATAATAAAAATCATTCATCAATGCGGTAGTTTTAAAATTATTCACTTTTGTGCTTCAATATTTACTAGATAGCAAATAGCTGTACATCTGCAAAAATATTATGGATTCCTACAACTTTTTACTTTACGTTTACGTATAAACATTAAAAAAATAAATTTAGATACAGAGAAATCGTCAATCAGAGCAAATGACACTCAAATCATCCAGTTTTTTTTCTCAGTGGAGATAGGAAAAATTCCTGCCTCCACCCAGAATCGAACCGGAGACCTCTCGTTAACTAGACGAGTGCTCTACCAACTGAGCTATAGAGGCCACATGCTCTACTTGACTTGCTACACGACCTTTAGCCAGTTGCATTGTGCACTGTAATCGCTTACTATCGGGGTTGCGAGATTTGGAAACGATGTGGTGCGTACAAACCAGCAGTAAAACATCAAGTTTGAGAAGTGACTAAATTTACAACTTCAAAAGCAGTAGAATTTTTATGAAAGTTTCGAACTTTATGGATAGAAAAATTAAATCCATTTTTGGAAAGATTCGTATTTTTTACTTATCAAATTTAATTTTTTGCTTACCAAATATATTTTTTTACTTCTCATTTGTTTTTGTCTTCTTTGACGCTTCTAGGGCAGCTGCCCCCCCCCGCCCCTAGCTGGTTACGCCCATGGATGTAAGATTTATCACTGATTACGTTCACCAATTTCATTTTTATTGATGATTTTCGGTTCGTAAAAAGTGTCCCGTCGTTAAAGGGTTAAGATTTTAAACATTTTTTAAAATAATGTTTTAATCAAGTGCATCGAAATCAACATTTCTTACCAAATATTCCAACTGTTATCAAATTTTCAGCGAGAAATATTTTTGTTTGTAGATAAACAATTTTTCTATTGGATATTGAATTTCAGTTTATAATTCCTGATAAAATTATTTTCATTTTTACGTCTACGGATTTCAAAAATGTTTGTTAATACTTTTATTGAATCTGTCTTTTTGTCAAACCATAAAAATGTTGTGCCTGAAGTTGACAGATTGTTTTCTATCTGTTTTTTTGTTACTATTTTTTTTTTAATAGATTTCCATGATTAGTAATTCTAGCAAGAAAAAAATTTGAGGAAAATCGATAATTTATGTGGATTGTAATCGAAAAATGTTAAGGAAAAGTCTGGCGCGCCTAGCTGAGCCGCAGCCGATTGCTTCAGCTAGGCGCGCCGGCGCGCAGCCAGCCGCCGACAATTTTTACGTGTTAGCCGCCACCGCCGAAATTATCGGCGCACATCTCTACTCAATCCTCCTTGGCACATATTAACAAACAGGAAAAAATCTCTGGTTTTCAGGAAAAAATTAGCATCTACCAAGACTGGTAATAATTTTGTTGATATATTTCACGAAATTAATGAGACAAATTTGGTTAAATACTACGATTTTTCTATACAATTTTCAATAAAGGATTTCCGCCGGCGGGTAAAATTATTCATCGATTTTTCTGGCAGATGTCTCTGCCGGCGATACGTCAAAGCAGAGCTGCCAAAGTGGGCAACGGGCAACCCTTTTTGGAAGCCATTCAGTGTTGCCAGGTATTGAGTCTACGCTGCCGAGAGGAGTTTTTTCGCCACAAAAATGTCTCGCCCTTACATAATCAGAAATAGTGAATTTTCGGATGATTAGTGGCCATTTGGGCAGTTCCAGTGCATAGAAAAAAGTGCCAGTGACCCGTGTGCGTGTGTGACTGGTGCAGAAGGACGACAGAAGGGAGTAGAAGGTGTGAAAAAAGTGGTGTGAGTGGAGCGGGTTCCATTTGCTCAGAATCACAAAAAGTGAAAAGAATCATGGAGAATTCGGGCAGCGATTCACGGGATGCCCCAAGTGGGTGTGGCATCGAGGATTCCGCCACCCCAATCACCATTAACATCTCCACCACGACGGGGGGAAATTTCACCCAAACCGTCGAGACGCACTACACAGTGGAGAACCTCAAGAAAATCGTGGCCAAGAAGCTTCGAGTGGCCAAGGACAGGATTTGTCTGCTCCATCGTGAAAGGTGAGTTCCTACTCCTATTTCCACGTTCACTATGCATCCTCTGAGCCTCCGCCCTGGGGCCCCTGAGTGACTCCCAGACGCTCAGGGTCTCAAATCTCAAGACGCCGCCATTTTGTTGCCACACAGCTGATTGGCGTCCGGAAGTGGGCCCCGTGAGGGCGAAGGGCCCCGAACGGAAGGCCACGCAGTTTGCTGGTGGCTGATGAGGTGGCTTCGTCCGGAAATGGTGACTTTCCAAATGGTCACAGCCCGGAAAATCCCACCCACTCCAGTGGCCACAAATAGATGGGCGCGCATGTTTGAGAGCATTCTCTGCTGCCACAGAATGGGATTGTCCGACTGTCTTGTGTTTTCATTGCTGATGGGACTCTTGATAGGAAGTGCTCTCAGTTCTCAGGGCATTTGAAAAGCCTGAATCATTATTTTTTAAATATTTTTCATATTTTGATATATTTTTATAGGGACGGAATTTTCTAAATAAAGGGTTATGGTAAAAGAATGAAGCACAAGCTAGAGAAGTAACAAGATTTTTAAAAGATTTATCAAAATTTAGCAAAAAATATTAGGGGGAGGTAGGGCTACTTTGAGCTGTGGGGCTACATTGATACGATTTTTAGGCATATTTCTAAATGAAGCTAGGCCTTACAATTATTTTACAGTAGACTCTCGCTAATTCGGTTCTTTTAAAATCGGGCTACTTTTTAATTCGGGCGCAGTTAAATTCGAAAAAAGTTTGTTGACATTTCTCGAGTTCGATTATGATTATCGAATGAAGCAAATATGCTCAAATTTGCCATGGTTTGTCTTAGTTTTGATATGTTTTTGCATTATTAAAGGATTTTCATGAAATTTACAATATATATGAGTATGTATAATTAATTTGATTATGCAGATGAACAAAAAATCGTTGCATTTCAAAAAGTTTGTTTCCCGAATTTCTCTCTAATTCGGGTGACATTTCGGTCCCAAATGGCCGAATTTGAGAGAGTCTACTGTATTTAGATCCTCAATTGTTTCTCTATCCAAATTACATCCTTTCAAAACCCTGTTTCCCTTAGAAATATAAGAAAAAAAACGAATAACAATGTTGCCCTACAGCTCAAAGTAGCCCTACCTCCCCCTAAGTTAAATAAAATGATTTAAAAGGCTTTCATTAACGTCTTCTTGATTATGTTTTTATACAAGCACTGTGTCCCTTAACCATTAATTAATTAACATAAAAAGGCTCTAAATCTCGCACAAAATGAATGAAATCCCTGTATTTAATCTTAAACTTAAATATAATTTTCAAAAAGACACTTGGTGATTTGTTCTGAATTTTTAAGTTAGATGGGTTAGATTATCTTAACATAACCTCACATTTCTTTACTTCGGAAATCCTTTTCTGGTTTACAATAGATTTATTTTTCTTAATTCATTAGTTTGGGTTCGGTTTTTTTAATTGACACAATTTGAAGTTATTTTTTTTAATATGAGAATGTCTCCTAAATTTCTTGCTTCTAAAAAAAAGGAACTTAAAAGACATTTCTATTTGTCTTTCTGAATTATCAATTAAAGAGTATTTTAGTATGCATATGGTTATGTCTTTCTCAATCATCCTAACCTAACAAGGATAAAGAAAGTATATTTTGAATGACAAATTATTTTAAAATTAATTCATTTTAATATTTATTTACAACTGAAGAAAATGCTGTTGGATTTTTATTATTTTCACCACCCAAATGTTTCCTAGTGCGTTTTTAGGTTATGTTTGACATATACGATATTTACATATACTAACAATTTATTACTTAAAAATCTTAGAAATATTACGCAAAGTGAGATTCTAGTTCAAAAGCCGGCTTAACATAATTGTAATCAAAATAATGATCAGGGAGGGGAATTCTGTAACGCTCTGACAATGTCATATGACAAATTGGGTTCGAATCTTAGGAGAGTTTTTTCGAAAATGCGATTCTGTAGCCGTGACATTGCCATTTCAGCTCACGTGGAATTGTAAGAAGTCGCATATTTGAGATTTCTGGAAATTCAAATGACAATGAATTTTGTTAAACAAATCAAGAAAGACGTACCGTAAATTCATAAAATCATCAAGTAAAGGGATTTCATTAAAAATTCAATGAATTGCATTTTCGAACTCATATGATATGACAAAAAAGCTCGAATGACATTGTCAGGTTTCGAACTCACGCGTGACAATGTCACGAAAATTACAGAATTCTCCTAGATTCCATTTCAAAATTGAATAAAATGAGTGTACTTGCTTTTTTTTAATTACTTCACGCTTTTTTTAATTGACAGCTTGTTATCAATTAGATACGTGGGGTCCATCAAAAAATCGGAAAACATATTCTCTTCCTTTTGTGGAAGAACACTTTTTTTTATAGTGGCCATCGCTGGTTGGACATAAAAAGGAAAGTTCAAGATGTACTTATTAAAAGAAACCTTCGGATTGGAGCTTTTCACTGATCATTGAACTTTACTTTTTTCTTCTAAATCCATATAATTATTCACTGTTTCATTCAGAAACATAATATAAAAAAATTCTCAAAAATAAAAAAAAAAAATTATAAAATAATGATAATACTGAAATAAGTCAGCATGCACTAACTGGGTTGCCTTTTCGCTAATTCACTTTTAATTAAACCTTTGGATTTAAAATACTTTTTTCACAAGGAAAAAACAATAAATGTTTTCAATCAACCAGCTGTCATTAGCGAAAATATCACTGCTAGAAAATTTTAGTGAAGAATTCAGCTGGCACAAGATTGAAATGAGTCGATTACACTCAATTATTTAATGAATAAAAATATTATTTTTGCTTTTTCTCAAACATGAATAGTTACATTATGTTACTGTAGTGACTATGTTACGGAAATAAAAATAATATTTTAAGTGGAATAGTCATAAATGATCCAGATAGCGAAGCGCCCGGATTAGCACACTTGACTATAAATAACACATACGTTGAGGAATCTCGATTACATTTCAATTTTTGAAGTCGCTTCACTTTCTCCTAAAAAAATCCTATAGAAATGTTATGTTATTAGAAATTATGAGGGCGCTCCTTAAATGTTCCATGTCGTCTATCGTAAAGTACTCGTAATTGACGTATCTTTCCCGTATTTAAAAAAAAAAAAATATATTTGTCCGAAAGCTTGTGGCACGACTAGACGCCAAACGGTAAGAGATATCGACTTGTGGTTTTCGATGACCCCCTCTTCCTTACTAAAGTCAATATAATCTAGGACAGTTATTTTTCTTTTTCACCAAACCTTCTCCCCCGAAACGGTTTATTTCGAAAACGACTCCTAGAATTTTTTTTTCATTTTCGAATATGTTTTAAAAGTAGTCAAGGTGCATATTTTCGTCTATAGACACCTATGACCGAAAAACATTTCGATATCGAATTTTCGACGGTTAAAATTGTCCCAAAAAAGTGGTGACCCAAAAATGAAATTTTTCCTACGGCCTTTTAAGGCTATGTTTTGTTCTAAAAAGTCAGAAAAAGTGATTTTTTTCTGAGCCCCGATTTTAGACCTTCTCGTCCTTAAAGGGTTTAGCCATTTTGGAGGGCCTGTTCGCTTAAATTTTGGATTTTTTGAAAAACCTTGAAATTTTCAATCCGTATGCATACCCTGCATCGGACTTATTCGGGAAAGAATCGGTAAAATATCAGACAGATGACTTACCGATCTCGAATTTATTTTCTTTATTTATCCGTATATGCTTGTTACACGTGCCAAAGTATCCAAAAATGCGCTTTTTTAGACAATTTTACATTTCAGAATGGTTTTCCTATTTATTAATGAATCAATTTAATCGATAATAAACTGGTATGCACCCAAAAACCACGCGAAAAGTTAATTCACGTAGAGCTCTTTCTCGTGAGTTCAGACACTCCTCAAAGCTGGGACCCTTTGACATCTCTTTATTTATTTATTTATTTTTCGTAAAAACCTTTTACAAAAAAAATTAAGACACCCTACTATACACATACTGTATATAAATTGCTGTTTTAATGTAGCATTTGTCTCGGAGTTTTCTTTTGGGTGGCTGAGACTCCAAATAGAGGAAAAGTGGGTCTCACTGGATGACCTCCAGAGAGCTCTCCAGGCTTCTGTAACATTAAAGCTGCGAAGGAATAAAAGTGTCGGCAATTGAACCAAGATCAATTGATGAGCAACTCTTGTACATTATTTTCTTTTCTTTTTTTTCCCCTACGTTAATAATGTCCAAAAAGAAAAAAAAGCTGGCGAAATTTTTCCTTCTCTCACTCTCATTGCACGCACACAAGAGACTCAGACAAGCAGAACACACCTTCCTGCCCACCTCTATTTTTTACCATCATTTATACTTTTATATATTTCTGAATTTACTTTTCTTCCATTACTCACTATACTCTGAGGATTTTCATATAATGTCCAAAGTCAAAATATACTTCGGCGTGAGTGTTTATGGCTTACAATGGGGCAGGTAAAATTGTGTTTTGTTTGTTACTGGCCAGAAGGATTGAGAATATTAGCTGTACGGGCTTATTAGTCCAGAGTTAATTTGGCTGGCGCGTCAAAAATCAATTTTTTCCCACAATATATTCATAATTTTGTTTTAGTTCAAGGAGGGAAAAATCTCTTGGTGGTGACCTTTTCCACTTGTATATATTGAGACGCAGTCAGATAATGATACGTTTTTTTTTCTCTCAGTCTCACATATATGTAGCCTTTCTCCGCATCTAAAACTGAAAATTGAAATTACTCTGATTGATTTCAATTCATGGGGGAATTGTATTTGCAATTTGTAGCAAATTTTCTGGGAGGGAAACCTTTATGGTTAAACTGACGTACTTTGGGAGTGCGCGAGATGAACAAAAACTATGAGGGACCTTGGTTGAAGATCTAATATTTGATATGTATGATTTTTATTTAAGTGATACATTTCAGAAGTGGTTTCTTGAAAAACTTGCACGCAATGTTTGGAAATTTGTATGAGATAAATAACACTATGCAACACGATTTTTTCCACATGGATCTCACATGGTACGTTTGGTAGAGTCGAGTCCCCCGATCAAGAATCTGCTCTTGGTTTTTCTCCTACACGTCACAATTTTCATGGGGGGGGGGGTACTCAGAACATTCCAAGTCGATATCATCATCAGTTTGTTAAGAAAATAAGATTTTTGGCAAAAATTTGCAAGATTTCATGTGTTTTGAAAATGACAAAAATAAAAAAATAAGGCATTTAGAGGTATCGGAGCAAGATGTCTTCTATGGCAAAAATGTAGTCCTAAGTGGAGTCTATTGTGTGCTGAAGAGAGTACATTAATATTTAGTTTAGTTTAGTTTATATGATTTTTCAAAAGTTGCTTTTTTAGGTCATTTTTCAGAAATTTTAGTTTGATTTTGTTTTTCCGCCCCCAAGGATTTTTTAAAAAAATATCACATAATTTTTAAGTTGAAGCACAACTAGCTTTCCAACGGATGTTCATTTATTAAGTTCTGTACTCTAGAACCGGAAGAATAATTGATAATATGAGACAAAACAGCAAAAACAAAAAAAAAATTAATTAAAGAAAATTGTGACGTGTAGGAGAAAAACCAAGAGCAGATTCTTGATCGGAGGACTCGACTCTACCAAACATACCATGTGAGATCCGTGTGCCAAAAAAAAGTTGTCAATTTGTTGCATAGTGTAATCTTTGATTTTTTAAAAATACAGAAAGATTTTTTTTTAAATATGTTTATGATTTTTGAACATTACCAAAAAAAATCTATTATATTATTTTTATTTTAGAGGTTTCTACTAGTTTTACAAAGTTTCACGTATTTAAAAGAAAAAGAAGAATGCTTTATGTTTGTAGATTCAATAATTAGGATTTTCTGTCGTGAGAATAGTACTAGATAAGTCGGCGGTAGACGCAGTAGTGGCACCTGTTGGTAATACTTAAATACATAAATACAATGCAATAGAATACAGAAAAGAAACCTTAGGGTAAAATTAGATAATTTGTAACTATTTAAATTTGGGATATTTGACATTTTCTCACCGTTTCAGATGAGCAAAGAGAATAAAGAACAAAGAAAATAAAGACTGCGAAATAAATAAAAAAAAAACCATTGAAAAGAAAAGGAACAGCTTTTCTGCCTTTTAAATCTCTAAAACAGTGAGAAAATCTCAAATTTCCCAATTTGTAAATGGTTCCAAATTACCTCATTTTACCCTACGACAGCAAGAAAACAAGGACCAACAAAAAAAAACAAATTTCCATACCTAGGGCGTAAAAAATCGTCATCTTGAATTTTTAAGGAAAAAGATTTTATACTACTTTTGAGGGTCTATTTTTCAACCATTTTGGATAAATTTGGATTTTTTGGAAAGGTCTTGAAATTTCCAACCCAATTGCATCGGTCGCAATCGGTAATTAATCGGTTAAGTATCCATAAATGACCAATCTTTTTTAAATATTCTTTTTTCTGTCCGTAAATTTGTGACCCATCTCGAGGCCAAACGGTAAGAGATACGAACTTAGGATCTTCTGTGACCAACCCATAATTGAACCCAAGGATCATTAGCATGATTTTTATTTTCCCACCACCCCCTCCATCCCATCCAAAACCATATTTTTTGGTTTTTCCCAAAAACGGCTCCTACGATTTCTTTTATTTTTGGATATGTTATAGAAGTGGTCCAGACAAACATTTCGTCCAAACATACCTATGACCTAAAAAAATCACTATCTTGAGTTTTCGAAAGTCAAAATTTAACTGGTCTTGCAATCAATAATGAATCGGTTAAACATCTGAGAATAACTTATCTTTCTCGTGTTTACATTTTTCGTTTGTCCGTATACTTGTAACTCATGCCAGAACATTCTAAAATGATCATTTCTGTGTCATTTTTTGATTTTGATATGCTTTTGTAATTTTTGAAGCAATTTGATCTCTAGTAGATCAGTAAGCATCAAAAGATCATGCGAAAAACTTATTCACGGAGAGCTTCATCTCATGAGTTTGAGCATTCTACAAAGCTGGGACGCTTTGCCATCTCTTTTAAATAAAAATTGTCTGCTCATAATAATTGAATCATTACTCGTCGGAACATATTCAGATATGTCGAAAATTTCAAGACCTTTTCAATGAACCAATTTTTTTCCAAATCGGGTTAGAAATACGTTTTCTAGGGCCTTGTAAGCCTTCAATCTTGGAAAATTAACACTCTCTATACTTAAAGCAATTATGTTCAAAACAAGGGAACTGTGCCCAAATTTGAATATGTTACATAAACAATAGTTTTTTGAACTTGAAGCGACATTGAAATATTTTGGTACTTCGTTACCAAGAGTAAAAGCCTTTAATCTCAAAAAGTAAGTAATAATCTTTGTTTTCTCTAAAATAATTTTGAATAGATACATTTAAAATTGCATAAATATCTAGACATTGCATTAATTTGCGTGCTATATCGGACACAAAATTGGCTTTCCGGAATTCTTCCAAGGCTTTTTCTTCAGTATCTTGTTCGTAGAGGCTATATTTTCTGCATTCTATAAGCTTTAGCGAATAAAAAACTAAAAATTTATAGAGTTTTGAGCAGTATAAATGTGTCCAATATTGTAAACTGTCCGACATTTGGCACAATTCCCCTATGAGATTCAGTATTAAACTACTAAGAAAATAATCTACAAGATTAGAAATAACTCGGATTATATGGGAAGTTAAAAGTGAATTTTATCGATTTCGTACATGCCTAATTTTTTTTGGTGACAGAAGGATTTTAATATGATTCCCTAACTTCGTTTTACTTATGAATATTATTTTGGAATAGTTGATATTCATGAGTCTATTTTAACTTAATAATTTATTTTTAAATTGTATTTCTTTTTTTTATAAGACTGTAAAAACTATTTTATTTTATTTGATAAAGTTGGCGTGCTTAAAAAGATTGTACGGAAGTATAAAAACTGTTTTCTTTTAATTTCTTTATGGAAGATAAATAGAAGACCTTTCGAACCGTGGTAAACTTTTTGCTATCAAATAAATTATTTAGAAGTAATTAAAACAATATACAAAAAATATCACCCTATTGATTTTTTCAACAATTAGTTGGCGAATTCCATTCATAAAATGTATAGGGTAAGTGTGCCAAATTTCGGCATAGTTGCATGCAAGCGTCAAAGTCTCAAGTTTGAAATGTAATATTTTAAATTCAAATTGATTTTTCTTTTAATTCTTTCTTCTTAAAGAGTGTTGCTTGGAACCTTGTAAAGAGTTTATCGTCTTTATTTACTCTACAATCATTCTTAATACATTTTAAAATGAATAAAAATATAGATATAGCTTTGGTGCCCTATTTCGGCCACCTTCATTCTCATAGTTCCTTGCCCTTCGGGAATTCTTCCAATATCTTTTTCACGTCATCTCGTTTGTCGAATCTACATTTTTTGTTATTCTTTTGCATTGTATAATCTCTAGAGTACGTAAAATCTAAAAGTTCATGGAAATTCGAGGAACAAAAAAGGTGGCCGAAACTACAAGCTGGCCGGAATTTGGCACACTTACCCTACGCATATTTTAGTGTAAATTCACCGGTTATTCGATATTTCTAAAAGAATGTTTAAAAGCAAATAAATTATTTTAATCAAGATTTTGGAGACCTATCAGCAACTTGGTTTTATAGGTTATGTTACCTTGATTATGACAACATAACCTTACTTTTAAATTTATTACTTGGCGGAATTTGTAAATTCTAGAGCTTTTATTTTTACAAATTTGCTCCAAATTCTCCTCAAGCGTGGAATTTGCAATTTTCTTTTGTATTTCCTGTTTACAAGAGCATAGGTTAAATTTTTAAAATTGTTAATGCAGCAATATTGAGAGATTACAAATATTTCACAAGATTGTACTGAATGTAAACATAGAGTACAAAAAGAATGATATCAGAATATTTGTATTGGTTCTGGTATATTGATGTTTATTTTGAATTTAATGCAATATTCATAGGATCTTTGAACATTTCTCTGGTATAGATATCTATCTAGTTGAAATAGCCCGCATATGACAGTTGTTCAATCCCATCCGAATATTGTTAATGCTGTATAAAAAAAACTGCTACAGAGAATTCTCTTGTATCAGTTTTTTGGGCACTCACCAATTTGGGTGTCTGAGTGAAAGTGATTTTGAGTGCGATCATTATGTATTTTTTATACATATATACATAAATATATAATGAAAAAGAAACAGTTTTTTTGTATTTTTAAGCCGTCAGAGACATGTACGAAAAAAATTGCAGACTGCCAAAATTTCCAACTGATTCATTTTATGTTATGTACATTTTAACATTCAGACATACATAAAACTATTGTGTGTAAGAGTGAAAGACACAATAGGTGAGAAAAGATTGGAAGGTGAAAGAGATGAGGACAATTTGCAAAATTTCGTTTTGGTATCAGAGAGTTTTACAGACAGTAAAAATAAATAAATAAAAAAAAAGTGTAATACATAGAGAGTATGATATTTTGGGTGGAATATACTCATATATAAAATTCACTGGTGACTGAATAGTGAAGAAATTAAATTTCCCTTTCATTTCCGCTGGATTTGAACTAATTTCGCTTTCTAAATTTCCTCTCTTTGTTTGTAATGGTCCACTTTAGTAAGAGCGATGTTGTACATTTCTCCTATTATTCCTGATTTATTTTACAGAAAGTCTATAAGCTTATGAATGCAAGAAATCTATTTGGTGATTCTTTGTAAACTCACGTATTACAATCTTCAGAAAATTTCATGAATTTCGATTGAGCTTAAACTTTGTCCAACTATTTATCGCAGCTTCCTTATTACGAATGAATTAGTTGCTAAAAACGTTGGCAGCCGACTGCACCTTTAAGCTTATTTGGGTAATAAAGTGCAAGGTGCTATTTGGATACTCTTTTTCATACCTAGATACCAGTGCAGTCCAAAATCTCGAAAGCCAAAATCCCGAAAGTCAAAATCCCAAAAGCTAAAATCCCGAAAAGTCAAAATAACGGAAGCCAAAATATAGAATGGTCAACATCCTTAAAGAAACAAAATTATACGGAGGATATTGTGTAGAATCTCCATCAAGTGCGGTTGCAATCGTGGAAGTATTTATAACACTTTTAAGAATTCGGAAATTTGGCTTTTGGGATTTTACCTTTTCGGGATTTTGTCTTTTCGAGACTTCAGCTTTTGGGATTTTAGATTTTCAGGGCTTTGACCTATTTGTGATTTTAGCTTTTGCAAATTTTGGCTTTCGGGATTTTGGTTTTACTGAACTTAGGCTTTCGGGATTATTTTTTAGGGATTTTTGCTTTTGGAATCTTAGTTTTTCGGGATTTTGGTGTTCGGAATTTAGGACTTTGGCCTTTTCGGGATTTTTACCATCGAGATTTTGGCTTTCGGGATTTTGTCTTTATTGGACTTTGGCTTTCGGGGTTTTGCGCCTTTGGGGATTTTTGCTTTCGGAATTTTAGTTTTTCGAGATTTTGGTTTTTGTGAATTTTGGGTTTCTGGATTTTGATGTTCAGAATTTAGGAATTTAGCCTTTTCGGGATTTTTACCTTCGATATTTTGGCTTTCGGGATTTTGTCTTTATTGAACTTTGGCTTTCGGGGTTTTGCCTTTGGGAATTTTTGCTTTCGGAATTTTAGGTTTTCGAGATTTTGCTTTCTGTGAATTTTGGGTTTCTGGATTTTGATGTTCGGAATTTAGGACTTTGGCCTTTTCGGGATTTTTATATTCCTGATTTTGGCTTTAGGGATTTTGTCTTTATTGGACTTTGGCTTTCGGGGTTTTGCTTTTGGGGATTTTTGCTTCCGGAATTTAAGTTTTTCGAGATTTTGGTTTTTGTGAATTTTGGGTTTCTGGATTTTGATATTCGGAATTTAGAATTTTGGCCTTTTCGGGATTTTCGCCTTTGGGATTTTGGCTTTCGGAATATTAGTTTTTCGGGATTTTTTTTCGGGATTTCTTTTATCGGAATTTTATGTTTCGGAATTTAGGTCTTTTTGGAGATTTTGGCGTTCGGGATTTTGACAACACATTAGAACTACATAAAATTAAGACGTTGCAATAAATTAGGTACTTAATAAATACTTAATGTGTAAGTTGGGTAACAGTGTAATAAGGATATATCTCTTTGCGGATTTTTGGAAGAGGCCACAGAGAATAAAAATTTCAACTTGAAAGTTTTCAATTAATGCCACATCTTTTTCGAACATCGGAAGTTTGTTAAATCACCGCTAACAGCTCTACTGTGTAAAACAAAATTGTCCCCTTTTCTGAGTTTTAGGAATTTGAAAGCCTTATGGCAACATTTAGGATAAAATTATAGTTATAGCCTGCCTCTTTCAAGCTACAAGATGTCAGAGTTCGAAAAACGATTGATCTGTACTCTCGAACGTTTTTGCAAATGTTAAAAATGGTGATAATATCCGAATCAAAGGTGTCATTTTACTTATCACTCTGAAACATAGTAAGGGAACTCGGCGTTAAAGCTTTAATTAAAAGTCAGCTTTAGGCACTATTCTAGGGCTTATCGATAAGATATCGATTTTTTCAAGTGTGCATCTCTTTCTACTTTTGTACCCTTACTTTTTATTTTAAAAGTTTTGATGAATGGTTTTCTATGATGATTAAAAATTCCCCAAAAAATTCAAACATAATTTTCTAGAAATTCGTAGCAAGTTGATCAAATAATTCACTTGAGTGTTAGAATATAGGCTGAGAGATATTGCCAGAATGGTACATATTAACGTTTCAAAACGCTTTATCTTTGGTTCTTGCCTCCGGCACACCTTTTAGATCGGGAAAATTTCGTGAAGTCGAAATTCGGATCCCTTTCTTTCTCACATGTTTTGAATATGTCTATTTCATTCTCTCGCACTCTTCTTCTTCTCTTAAACATCACTCCAAATTAAATTTAGCTCAATCGAATTTGGTATGCGAAAGAATGAGATAGTCCTATGCAAAACATGCGAGAAAGAAAGGGTTTCGAATTTCGATTTCAGGAAATTTTCCTGATCTAAAAGGTGTGCTGGAACAATAATGACCGAATTTGTTGTTCTAGAACGTATGAAATTCGAGAAGCTTAAATTAGGGGCGTTCTAGTTAAAAACATTAATTTTCAAAACACATAACCTAAAATATCTTCACTTCTGAATAACCTGTAAGTAAGGTTAAATCCTGTATTAATATTATAGATGGCAATCAGTTTATCTAAATTCCCTAAATGCCACGTAGGGGAGACCGGGGTAGAATTAACCAGCAAATGAAGCTTTCGTTTTTGGGCATAATTTATGATAAAATGGTAAAGTCTGCATAATGTTTTTATCCCCTATAAGTTACACTTGGATATTGGTTTTATTGAATTGTGTAGCTCAGACCTGTAGTTTTATCCATTTTCCTTGGAGAAGAAAATTAAAAAAGTAAGACACTTTGGCTAATTGTTCCCCGGTCCGGGGAACATATAGCCAATTTCGGGGCAAATGTATCCATCAATTTTTTTAGCAATACGTGTACACTGGATGTAATTATTACTATTTTTCTTGATACTCGGATACTTACTAATGTTACGCGAATCACTTAAATTTATGGGAAAAGACTTTAAATAACTATTCTATATCTTTTTTGTAATTGATTCACAATTGATTGCAATCTCGCAGAAAAATCCATTTCACCACTTTGGTTTTCATGGCAACACTACAAGGAATGGTGAATTTTGGACTTTCTCACCTTAAAGTTTTTTGGAGGTTAAATTCGTTAAAAAAAAACAAAAAAAAGAAGATATCAAATGAAAATCATGCGTCCTCTTTTATTCTATTTATTCCTTTTCGTTTTCGATTCTCCTTCTCTTTTAATTTTCCTGTTCGGCTTTTTATTTTGAGGTTTTTTCCCTTGCTATCCTTCCTTCTATATCTGGATTTCCTTCATCTTCTTCTGGACTTCCTCCTCTTCACTAATCTGCCGGTTATATTAGTGGATTTTCTGTTCCCCTTTTCTCCGGACTGGTTAATGGTTTAGTAGGGATTGGATGTATGTTCTCTAGTCTAGACATTCACAAGAGTCTGGGTGAAGCACTGAGGGTGAAGTTGTTGATACTGAAGATTCAGAACATGATGCTCTATCAGTGTTTCAATGTTCCCCCGCAGACTTCGTAGTTGTAGTCTCGTTCTGGCTTAATTCATCATACTCTTGAAATAACGTGGAGCGGTTAAAAGGTCAAATACCACTTTTAATTAATCTGGAACGGATGTTTTTGTCGCTGATGGCACATTTTATTGCATCTGAAGATACCCGGACAATGTTGTGCGTGGCTATTCTTTGCCCGGATCGTCACTCATTCACCCAACGAAGCCGAAATCACGACTTGGAGGTTCTCAGTTTTGGCTGGAATAGAAATACAACAACAATAGAAAACACACACGATTGAAGCAATTTTTATTTCTGTAAAATATTTGTTTATCATTTTTTTCACTACGCGTAAAGTGAGGTTAGGTTTCAACTCAAAACTCTAAACACTTTTCTTACAAATGTGCACGCGTAAATTATAATATTCGACATTTACAAGGCCATAAAAAAGAAAACATCTTTTAAAATCGTACTTACAGAGTCACTTTTCAAGAATTTTCCAGTCACCAAGCTCACAGTAAATAAACACTTCAATCGTTTTGACAATCGATTTTCACCACTAGTAATTAGGCGCCCTCTATTATTCCCCATATTGGTGTTTCCAGTGTGACGGGCTACATCTGCCCCGAAAGACTGGCTATATCTTCCCCAAGGGCTGTTTCAGTGATAATAATCGTACAGATAAAAGAAGGTTTGGATCATCAAAGTCAAAAATATCTAATAATCAACATCAATGAACCAGGAACAAGGTAATGCCTTAATATATGATCTAACAATTCAGATGTTCAATTGCCAAGGCAAAAACTTACGCAACAAAATTACAGTTTTTGGTCGATTTTATAAAAAAGCTTTTAAATTGCAATATAGGAGAACTAGGCTGATAAATATTTCAGAGGATATAGGAATGTACATCTAAATTGAATTAGCAATAGTTTTCATATTATTTTGTTTAAGACAGACTAGATAATTACACTGTCTATTTCTACCCCTGGCTAATTCTACCCGGTTTCCCCTATAGCTATTCGTAAATGCTTCTATTGTGAGAAATTTGTTTCAAAATTTTAGCTTTTTGTCGTATATTTCTTACAACCTGTAGAATCATTTAATCTTATGAGGACGAGAGATTCACAAATTGGGCGTCGGAAAAATCATTTTTCTGACTTTCTAGAGCAAGACACAGTTTTAAATAACCCTAGGAAAATTTTCATTTTTCGATCACTAGTTATCTAATCGTTCCTAAAGGGTTAAGTCTTCCTACTTCAGTACTAAATAAAATTTGCAGACATTGCACGTTGGCTCACATTAAGAATCTCACCTATACAATAAGCTAATCCAGCTTATACATTTATTTTCTTGATTTTGCTTTCAGGGAACTTCAAGAGGGGACACTCAAAGAGAATGGAATTGTGGATGGATCGAGAATAATTCTAACGCCAAACGTCGAAACGGGATTGCTGGTGAGTACAATAATATAATGTTGGTATTCTTGGTTTTTGATCTCCCAAAGAGAGGAATATGGTCAACGATAACATGTGTAAGAGCAGTGTTGATGGTGGTTTTGAGGTGGAAACGATAAATGGTCTACGAATGAGTGACCACAAGACGAAAACCTCGGTATGTCCGAAGGAAATACCGTTTTATGTTTGTGTGGCTATAATATGTGAAGTTAGGGGAAGTGCTTATAATTTTGGACAGTCTGCATATAAGCATCGATATCCTAAGTTTGAAGTGCCATATTTTCAATACTAATTGACTTTTCTTGTTACTCTCTTATCAGAAGGATTGTTTAGAAACTTGGCAAGCTATTTATCATCTCATTTTTACTAAAATTAGTTTTAATACGTTTAAAAATGAATTGATATGTAGAGGTGAATTTGACTCTTATTTTGGACAACTTGGTTATTAATTTTTACAACTTGTCTGTAAATTTGGACAGATAATCCGCCTCAATAGGATGCCCATTGTTCTTCATTTTATGAACCAATCTTATCAAGTCCTCTTCCTGGTCATGTAAGGGAAACGTGGAATGTCACAAGAAGCCCAGAAACTTTCCATATCATTCATTAAAGTGAGTTGACTTCGGTACTCCAAGTACGTGCGGATTCGCTCATTCCCTGCCCTTTCCGGGAGCCTTTCAAGGCATTTCTCACTGCATCTCTTTCGTAGAGATGATGCTCCTTCATTTCTCCAGGCATTTGTCCAACCTAGTCATCACAAAAGCTAAAACTTCACGAAATTTCGTGAGAAAAACACCTGTCCAAAATAAGAATCATCACCTCACTGGTGAATGTCTTATAAAAATTCCCATTTTTCACACGAAAAATATAATTCACAAGGCAAATCTCACTTCAGGTCAAATGTACAAATCATCAGTAACGTGAATCAACACAATATTCAATGAATATTCAATAATATCACTCAAAAACAGCGAACAAACTTTGTTAGTACTTCACCAAAACTAAATAAGACTGAAGTAAGCCACGAAGTTCTGTCATATTTCTCGTAAGCAATTGCTCACACTGAATTTTCAACAAAGCAATTTCAACTCAAATCATATTCAAATTTTAACGTATTTAGTGTTAAAATATTCCAAAAAGAACAAATATTTAGATAGAATTCATTATTCATCAAATATTGGAATAAAAATCCATCATTTTAATCAATTTATTTTTAGTGTCCAATGTTATCCTCAAAGTGTCCAAAATAAGAAACTGGACAAAATTAGAAGCATTTCCCCTACTTCTCTTTGATATCCATCTTCGACGTCATTTTGCGTCATCCTAAGACTGCTCCGTTAATCGGAGCACCGTGTGAGACACAAAAGAAAGAGAGAGAAGAAGAAGACAAATGGGGGGCAACCTCTGTGACTTGCCATCTCGGGGAGGAGATATTCACTCTTTATCCGGTCCACTGAGACTACATATTGGTTGATTGTGCAGCATTTAACCTTTGCCCTTCAACAAAAACTCCTCATCAGGAGGAACTTTGGGGAGCTTTAGATTTAATTTTATGTGAAACCCTGTGATCCTCGAGATTGCAACAGGGAGTTTTTTAAATGCGCAAAAAAAATGTTTGCGGAAGAGACTTGGTTGAAAATCACTGAGCCAGATGCTCAATCATGAGGAACGCATTGAGGCGGAAAAGAGTGGGATTAGTCTTTTTAGGAAGTTCATATTAAAAAAAAATAATAATTCCTCTTTATAAGCTTTTTCTTACAAAAAAAGCGTTAAATGTTCTTGGAAAAACAAAAATTAAAAACAACATTTTAAAAGTTATTTATTTTCAATTATTATAAAAGAAACGTTTTTTGAACTAAAAAAAAAACAAGAGTTTTCTCGAATAATTTCCCAAAAAAGCAAATTTTGATTCAATATTTACTTTGACACTCAATGGGTCAAGTGGTAGAGCACTCGCTCTATGATGCAAGTGTCCCGGGTTCGATTCGAATTCCCTTTAGGTCACCAGGAATTTTTCTGGCATTAAAGGGGTTTGAATTGTATTGAGCTTGAATTGAATTTAAGCTTATTGCAAAATTAATAAGATCTTTAGAACCTTTAGTACCTTTAGTGTTTATATAGCCACTAATGTTTTTTTTTCATGAAATCCTCTTCTTTGAAGCATGTTCTTTGATCTATTCTCGGGCCACTTTTTTATGCACTAATATTTTTTTTTAAATAGTGAAAAGAATGTGCTCTTCTGTAGTCCAAGAAAAAGTTCCTGGAAAAGTTCAGGTTCTGCAGAAGACCAGGATAAATTAGGAAAATTGTAAATTTGTGTCAAGTTGTTTGTAGGAAAAAAGTGAATTGTTTATTGTTAGAAAAATGCCCTCATCATCCTCTGTTATGCCCTGTAAATTCCTGGAAAGATTGAGCGACAAAACTCTGGAAATTCCTTATTGATTGGTCCACTGATGAAGGCTTGGAGACCGAGCCGAAAGCTTTGGAAAAAGTTGCGCTTTTCTAAGAGTGACTTCACTTTCTGATGAATTCCGGTTCTTTTCTACTAAACATTCTCGGAATCTTGGTGTCATTTTTAATGACATTTAATTGTTTATTGTTAGAAAAATGCCACCATCATCCTCTGTTATGCCCTGTAAATTCCTGGAAAGATTGAGAGACAAAACTCTGTAAATTCCTTATTGATTCGTCCACTGATGAAGGCTTGGAGACCGAGCCGAAAGCTTTGGAAAAAGTTGCGATTTTCTAAGAGTGACTTCACTTTCTGATGAATTACGGTTCCCTTCTACTAAACATTTTCGGAATCTTGGTGTCAAATACATAATCATACTTAGTATGACTATGTATTTACAGTTATGCCTACGTAGAGTCGCCTTTTATACACCAGAAGATATTCGCTTGCTCTTGGTCCTCTCCCTTCTTGTGTCACACTTTCTTTATGTTGTAGAGCTCATTTATTTCTGTGATACTGACTTAAGACGTCGTCAGAATATGACGTTTTATTCCTGTGTCAGATATGTTTTAAGTTTGCCCAAGTGTGATCATATTTCTGCATAAGCGGACACTGTGCTTGGGTGTCCGCTCTTCACTTACCTTCGGTCCAGAATCATCATTTTATCACGCGTTTACTGAAGACCGCTACTCCTAATTACTTGGTTTCTCCTCTTGATGTGGGCTCCTGTCAGGGCTTCGTGCCTGACCGTGCCGTTGTCGAACAGCCATCTGCTTCATGAAACTCTTTTCGCGGCTAGTGTTTCCATATGGAATACTCTCACCGTGGTGTCATATATAAGATTAATATTAATATTAAGAAAAGCCAGAGAGAGAGGTATATAGTATTCAAAATTTCAAATGGAGTATCACGTGTGTTAGAAAGAGTACACTCTAGTGGAGTAATACGATGAGTAAGATATTACTGTTCGTATTAATTGCTATCTGAATCGTATTACAGGCAATTCGAGCAATTTTCCATGCGTGCCAACTGTGATTCGGTCAGTTTTCGAGCGAAACACAAGAGAGAGGCAAGATAAAACACTTGCTATCTTTTTTTTTGCATTCTCGCAGTTCAGAAAGTATTAATCTTAATATTAATCTTTTATGTGACATGGTCATCAAAAGAAATGAAAGGCACAGACTTCTTTTGATCTTGGTTTCTTTTCGAGCCTTTTTACTTTCTTCTCCATGTTTTTTGTATTTCTTGTTTTTGCGCCTTAGACTTCCTCAAAATTTTGAATGTAACATACTCTATGTATAGACATTCTTAAAATACTTAAAATACTCTGAAGTTTCAAATTTTTTCTGAAATAAATTTTCCAATGATTATTTTGGAGCAGATATTATAAGCTTGAGTGATTCTTTAGGAGCCCTTCTAAGACAACATTGCAGCTTTTAACTGCGCGAACTCCACAAGAGGGCACTTTCCACAATCCATTGTTTTTTCAACTTCTCACCATCCTAGCTTCTAAGCAGTAAGAGATATTGACGTCCGGTCTACGGTGACCCCTCCACAAGTCAACATTCTCTAGCGAACTAACTTACACAAATTAGCCTCCACCCTTTCTATTCCCTCCAAAACATTTTTTTTTACTTATCTCAAAATTGACCTAGGCGATTTCTTTATTTTTTGGATATGTTTTGCAGTTAGTCGGGCTGCATTTATTATCCTTCTTGGATCTTTTACATCGGAAAAATTCCTTTTTCTGCCTAGCGCGCAATAACTTTTGTTTGTAAACATGTTTTCAAAATTTCATATGAGAAAGAGCGAGATGACTAGATCTAGATCTCACTCACTCTTATTGAAATGTCAAAAACATGTTTACTAAACAAAAGTTATTGTGCGTTGGGCATTATACTAAACCATTGAAAAAGTTAGATAAAAAAAATTGGCATGGTGGAAATCTTACGACCAGAAAAATGTTAATAAAACAACAGTTTTTATTTAAATAAAGTTATAATAGTAAATCTTTTCACAAACGAACCATAAGAAAGTTCCACAAGTTATAGCTGTTAAATATTTTTTTTTTTATTTCGCTAAAATATTTCTTTTCATCAAAACGATTGACTTTGCAAATGTTTGTTTAGCTCTTAACTATTTAATGATAAATTACTAAAAGAAATTAAATACCAGTCACTTCATTATACCACCAAGCTAAATAAAAGAGGCATTAAATTGGTGATAAAATAGAACTGTATTTAATTTAATGCTCAAGTCTAAAAATTACATTATGTATCTTGATCTTATACCGTGTTGGGCAAAAATGTTAACCTTTTATCAGTTAAAGCATATCGTAAAGTTTCAGTAAAAGAGTGAAAAGCCAAAAAAAAAAAACGTTTTAAATAATATAAAATTGAGTTAAATGTCTGAAATTGACTTTGTTGGTGACCATTTGGTTTCCAAAACATTCATTATTATAAACAAAGTAAAGAAACTTTTGGGAGATAACTGTGAGGAACACAAAAAATTCTCTGTAATCCACTGAAATTTCTGAGTGTTTATACGGAATTTTCCAGTGAATGTTAAATGAAAGAAAATTATCAATTGTTCCATCTTTCATCTCAAGTTCACGAATAGAAGTGCGTTTATAAGACAGTACTATGCGAATGGGGAATTTCAAGTGTGATAGAGGCAGACAGAGAAGGAGAAGAATGATTAAAAGTGTGTGACATGATGGAGCTTAGGAACGGGAATCTGGAGAAATGGAGTCACTTGGGCAATCAATGTATTCTGCACTAGCGGAAAGATAAAAATAAAATAGGGTGGAGGAATGAGAAATGCGAATTATTCAGTGTTTTGGCTAATT
Organism: Phlebotomus papatasi; assembly: GCF_024763615.1. Lineage (NCBI taxonomy): Eukaryota > Metazoa > Arthropoda > Insecta > Diptera > Psychodidae > Phlebotomus > Phlebotomus papatasi. Next base: position 49,651,586 of record NC_077224.1, read on the forward strand.
CTCAGACTTATTGGAGCAATCTTTTTCTTACTGTATTCTTCTCCCGCAATGTATATCCACATTGTTTTTCTTTTTATTATCTTACCAAGTTTATTTATTTTTTCTTCATACTACTTCATGTGCGCTTTTTTTTTGGGACACAGCAATTGGCAATTTAAATTCATACAGATATATACTTGCATGGGGTATAGGAAACGAAATATTGGTACAGTGTGAAAAGGTAATACATAGATGTATAAGAAAAATAAAAAAAAAACCGCAGCGCGCGTGTTGCTAACTGAACAATAGTTCCTTCTGCACCTCTTTCACGGTAACTTCTTCGTTCACGAAAATTCCACTTACAGTGTATTGCGATATTGTTGAATTCACTTTAGTTATTATTTTGTTGTCATTTTGTATGCAGCAAGTAAAGAATAAAATTGACTTTGTGTGGGGTCAATTGAAGACCTGAAGTAGGTATCTCGTACCGTTTGGACTGTAAGCTGTTTGAAATCATACACTTCTAGATTTCCTAACTTTTTTTTAAATGTATTTATAATAGGACATGTTATTCTTATCAAGTTTCCACTAAAAAAACATTTACTTGGATATTCTTCAAAGAACTGGTCCAAAAGGACACTTTAGTCCAATCACTTGAATACAGATGATCCTTCTTTAAAGTACTCTTCAGTGAATGAAAGAAAAGGCACGCATCAAAAGCAAGGCACGCATCAAAAAACACTCTTGCAGCATTTAGAATTACATTTGCTGAGTTTATTCACATTTACCTTCAGAAGAAATGTCAGTAAAACTATGACTAAATGCACTAAAACACTTTTAAATGAATAAAAACTTTGTAATCGCAGTAAATGTCATTTTTGTGATGACCGTCTTGAGACAATCTTACTTGATAGAGGGTTAATTCGAGTCTTTTAAATAGATTTACACCTAAGCGAATACTTCGGGAAAGAAAGTCTTAATGGTGATTATCTAAATAGAACACTGAACCAAGAGAGAGACCAACTACATTCCAGATTCCAATTTGGCTAGTATGAAGTTAGGTCGATCATTTCTTCAGTGAATAAGGGTCCCTACAGTAGCTATGAATTTACACATGTCTCGGTGGTATCGGCCCGTGAATTCTAATATTTAATATCTAAGTAAGTTTTTCTAGAAACTTCAGGATTCCAAATGTTTTTCAAAGATCATATCGCAATACCGTCTAGACAATATTTTTTGATTTATGTAAATATGTTTTTGACATTTCAGTGAGAGTGAGTGAAACCTAATTCAAGTCATCTCGCTCACTCTCATAGAAAGTTTCGGTACCATGTTTAGAAAAGTACATAATTGTTTTAAAATTATGCAAAGTACTTATATTAAATTTTCTAAATACTTTGGTACACCAGTGTAAATCGGATGAATATTTTTGGGCTTTAGACAGTGGGATGCTCCATGACTTACGGACATGAAATTGTGTGTGAGTGTTAAAAGCGCACATTTCAGCTGAAGAAGCGGCAGCTTCGCAGATAGCAAAGGTAGTATGGGGAACAGTTAGAGCCATGAATTATTCACGTGAGTTAATAATGTCCAAAGAGGAATTGTCTGCGAGACAGACACAATATAAATGTGTGTAATTCGACTCCCGGGAGAGTTTATAATTTCAACTTTATATACAATTTATTGTTAATAGCTGACGAAAAACAAGACTTCAATTAGTTGTAAGAGGATTGAGATAAATCATGAGGAAGAAAGAGTTAAAAAAGCGTTATTCATAAAGTGAAACAGAAGATAGCCTTAGATTTCTTAGCCCTTTAACCCTTAAGGACGAATGAGACACTCGATAACCAGAGAAAAAAATTTTCTGACTATATGATACATAACTTTAGATTTCCGAAGGAAAAATGTATCAAATGAAAATGACTCTCGTGATATTCCAAAATATTTTTATATATTTTTTGTTTACACGAATATTTTTACATGAAAATTACTTATCGGTTCATAACCGGTTCATTACCGGTTCACAACCGATTTTTAACCGATTTATAAATCAGTCAAAACATTTCTCAAAATAACTTAGCAATAATTCAGTTTCTCTGATAAAAATTACTTTCCGGTTATGAATAGGTTCCAATAGGTTCATTACCGGCTCATAACCGATTGGAATCCGTTCAGTACTGTCAGAAATTACAAGACCCTTCCAACGAGCCCAAATGTGATTCCATTCGGTCAAAAAAATTCACTTTCTGGTGCCTTTTTAACCGTTATTAGGAATGATTCAACGGTATTTTCGTATAAGTACGAGATGTCTGCCAAAAATGAAAAATAAATCACACACGACCCGTTTTGGAGCAATCCCAAAAAAACATGGTTTGGAAGGGAAGAAAGGGGTGGCGGAAAATTAAGGGAATGATAACAATCCTCGAAGTCTCAAGGCGCTATCTCTTACCGTTCGGCCTCTAGAGCTGGCGACAGCCCGACAACACAGACAGACAAATAGCATGATGCCATTTCTCAGAAATCGTCTGAAACATGAAGATTTGTTGAGAAAAGTGGTCTCCGGGATGCGGAAGGTGGAAATTTTGGAGGGTTGAATAATCAAGAAATTATATACACTGCTCTCTCTGTGAAGTTCGATCAATAAAAAGTAGTAGTACCATGTTGATGTTATTTTTAATTAGATTTTTACTATTAAAAATTCATGAAATAGATCAATTTTCTGTTTGTTTTGCTCAGTCTACTGAAGTTTCTGTAAAGGCCTCTACACATTGGGAACAGTTTAAGTCAAAAATAGCATTTTTGGCGGATTTTTGACGTTTCCAACTGCAGTGCTTACATTTTCCTTCAAAAGTGCAATTTTTGACGAAAATTGTATCCAATGTGTAGAGGCCTTAAGGAAAAGTAGAAAAAGTAAGAAAGTATACAGCTTATTTGACCAATTTTTGGGTTCTATAAATGAGTCATAGATACAATAATCAGTTGTAATACTTTGCAATTAAAATGCCTAAACTAAATCTGTTATTATTCGATAGATTTCGAGTTCAATGAAAATAATACAATTTGAAACTGAGTTGTCCATCTATCGTTTTATCCTAGAAGCAGAGTTTCTAGAAAGAGAACGGTGATAGATATTTACTTGTAGTTTTTGGAAAATTTAGATTTTTGTAACACTAATCTAATACCTAGTCGAGTGAGTTGAAATTTAAAAATTGTTCAAAACAAAAAGAAACGACCTTGTATAAGAATATTGTTGAAAATAAATGAAAAACTTTTTGTAGCCACTGAAGATGGTCCACATCCGGACCGAAAGCTCTGGGCAAGACAGAAAATTTGTTTTTCTTCTTGAGGTGAAATAAATTTCCACTGGCGATTACCGGAAGTGTCCCCATAGAATAATCTAATACCGGTTGGTAATACGATTAGAGTTAATTTCTAAAAGGAATCACAAATACCATAAGCACCATAAGATTTTTAAAGATTTCTTATTACGTTTCATTTATTTCAATTCTCTTGAGAGAATTTAATATAAAATTCGATTTTTATTGTTGATAAAGAAGGGTCTCTTCAGCTCTCAATTCAATGACTTTCCTTCACATTCTCATCCAGATGCACAACCACTCAGAAGGATTGTTTATTGAATTTTCGTTGTTATTTCTGAAGAAGAAACCCAGCAAGATCTGTGTTTTATTTTGTTGTACAATTGTGTCCTATATTTAAAACATTCTCACAATCAATGCTCAAAGAATTGCTGCATCAAAGTATATTGTGAGGCTTTGGTGAAGTGTTTAGAGATGAAGGCAAGCGTATAACAACAATGGTTAATGAGCATTCTTTCCGTGATTTTTTTTCCACAAAGTTATATTAGACTTGAATCCAAGAAAAATCATCACGATGCGATGGAGAATCTTGAATTATTGAGTAGAGGTATGAAGTGTAGTCATATTGCCTAATTCGGTGTACAAAAAAAAAGAGAGCTTTCAAGAGAATGAGAGAAAGTGATTCTGATCCAGTGTGTGGTAAAATGTATGAGTCAATTTTTAACTTGCACAATGGAACTTTGAAAGAGAGACTTGTAGGATTGGTTGGTATATTATTTCGAGACTCTATATCAGCAGAAGATGATCTTTCTTGTGGGGATTTTTGGTGTGACAGAAGGTGAAAGCATTGCCAATTTCAAAAGGGCCCTTTTGAGGCTCAAAGTCCGGTTCCTGTTGGCAGAAATCAAACTGACTGCTTAAAGAAAAGTAAAACAAGTCAAATGCGAAAGATATTTACGAAAACAAAGAATCTGGAAAATCCATTGCTCAAAAAAGCCTCAATCTCTTTAATAACAATTAAAATAAATTGAGAAAATTTATAGATTTAGCCTTAAAATTTAAGAAAGGTAGCAATTGCAATAGTAAGCAATGGGTTATGTGATTGAAGACTTATGCGCGCTTCAGTCCTAAGGCATAGCCATATGGCTTAGCTGCTCTAATTTCTTAACAATCACCATTTTTTGGAAAAAAATATCTTAGAATTGAATTATTAATGATAACTGACATATTAGGTTCTCAAAAAGCAATAAAATTGGTCGCTCTTTAGGATCTTGAGACCTTCGGGAACTGGGCTAAACCTCTAGTCTGAAGCTGGCCTTATTCTACCCAGGGTTTGGCTTGAAATCTTGTCAAATGGACATTCTCAGTTGAGAGCAATTTCTTTCTTATTATATTATCAGTCTTTTCGAACGTCATTAAAGTTTTCTTAAACTCAATAATTACCAATTGACTTGGGGTATCTAATCACTTTTCACACTGACTCATCAGCATTCTCAAAGATGAAGTGATGCCGGTATCTGAGGATGTTTGTGCCAATATTATATCTTGGAATTTTCAATGTACAGAATTTTTGATAGCATAACCTTATTTTATCAGTACAATTGCACACTTTTGCTCCTCCATGCAATATTGTTGCTGCTATCTCAGTTATACTTTTGTGCGTGTTTTATGGGATTTAAGATGGGGAGAGAAGGCATAAATATGAGAGTGTCAACCTTTTCAGATTTTTGTGCAATGATTAAATATTTGTAAAAGCAGTAATATTCTTATATTTTTTCTTATTTATTTTTATATAAATATTTGCAAAATTTTTTATTGTAGAGGTGTGTGTTTCGTATCATTATGATGTGCATATACGTATTCTTATATATCTTTATGCCATAACATTTACTGTTGTTTATTATCTGAAAAACAGTTTAGGAAGACCATTAGTGCTTAGTTTCTGAAAACATTTATTTTAGTATCGCTTATACTCTTGCACAGAACACAAAGGTTCCGATGAGAAATTTTAAATCCACATGATGTACAAATAAAAAAACTAAACTCTACGCGCAAATGTAAAATCGTATGTTAACAGTTTGCTTAATTGAGTTTCCGGTCAATATCTTGGAAGCCTAAATCCGAAACGCCGAAATCCCGAAAAGGTCAAATTCCCGTACGCTAAAATCCCGAATGGGTCAAAACGGTCAAAATCCGGAACGGAAAGATCCCGAAAGTCAAAAAAGTCCCGAAAGTCCCGAATGTGTCAGAATTCCAAAAGGGCCCAAATTCCGAAATTTTGGGATTTTGGTCCTGTCGGAATTATGTTTTTTTAGGATTTTGGATCAATCGGGCTTTGGCTTTGAGGATTTTGGCCGGCACCAGTTTAATCGAACACTTATCCTTATCGAAAAACACAGATTAATAAAAAAAAGTTATATTACAGTAGTCTTCTAAATTCGAACGCTCGGGGGGTATTTTTGACATTTCTCACCTCCTAAATTCAAACGGTTTTTTGAAAACTAACGAAATTTGTGTGAGATTAAATTGTACTTTGAATCAAATTCTCGTATTTTCTCGCAAGTTTCAGTGATAACATACTTCCTTTTCATCTTATACGATAATAATGTATGTAAACATTCAGGAAGAAGCACATATTATATGATTTTCATTCACCGAGAATACCAACTTTCCAACATAACCTCACAATTGACATTTTGAATCCAAACGGCGTTCGAATTTGAGAGATTCAGATTTGAGAGACTCTACTGTACTTACCTTTTATTGGATGCATTAAATAAATTTCAACATTTTGACAAAAGTGTCAATAGAGGTTTCCTGTCGAAGAGGTGTTCCTTAGACCCTCATTTCAAAAAATTAACATGAAAATATTGTGAATCCAAAAGGCAAATCACTCAAATAATATTAATTGGGGGCGGGATCTAAAAAGAGAGTGAAAAGGATACTCTCAAACGTTTTACATATCTCTATCTCACTTTTACCCACTCAAAATTAGATTGAACTAAACTAAATTTGGCGTGATGTTCAGAAGAAGAAGAGTGCAAAAGAGTAGGACGAACTTATACAATTTGAGAAGGAAAATGATGTAAATTTCGATTTCGAAATAGGATATTCAGCCATTTTCAACATTTATTTCTATTTTATGGCTCAGGCACGCCTTTTAGGTTAGGAATATTTCACATGCCTGTCTTTCTTAAAAATTTTGCATATGTCTATCCTACTCTTTCGCACTCTTCTTCTTTTTTTTTTTTTTTTGAAAAGCACACAAAGGCCTCAATTCTGAGACCAAGTTCAAGATCAAAATTTCAAGCTGTCAAATATTTCCAAAATCAAGATTTCGTATTCTGATGCGAAGTATTTATGGAAAATAGAATGTCTTAGCTAAGAACCAAGATTTCAAGATTTTCCACACTTAACGAAACGTCACTTCTGACAAATATATCTTCATTTTCTCTGTTGAATTTGTTGAAATTTCGTCCTATAAAATAGGAAAATTAATTATAGGACGTATTAAAGAATAAATGAGAGGCCATAAACGGAAGTACAGGAAGTGCAAACCAAACATGAGACGTGTGATAAACCAGGAAATGCTTATGCAAGATGTGATTCTTTTGCAGGTATTCTCAGGGTGTGCTATAATTCGATACGAACATCTAGAAATATGTACTATTTCGATTAAATTGCAAAGCCAAATGCAGTATTTTTCATAGTAATTCTCTTTTTGTATCATCTCTTATAGAAATATTCCTCATCAAAAACGATTTCCGTATGAACCTCTTCAAATTTTTAGTATCTTTAAAATTCCAAGCACCTCCGAGAGGTTCTTGGAAATATTTCAAGAAAACAAGAAATTTGACATCTTGAAATATTGGTTCCAGGATTGCTAATCTTGATATCTACATGGTTTGTGTCTTGGACTTCAAGATTTCAAGACATTTGACAGATTTGACATTTTGATCTTGATTTTTTGATTTCAGAATACCATAATCTTAAAATTTTCTTGATCTGGATCTTGATCTTGGTCTCTGAATTGAGGTCAAAATTCAATTTAGTTCAGTTTAATTTTGAGACCGAAAGAATGAGATAGATTTATGTAGATCTTTTGAGAAAGGAACACGAATTTTGATTTCATGAAATTATACTGATCTAAAAGGTGTGCTTGGGCCATTAATTGTGAATTACTTGAACATTTGACGTATTATTTACCCTTGAATCAAAGTAAATCCAACAAGGTAGAGCAATATGTCAAGAAATTTTAGAATTGTGAAGATATGAAAAAAATATGTTACAATGTTTGACTGTTTTCTGTTTTTCTTGTGCTGACATAGAGGCCAAACGGTAATAGATATCGACTTGTGGTTTTTGATGACCTTTCCCTGTACACTCAGTCCCGGCATTATGCACTTCGGGATTATGCACCTGACGGAATTATGCACATAAAATTATGCAAGTTTGCCTAACATTGGGAGTCAATTTATGAAATCATTTTTGAAATACGCCTGAATGTATACAATGTTGCGACGCAGGAAATTTGAAAACATTTTGCTACTTTTCCAGAATAAAACTTTAATTTCTTTAATTAAAGTAAAATTTTTAAATATTCTTACCATTTATTGAAGAATTCTGACCAAAAAGTACTGTTTGTTAATGCATTTCTATTCAACAGTTGAATCTTTTTGTTTTCATTGCTTTTACTATTTTCTACGGCCGATTTATTCAAAAGGAAGCCCCTGCGGGTATGCAAATTTTCTCTATGCGTAATACCATTTCGCGATTTTTTTCTGTCCCGAAAATGTACTTAATCGCGGGACTTAGTGTAATTTTATAATATTTTCCAGGGGAATATTTCATTAATTTCCTCATGATCGGAAAACTTTGCCATTTTTTTAAATTATTAAATTTATAAACCAATCTTGTGGGTTTATATGATTTATATGGTTTATTGATTATGTAGGTGTTTAGATGATATATTAATTTAATCAAATGGGTAAGTTATAAACACCTAAAAGGTTGTTTATGTGAATTTCAATTGTGGGATTGTAGAAAATTTATTCCTGTAACACTTTAGGAATATTTTTATGAAAAAAAAAGATTATTTTTTAATAGTTTCGTGAAGGAAATAAAATTAGTTTCTTCTTTTTAAAGCACTGGAAAAAAATGGGTTTCAGTCTCTAAGATAATTTTTTTGCGAGTTACGACTTTTTATATTTTCTCGTCTTTTTTTTGCAACAAGAAAAAAAAAGAGAGAGGAGTAAAATCTTTTGTACATTTGCACACGTTAGCTTTGGTAGTTTGAGCATGTACCTTTTATTGCTGAAGATCACACATGTGTAGAGCCACACCAATCGCTATGTACGATGATGATTTGGTAGAGTGCTTTTGTTGTTGGACAAAATCGCCGACCATGAATATATTTCTGACGAAAAAAAAAGCATTCGGAAGTTCCGCAATATGTTTTATTATACTGATTTTTATATTATTTTCTATTTCTCTCTCATTCTAACTCTTATTTGATTTGTAAGTGATAGAATAGATAAAAAGAAAAATAATTTAAACAGTGTTGAAAAAAAATCGCCATAAGATTACAACTTTATGAATTTTAAATGCATTTTCTTTAATTGGATGGTTTTCTCGTTAAATAATTTAGAAGTTGAATGATGTGCGGTATTTTGTTAAAATTTGCATTCTCTTTGGAGTCAGACCTTCTTTGAGATGAGTGTGGCAAAGGGAGGATTTGCATTCAGTTAAGTGATGGACTGTTTGTCTCTTGCAGGCTCAGCGTCCAGAGAGTACCGTGATGCAAGCTTTGGAATCACTTAATGATTCTCAAGTAAATGATTTTCTTAGTGGAAAGTCTCCGTTGAATTTGAATATGCGTCTGGGGGATCACATGATGATAATCCAGCTACAGCTTAGCACTGTCAATCCACCATCTTCGCAGTCAGGAAGTGGTGGCAGTGGGGGTAGTACAAGATCGCGAAATTCGCACAAATCTCGTCATCATCATCATCATCACCACCATCACCATCATCATCACTATCATCATCGAACTTCAGGTGGTAGCGTAGATCAGGCAGTTGCTACAACTGCAGCAGATGACGATGGACAGAGGAGCAAACACTTGTCGCGTGTCCAAACTTCTGACACACTCAACACTACGACTAGTGTGAGTGTGGAGGCAAATCCAGAGCAAGAGCCAACATTTAATGTCACCACAGATGATCCAGCTCATTCAGAGTTGGCAGAATTGATGAAGCAGGAGCTGGATGATCTCCTAACTAATATCCAGGATCGGGCGGCTGCTACAACGGCTACCCTCAATGCCACAGATGATGAAAACAATGCAATTGAATTGGACCAGTCACCAATTAAATCCCTCTCAAATCTTGTCTCCAGCCCCATCATAAGTGTCCCAATACCAAATTACGGCATGTCACAGGTAAGGAAATATTATACTCTTCCTTAAACATCCTTAAAAGTCATCACAGTGTTTCTTGTAACTTCGAATACCGGGCAGTGACTTTAAAATTAAGAGGGATATCGAATTGTAACTTGATGTACCGTATCGCTATTTTGAAGACCCTTTCAGTATGATCTAGTCTAGATCAATTCAATAAGTAAAGCCTTACCCATGAAACAATTTTTTCTCAATATAGTCTTATAGAATTCCCGAATTATGGCTTATCAGAAAATCTCAAAGAACGATTTGTTTAAATAACGCTTGTAGACTACCTAAAATAGTCGTTAAGACCTTTAGTGGGTGTCAATAGTTTGTCGCCTAATGTATATTTGAGAAACTAAGTGGAAAAAATGATAGAAAAAATTGCTTTTTCATTTTTTTCTTTTTGCAAATGAGTTCCCTGTAATCCGTAGATCTTATCTATATATAAAAAAAAAACATTAAATCATTTTATTTCATATAAAAAATAATTGTTTTCCAAAAGTTGATCATTTTTGAGGAATCAAAAGTTTGTTGCCTTATTTGAAAAAATAATTGACAATGGTCAAAACATGCAATCAACTTAATTCAAACCGGTTATACTTTGAGTTTATGTCATTTATTGAGAGGCCAATGGTGGATTTGGACATTTCTAAAGTTGTCTATGGTAAATAAATGTGTATAAGAGTAATGATAAATAACAAGAAATAATCTGTTTTTCGATAATTCATAATTTAGTTTAAAATGGCAAGTTAAAAGGAGTTAGGGGTATGAAATCGTCCAGAGATACTGCCGGAATGAATCTGCGTTGTTAGTTGCTAGATTTAATGAAAAATCACGAAAGATTATACCATCGCACAGTGGGGCCAAGACAGCCAAAACCTATTTTTTCAACCATTTTTAATCGAACCAAAATTATGTTTATTTCATTTAGCGATAAATGAAGAACATTTTCCAAAATTTTCATTAAGATCGGTCAAAAATTGTAGCCTTTAGAGCAGAGGTGTGCAAGAACCGTTGAAACCGAATAAACGTCAAAAAAAGTTTCCCAGCAGCGAAAGTAAAACTTACATGTAAGTGATAGTTATTTGTAAGGCTCCGTGTAAGCCTTACTTTTCAACGACATATAAGGCATACGAAAGCTTTGCAAGTGTATTGCTTTTAAAATGACTAACATGTATGGTATATAAAAGCTTATACTATCATGTAAAGAATAAGTAAGTCATATTGTAAGGCTTTCTTTCAATGAACATGTAAATGATATAAAGGTTTTACCATGTATTGCTTTCGTAATATTAACATGTAAGGTATTTGAAAGGGTACACCATCATGTAAGGCTTAAGTAAAGTAAGATGTAAAGCTTCTTTTAATCAACACGTAAACTATCTTAAAGCTTTACCATGTTTTGCTTTCATAAAATTTAGAAATAAGGTATATGAAAGTTTATACTGTCATGTAAGGCATAAGTACAGCAGGGTGTAAGTTTTTCCCTTCTTCGATAATAAATCATTATGAAAGTATTGCTATGTATTGTTTGCAAAATAATCAACATGTAAGTTTTATGAAGGATACGTTATCATGTAAGACATAAGGATGTCTTACGAATGGCTTACTGGAAATTTTCACTTTAAGGATATAATTCATGCGAGCTACACCGGAGTCCTGCTACAAAGGTTCAGGTGAAATATTTTATTTCTATTCATCAGTGGGGTTTAGTTTTTAACTAAGACCTACTATTAAGATAAATGATTATGAATATGATTCTTATGATCATATTCTAGAGTGACTTTTCTAATAAGAGTCACTTTAAGTTTTGATACGATTGCTTTTCATGAAAAGCGTTCGTCGGCCTTACATTTAAGGCTTACGTAGGTTACAAAAAAGTAGTTTTACAATGTTAAACGTCCATAAGAGTTAGTTTAACGTATGGCTTACAGGATGGTCCTTTCTAAGGCTTACTTAGAACATTTTTTGCCTTCTGGCATGCTTTACATGAATGCATTTCTTATGATTTACATGTATTTTTTACTACAGTTTTACGGAATTTGCTTACAAATGCTTTACATGTGTATTTATGTAAGGCGTCCTTAAAAGCCATAAAAATGCATCAATAGCTTTCCTATGCCTTACAAGTAAGGCTTACGTAAGTGACAAAGTGTGGTTATACCGTGTTAAACCTCCATAAGCGATAGTGATTAGTAAGGCTTACATGCACTAACATGTAAAACTTATGTAAGGCATCTTTTCGCTGCTGAGTTGTTTTGGTAGCGTTTTGACCATTGACGTACATGTTTTATTTGACGTTAATTCGGTTTCAACGGTTTTTGCACGCCTCTGCTTTAGAGATTCATAAAGTCACCTTTTTATAAATTTTTTCGTCATTTTTGGCTTTTTAGCGACGTTTTCATGGACTCTAATTGACATAGCCAAGTGTACTTTTCTAAAGAAATTATGCCATATTTATTCAGAAGACATATCACTGAATGCAAACTAACCATTTAAAATTGTCCTCATAAGGATTTACCAGGACTTCGATTCATATAATGCGTATTACTTGAAAAAAATTTCAAATTCTTAAGATTCATCAAAGGTTCTACTTATGAAGCCGCTACCTGCCGCTATTCTGAAAAGCTTTTTTTTCCTTCAAATTTAATCTACTTTCAGGAAATACTAACCTCATTTTGCCCAAAGTTGCCCGGGGACCCTTCCGTAGCAATTTCCTGAGACTATGCACGCCCAGAATGAGGTTTTTTTTTAGTACCTAGGAGCAAAGGGATTAAAGATAGAGACTTGATACCTTACGAGTACCCCCATAATTCGACCCAAGAATCGTCAACATGCCCCTCACTTACCAGCCCCCCACCCACTCCCGCCAAAACCATGTTTTTTTTGGGATTTCTCGAATTTCTGTTTTTTGTGATTTTTTTTTTCATTTTTGGGTATGCTTTAGAGATTGTTTAAGATTAGTATGTTTTAGAGATTATTTTAGGATTATATATGTGCATAAGAATTACTTCTAATAACGGTTTTTCAAAGTATAGAAGTTTAAAAAAGCCCTAGAGAGCGTATTTCTTTACCGCATGGTATCATGTTTGGACTCGTCAGAAAGATTTTGGAATTTCTGACAAGTCCGAAGCGGTTTTAATCGGTTATGAACCGGTAATGAACCGATTCATAAACCACTCAAAATATCCCTCAAAATATAGTTTTAAGAGTAATAGAATTGATTTTTGGACCAAAATTACTTATCGGTTATGAATTGGTTTATTACTAGTTCATAACCGATTGGAGTCGGTTCAGGCTTGTCAAGAATTCCAAGGCCTTTCCAACAAGCCCAAACATGATATGATTCGGTTGAAAAATACGCTCTCTAGGGTCTTTTTACCCTTTAACCTTGAAAAACCGTTATTGGGAATGACTCAACGGTATTGTCGTTTAACGGCGAAATGTCCGTCTGGGTAATCTCTAAAACATATCCAAAAATTTAAAAAAAAAAATCATACCACACGTTTTCGAGCAATCACAAAAATACATGGTTTTGGTGGGGAAGGGGAGGGGTGGGGGGAAAATCGAGGGTATCATAACAGTCCTTGGGTCGCCTTATGGGGAGTCCTTCGAAGATTCCAAGTCTCTATCTCTAACCGTTTGCCTTACTAAATATGATTTGTTGACGTTTTGATTTGTACGTTTTATCCCCCTTTTCCCTATGATTTTTTAATTTTTATGGTCAAAAATGAATTCAGGGACCCCAAATTATCTATATATGACCTTCTTGCCTTAGAATTAGGGTTTTGGCCGCAATTTGTATGGAGTGGCCCCACTGTGCAATGTGCAAAATGGCTGAAAAAGCCCTAAAGGGGACTAAAACCCGGGACACTTGAATCATAGAACGAGTTCACAAGACAATTTTGGGGTATTCTTGCAATTTGCAGGAGCTACCGGCTTGTCCGCCGACACCACCGTCTCTCATGGGCACTGATCTGGAGCCCCAGCCATCGACGTCCTCCTATCCGGATCCCATTTCCGCCAAACTAACCAGTTGTCTGTGCAAGAGATTGGACAGCAACAGCAATAGCAATGCAGGATGTGATGTAAACTGCCAACAGCAGACGCGATCAGAGGAGGCTACCAGTCATGAGGAGGATATGAGACCATCCGCTCCAGTTCCTCCGGAAGACTTTGAGGAGTGTCAAATTGAAGGAGTGAGCGAGAGTGTTGAGTTGGCAGAGGAAGTGACTGGGGGAAGTAGTGCAAATGCCATGACTCAGACAAAGTCTTGGCGCAACAGCTGGATGCACAAAACGGCCAATAATCCCATTACCAAGATTAAAAATAAGATCTGGAATGCTGGTCCAGGAGGAACTTCCCTAAGGAGTGTCATGAGTGACATTAAGCTCCCAAAGGAAGATCCAACACCGGAGGCAGAGAAACCTGCGGTATCTGAAGGAAGTGCTCAGAGTCAATCGATAGGACAGACTGAGGACCAGCAACCAGGAACAACAACAACAACAGCTACAACTGAAGTGACAATTGAGGACCAAGTTCCAAACACCGGAACCACTACCATCGATGCCAGAGCCCTCGCGGAGGCGTCACGTAACCTCACGCAGACGCTGAAGAAACTGTCCAAGGAAGTCTTCACCAGCAAAGTGGACTTGGCCGAGAATAGCTCGAAGAAGATTGGAACGGGAGCTGTGATTGAATCCATGAAGCATCATGGAAAGGGAATTTATTCGGGCACATTTTCCGGTACACTCAATCCAGCTCTGCAGGATCGCTATGGACGTCCCAAGAGGGATATCTCGACAATAATTCACATCCTGAATGATCTGCTGAGTGCAACGCCTCAGTATCGCAGAGGTACCAGCATCAGTGTTGAAGCTGGGAGTTCGTCTTCGTCCAGGACATCATCCAGACAGGTAGGTGTCCAGGCTCAATTTTTCATTTTTTCCTTAGCAGATATACAACTTCAAATTCAAAAATTTTGATATTGCTTTCTGTCAGAAAACATTTACTCCGATTTTTTTGAAAGATTTTTAAGTTTTCATTTATTTATCTTTTGTCTTCGAGATATTACCTTTATTTTAAATAAGATTTATATTAGGTGAGATTCTTAAAAATTTCACCTACTAAAGCGTGTCCACGATAAAATTGTTCCCAAGACTAATGCTTTAAAAATGAAGTCTACATTAATATTAAAAAAAAAAGAAATTTTTTTTGAAACATTAATTCATTATAGATTTATTAGATATATTAATTTTTTTTATTCAAGTATTTGTGTTGGAGACCAAGTCCCCTGGGTTAAACAAATCAAGAGATAATAGTGGACTGTATTTATTTTTATTAACTGGAGTTTCACGCATGGCGGACTGCAAGGACTTGATTAAGTACGACGATGACTGATTGGCTACTTATTTCAATAAACCGCAATACGATTGTGGTCATGTGTGTTTTGATGGTCCCTAAAATACAACCTACATTTCAATTCATTTCTTTAACTCTTTCGTCTCCTTTGGGACTCTGGGTACCCATGGAAAAAAGATTTTTTTTTTTGACTATTTAGAATGGACAAAAATCCGATTCTTGTGGATAAGTACAAACTATAAGATGTCCAAATCTAGGATATTTTTTGCAGGATCCCAATTAACTCCTGAGCTAAGATATTCTTGGTCAAAAATCGTGAATTTTCGATTTTCTACTTCCTTGCAGATATTGTGACTTTTTTGATATTTCTAGACCAAAATAAGGAAAAAACCTCTCGGGGCTAATAAGTATGATAACTAACAATTACAGATTACATAAATTCGAAAAATATTTTTTTCTTTCAAAAAACTTGTTCAAACTTTTTGGGTACGCTCGTCCCCAAAAATCTAGAAGTCAAAATCAAATGTAACGTTTCCCGCCAATGCCCCCCATTTGCTTTTTGACACCAATCTTGTACACACGGCTCTTCGTTATCCGGCACTTCGTTATCCGGGTGACAGCTGCCAAACACTGGCGGTTGATGTATTCAAAATTATTTGTACTAAACATGAAGTTTCTCCAGTGTGAATTAAAGTATTATTATCATTGTATCGAAGTTTTTAATACATAATTGTGATAAAAAATGACACAGAGGCACACCATGAAGAAAATTCTCTTGTTCTTTGACAGACAGAAAATAAATTCACATAGCAGAAAATATAAAAACCGTTGATCATTCAAAAAATCTGAATGTCATTTTTGCCCCCCAGTCAGCCGGATATCGAAGAGCCGTGTGTATATCGTTAATTTCCCAAGGACTGACAGTCTTTTTTGACTTGGGTCTCGGTAATTTTAAAGTCATACACTAATACCTACAAAATGGGCCTAGTCCCATCTTTGGCGAAGAGTTGGACCAGCACCCACACATTTCTGCCCATTATCATTTCCAGTTTTTTTTTATTTAGAACAAAGGACAGTGGGTGAACGAACACTAATAGGAAATTGGAAAATTTTTATGTTTTTTTGTAAGTTTTTTTTATTCTTTTCTTCCTTTACAAATAAAAAGAAACTATTCTAGAATCCTTACAGTGTAAAGAATGTGAAATTTTTCCAATTCTAGAAGGATAAAAAGGAATTTCTTTCCAGTCAGTGACACCTATGGTGATCTAATGGAGTGAATTTCAGTGTCCGGAGGGCTTAATAACAACACACGGATTACCTGGAAATTTACCTAGAACTTCTAGGGCCTTTTCCCGAGAAGATAGAATGTCAGGATGACTAAAAGAAGCCCTCAAGTGCCCCAAAACAAATTACAAATGTGGTTTGAATTTCACACTAAAAAAAACATTTTCCCCCAATTTTCCCACAAATCTCTTCACTGGTCACTTCTTTAATAATTTTTGATGAATTTACTATGGAAATTTACTTACTTCCGCGAAAAATTACGTAAAAAACATCACAAAGGGCACTGTCCGTCATCTTCTGTTTGACA
The DNA here is from genome assembly GCF_024763615.1 of Phlebotomus papatasi. Taxonomy (NCBI): domain Eukaryota; kingdom Metazoa; phylum Arthropoda; class Insecta; order Diptera; family Psychodidae; genus Phlebotomus; species Phlebotomus papatasi. The sequence continues at coordinate 49,668,276 of NC_077224.1, forward strand.
ACTGAACCGTCTTGGTGCATTTCTTCGAGCAAGCACTTTTTCAAGACATTTTCCCGAGGATTTCACACGGACAATTTAAAAAATAAATAGTGACAAATGCTTCCAAAACTCACCAATTTTCTATTCCAATTCATAAATCACCGATGTTCCACATAATCTCCACGAATTATGAAATGTTGCAAAAGTCGCTGAATGACCCATATTTAGCCTATTTTTACTATCAAATAATGCCATTTAATCAATTCTAGGTCACTAAACTAATTTTAAAAACTATTTTCTTTATGTTAATACCAATTTTTACTGAAATTTTATTAAATAAACTTCACAAATCGACTTTAAAGAGCAATCTCGGCGACGTTTTTTTTCAAATGGTGGCGACTCTACCACTACAAAAGCAGAAAAACGACTTTTTCCCTAAATGTTGGTTCCTCTGGTTTCACCAAAAGAAAGGTAAAAACACGTGTTACAATTTTTACATACAAAGAAAATGCATACCTAGTGACATCTGTCATAAAAATATCAAATCATTTGGAACAATTTTATCGTGGACACGCTTTATGTCGTTTCTCTGACCTCAACTCTATCACTGAGAAAAAAGGGTGCGATTAACTTTTTTTCCTCATAACTTTAAGACTTTTTAGGTGTAAAAATATATCAACATTTTTTAATGTTATTTTTACACCTTTTTAAGGGTAAAATTAACATGAAAAAGGGTAATTTTAACCCCTAATACAACTAAAAAAGGTAATATTTACACCGATTTTGGATCAATACTGCAGGGTAATATTAACATTTCCGGAATGTTATTTTAACTTTTTCGGATTTCTCTCCGTGATCCTACTCCTACCTCTTCTTTGTGCTAAGTTGGAGAGTGTCTGTCAGGTGTCAGTCTTTCTTGGTGCCGAGATCGCGGAGTGTCAGTTTCCAACGAACTCTCTTTGTACACGAGATCTACATTTTTAACTCGAATAGACTGTTTTTCTAAAAAATCTTAATTTAACCCTAATTTATCCAAGTTTTGGGGTTAATTTTCAATCAATTTTTGCAGTCTTCATCTAGACGTCACCACCATCAACAGTCGGCGGATATGTGTTCAAAGTGTTCCAAGACATCGTCGCGCAATTGTCCGTATGGGGAATGCAGTGGTCACTATAGCGCCTCTTCGGCTTCCACCTCAGCATCCTCAGCCGCCGCTGTGGCTCCCAGTGCTGCCAGCGTCACTTCCTGCAAGCATTCCCGCGAAGACTCCCACCATCACTCCTGGCCCTGTGGAAGTTCCTCTGGGACATCAGGAGCCGACGATGGGAGCAGTGTCGTGACGCCGCAGAGGCCGGAAGAGCCAATGGACATGAGTGAATGCCACACGCCGGCCAAGACGACTGTCAAATGCTGCTGTCAGAGCACTATGGCGCCCATCTGCAGCAAATGCAGCAGCGTCGAATTGGAGAATAACAAGACCAAGGTGAAGTTGGATCAGCTGAAGTTGGTGATGCAGCAGAAGAAGGAACGTCGGGAGGCCAGGAAGTTGAAGAATGCTCCATACAGTGCCACCATTCAGGGTGCTTCGGTGACGACAGCAGCCACGGCTCTTGCTCAGTTGGCTACCAATACAACTGCCGCCGCGGCTGTTGGCTCTGGAGCCGCAGCGGCGACAGCTGGAGCAGCTGGGAACAATGGAAGTACAGCTGGAACAACTGCAGCGACATCTGATGTGCCGCAGAGTCATATTGTGGAGGAAGTGGACACAGCTGCGTAAAATCATCAAAGTCCAAGTATGCAAAATGAAAAAAAAAACACTCCCTTCTATCGATTCCCTCCCACAGAAAAAAAATCGCCCAATATTGCTCTGTACTGACATGTTGGCGCCTTTGTTCTCGGATTTGTTGGAAAAATATTTACAGGTTCGTTACATTCTCCATTTTATTATTTACATTTTTCTTTTGATCTCTTGCAAAAATTACATTATTTATTTATTTTTTTTTTGATTTAGCATTTTTAAATATCTTGATTATGTATTCAAATATTTAAGCCACGCCTCTTGTAAAATTTAATTTAATTATACGAAAGAATATTTTAATAAAGTAAAAAAATAAAATAAAAAATGAAATTAGCGCAGTTCCTGGTTCAAGTGAAGATTTATCAAACTTTTTCATTAATCCTTTACTTTTTTCCATTGAATTATTTAAAAGGGGCGTGGCTTAAATTACTTATGACTTATTCCTAGACCATTCTGGTTCAATATAAACAATTTATCTATTTTATTAATATTTTTCCCAAGGCACAATAACTTTTGTTTGTAAATATGTTTTCAAAATTTCATATGAGAGAAAACAAGAAAACAAGATAACTAGATCTCTGTTTCATTCGCTCTCATTGAAATGTCAAAATCATGTTTACAAAATAAAAGTTATGTGCATTGCGCATTTTTCCTCAAAATTGAAACACCGCACTTGCTTTATGAATATTTACAGGAATTTTTCAAAATATATATTAAATATTACTTGTTTTTCAAAAAACAAAAAAAAAAAAACAATTTTTTCCTACAGTTCCGAAAATGAAGGCCCAATTTTTTCTGCTGTCAGCTCTTCCGAACACTTACAATTCCTGCTTTTTGGGCTTTTTTTCTTGTATTTCCCTGATTAAACTTTCTTTTTTTTATTTCTGAGAACAGGCTATCAATGGCGTTAGAAATTCATTGAGCAGCCTTTGAAATTATTCATTGTTGATTTTTTATATTATTCTCAATTTGATTGAAATGGAATTTATTGATGAAAATAATGTGTGTGGAGGAAAGAAAAGAAGCCTTTTGATTAGTAGTAAATATTTAATGAATGTAGATATTTCCCCTCCTAAAGAAAAATGGAAACAAAAAATCCCTATTGGCGTGTGAGGAATTGAAAAATATCCAATTGATTTTTTTACTGCTCTACAGTTGCATGCAAAAGGTATCTCAATATTGTGTCTTATCTATTTGGAAGGCTATAAAGGTTTTTTTTCAGCACTTTGAGCATAATATTGCTAAGGTACTACGTGGATTATTAATGACGTTGTTTATTTAAAACGTTGTCAGTCAGATTACTAGTGCTAGATTTCAGTAAAAATAAGCCCCGCCCCTTGCACTTTAATGCACCGGAGAAAATCTGTATCTGTATCTAAATATCTGATTAGGACAGTACCCTGTTGGAAAAGAATAGAAATTAAAGCCCATTTGGATAGGAGTAAGGTAAAAAGTGGGCGTGGCCTTCAAAGAGAACCTTTATCAAATGTTTCTTCTCTCATTTTTTTCTAGAATACTTTTCTAATTTTCATAAATTATTTTTATTCCCCAAAATATTACAAAAAAAAACAAAGTAAATTGTTTTTGTCAGAGAAGTCCTATCCTTATGAAAATAAGCCCCGCCCCCTTGTACTTTAATGCAACGAAGAAAATAATTGGACATGGCAAGTCAATTCTGTATTTCCTTAAATATCTGATTAGGACATTACCCTATTGAAAAGGGACAGAAAGTAAAGTGCCTCTGGATTGGAGGTAGAATAGAAAGTGGGCGTGGCCTCCAAAGAGAACCTTGATCAAATGTTTATACTCTCATTTTTCTTCTAAAATACTTTTTTAATTTTCATAAATTATTTTTATTCCAAAAAAATAATACAAAGAAACAAAGTAAGTTATTTTTCGCAGGAAAGTCCTATCCTTATGAAAATAAGCCCCGCCCCCTTGTACTTTAATGCAATGGAAAAATAATTAGACATAGCAAGTCAATTCTGTATTTCCCTAAATATCTGATTAGGACAGTATCCTATTGGAAAAGAATAGAAATTGAAGCGCATTTGGATTGGAGGTAAGGTAGAAAGTGAGCGTGGTCTACAATAAGAAGCTTGATCAAATGTTTCTCCTCTCATATATTTTTTTTCATTTTTTCTAGAATACTTTTCTAATCTTCTTAAATTATTTTTATTCCCCCAAAACGTTACCAAAAAGAAAAAAAAAACAAAATAAGTTACTTTTGGCTGAAAAGTCCTATCATTATGAAAATAAGCCCCGCCCCCTTGCACTTTAATGCAACGGAGAAATAATTGGACATTATAATTAAATTCTGTATTTCCTTAAATATCTGATTATGGCAGTACCCTATTGGAAAGGGACAGTAAGTAAAGCCCCTCTAGGGTAACGTGTGGTATTTCTGGACAAGGTGTTTTTCTGGACATAATATGGGTATTTCTGGACACATCAAAAAACCTATAAATATTTGTTTTCTTATTATTTTAAAGTTCTATATGAAATTTTAAGCTCTTTACGTATCAGACAAACATAAAACTTCTGAAACACGAGAATGGGTTGAGATTATTTCTTAGTTTTTCCCGTTTTTCCTTTTTTTGAAAGATAATTTTGTTCTGTTTTGTCTCCGGCAAACCTTTAAGATCAGGAACATTTCATGAAGTCAAAATTCGCATTCGTTTTTCACATGTTTTGCATATGACTATCTCATTCTTTCGCATATCAAATTCGATTAAGTTAAATTGAATTTGGTGTGATGTTTCGAAGAAGAAAAAGAGTGCGAGAGAATGAGATAGACATATGCAAAGCATGTTAGAAAGGGATTCGAATTTCGACTTCATGAAATTTTCTTGATCTAAAAGATGTGCCGGAGCCATTTAAAACGATATTTTCGATTTTGGATTACAGTAGACTCTCGCTAATTCGGCTCTTTTAAGATCGGGCTATTTTTTAGTTCGGGCAGCAGTTAAATTTGAAAAAAGAGTTTGTTGACATTTTTCAAGTTTAATTATGATTATCGAGTGAAGAAATTATGCTCAAATTTGCCATGGTTTGTCTTAGTTTTGATTTGATTTTGCAATATTAAGGGGTTTTCATGAAATTTTCCAGGGGGATGACATTAGCTCTGAAAAATGCGACCGGTTTCAGTGTAATTTTTTCCTGTTTTCATACACATTTCACGAGATGTCTCCAAAACTACGTAGGTTGCCAATTTAGAGTTTTTTGTTGCCCCTTCGTTATTAAATTGGCTTTTATTTTGTATTAGTATTTTTTGCTAATTCATTCTACAATGACAGAAAACAGCTAATAAACTCAAAAGTTTTTTCGGCACGCTTGAAACATATGGGAAACATAGGAAATGTCATGCCCCTGAAATTTTCTATAAATATATAAATCGTTGCATTTCAAATAATTTGTCGCCCGAATTTCTCTCTAATTCGGATGACATTTTGGTCCCAAATGCCCGAATTTGAGAGAGTCTACTGTATATGCTAAAATTTTTTTATAACAGCTTTCTGGACTTTTTTTTTTGAAAAAATGAAAAATAATTTTTCCAAAACCCCTTTCTCAAAAATTTTGAGTTTTTTTATTGATGATCAGTAAGATTGAGTACTCAATGGGTACCCATCCCCTTCCGAATTGAGATGGATTGTCCTTATCCATAATGCAAATCAGTGAAAATTTCATAAAAACTGATTATAAAACGTTAAAAAAAGTTAAATAATTCCATCGACCGTCTTATGGAACTTTACCTTTCGTCACAATTCTTTTGTTTACTTTTTTTTAATCTCACAGGGGGCGTGGTTTGTTTTGCAATGGGCGTATCCTAATCATTCCTGAGATTAAATTAACCAGGATGTTTTTTTTAGAATGCTACTGTACTGTAAGTATTCAGAAAAATCAATTTCTATTCACTTTTGTTTCTGAGGAAGGCGTGTATTAAAATTATTAATGGGCGGAGCTTATTGAGGTGGATAAACTGACCACTATTTCCCAGAAAGAAATAAGTTTCCACAGAGTTAATCTAACTCTCCGTGTTTCTTTGAAGTTGATTCGAACTTGAACTTGGGGCGTGGCTTCAAAATAAAAAAAGGGGTGTGGCCTAAAATGATAATCTGCAAAATTTTAAATTTTCCACAAGTATTCTTCAATTAAACCTTTCGCCTTTTCAATGAGATTGAGGATTAAGTTGGGCTTAGGACTTTGCGCATGCAACTGTATTTGCAATTATTCTCATTAATACAAAATATTAATAAAAAAAAATATTATAGTAATCTTGAGATAACATGAATATTTGCAAAGTAATTTGAAGTTTTTTATACCCCGTGATAACATAAAAGTTCAAATTTATATTCAAGTGTCTATTTAGAGGGTAAAAACATTTTTTAAATAAATGATGAATGATAAAAAAAAAACAGAAATTAAAATGTAGTTGTGGTTTGTAGGGAAGTGCGCGAACAAATTAAGGATGCGAGAATTAATTAAAATGATTCGTCAATTGAATTCAATTTTTTTTTTAATTTTATGAAATAAAGAAGAAGGAAAAAATATACGAAAATTGATTTTTCATTTCTGTGACAAAAGAGAAAATTAATAAAAAATTAATTTCTCTGAAAATAAAAAAAATATAAAAGAAATTATGTAGAATTATAATTTCTTTTTTTCGTAAATGGAAGAAAATAAATTTAAAAAAAAAACAAAAATGGGGAACAAACATACAATTTTAGGTGAGGAAGTAGTGTGCAATAAATATATTTTTAATTACACTTTTTTCTATTATACTTTTCCTATTTACTAATTTTTTTTAAGGAATTTTAGAAAGGTACTTTTGCTGTTATTTCTTTGTTTTTTCTTTATTAACAAACTTTTCGCATCATTTTATCGCTTCTTTTTCAATAAATTTATATATTTTTAAAAAAAGAAAGTAATTCGAGAATAAAAATTAAATTGTTTTCTCATTTTTAGTTGCGGAAAAAATTAATGTATAAGTTGGAAATATTGTAAATTCATTTTTGCTCTTTTTTTATTATAATATTTTTTCACTATTTTAGTTACTTTTTCTATAAAAATGAAAATAAAAATGTAAATTAGTTTTTTTCGCGGCGGTAAATTCGTGATTTCTTGTTTCTTCTTATTTTTTTCAACTAATAAATTTATATTTAAAAAAAAAAACATAAAATTGAAGGTGAAAACGCTTCCTTTTAAGTTGTTGTTTGATAAGAAATGAAGAAAAAATGCGAATTCAATGGCATAATATTGATGTGTAACTTAATTTTTTTTTAGTAGGTAATAAATAATGTTTCGTTTGTTTATATTAGCGATAAGGACTTTATGGAGAAAAAAAATTAGGAGGATGAGAATATTTTAAAATTAAATCGATGGGAAAAGAATTTTCATATTTCACAATTAAAAAAAAAAACAAATAGTTACAAAGAAATAGAAAAAAAAGATAAAGAAGATAAATTTGAAAAAAAATAAATTTAAAATTAAAAAAAATCATATACAAATGAGGAAAAAAACGTAGATAAAATGTACTTTTTAAATAAATCAATTCATTCTTGAAATAGAGAAAAAAAACATGAGATAAAACATTTAATTGAAATGCAAGAAGAGTAAAAAGAAAAAAAATAACATAGAAAATTCTTGTGTTTAGCTGACTATGATAAAGTGAATATGGAATAGTAATTGATAATATATAAAATATATATATTTAATAAGTAAATAAAATATATCTATTGGTAATCCGTTTCAAGAGAAGCAAGAATGCAAGATTAATCTTTCACAAAACACACGAAATATAAGAGAAAAAAAAATATTTTAATTAAAAAGGAAGCACATTTGCAGTGAGAAAAATGGGAAAATAGTGACAGAGAGAGAATCCTGCACAAAATGTGAGATTAAAATAATTGATTTTAGAATCATAACAAATGGGATTTTCTTAATTTTTTCTGTGCAAAAGAACATCTTTCATTACAAATCTCTTTTTGAAGAGTTTGAGTGTGCAGAATTGTGAGGTGAAAGTTAATACGATCTCTTATGAAATGTGTAACATTTGAAACAGTTTACAAGAAGTAAAGGAAAAAAAACTAAAAAAATATATATATGCAACAAGGAAATGAAATAAGTTTGCTTCTATGGTATAAATATTGATAATACTATGTTTATTAAATTGAGCTAAAATAACAACGTGACTATTTTTTTATTTAATGTTGCCTGTCGCCATTCTTGGGAATTTCTGCAAGTCAAACTGTTAACAGTAGCGGATTCAGGGTATTGACTCCAAACAGGCTAAAGGAGTCAATATAGAGGAAGAAGATTTCTCAGACCTCGCCAAGAAATTCCCTGCTCTTTAGATTGTTGATTTCTTGAAGTTTTTCTACCCTTTTGGTGTCGCTCGGCGTCTCTATCAACGCAGAGAGTCCACCTATTATAGGCAACGATCAGTAGCCTCTCGGCTATGGAAAGCCTCAATGCAGGATCTCAGCAGAAAATTCACTAGGAATCTCGCTGAAAGCCGACTCTGATTGCCGCTGGAGGCAATTGGAGCTGGGCCGTTGATTATTTAGACACGTAAGTGCCGCTGATCAGAAGGGTCCTGGATGGTAAGGAAAAAGCCCTGCAAAGTCATTAAGGAACTTGCTCTTTCTAAGAGTAATACCGCTGTACGGGAACCGTTGGCGCTGAAAATAGCTCAAGAAATTGGCGCCAAGTATATTTTATATAGGGGGAGACGTGGGGATGTTTAGCACACCTGAAAGGGGATGTATGGGACGTTGATTTTCGACAAGATTGTAGGTGGCATGCAATTGTTTATTGTCAAAATGAAGAGTATTGCTCAGTTTCTATTGGAAATCACCCTCTTGTGCAAAGTTTATCAGTGGAGCAGATTTCTCTAACTACAGGGACAATTAAACTATCAATGTCTTGGGAATCAATCATTTCCTCTCCAGAGGATATTCGATCTTTGCCCAATCTCGTTAAAAACTATTTTCTCGAGAATTTCTCGAACAATATCCTCTACTCTACAATTTTACAAGTTCTCCAGAAAAAACAAGGTAAGAGCTATTCAAAAAAATAAGGAAAAAAACAGTACCATGCAGGAATCCGCCAATGAGTTTAAAACTAAAAGTGTTAAGATAATCTACTCGCCTGAGGAATTTGATGATCATGATTGCATTATTTAGAATTAAAAAAGCAAAGAAGGGTAGATGGAATATAAGAAGAAAGCACTTTAAAAAATTGATTGACAATAAGTAACTCTACTGTACAAATGAAATTGATATTAATTTCTAAGTATGAAATAAAAGGTTAAATATATCCAGTATTTTTTATAAAGTCAATACCCATAAGTGTCCTATAGACCGCACAAAATTATGATACGCTATCGTGATTTTTTGGAATAGTGTCTCAAAATCAAAACGTGAAAAAGTACCAAACTCCCCGGTCTCCCCTATATAGGGTGTCCTATAAATTACGCGAGATTTAAATTAATAAAAAACACATTTTTTTTCTTAATTACGTTTTTTCTAAATTGGAAAACATAAGATAGGGTTTATGTATTAAATATCGCAACCGCATCCAGTAATTAACCTTCATGGCTTTGCTGGCATATGAATCCTTTCGTCAGAGGTTTTCATGACTTTTTTGGACAAATGTGGCTAAATTTCGATAATTCAGGGTTAAAAGTCCTCTTAATGCACACAGGTAGGTCTGTTAACTTAGGCTTATGACTTCGAATAACCGAATAAAAATATAATGGTCTAAAATTACATGATCTAATGGACCAATTCGGATCACCAATAGAGAAAATCACAATCATGAAATGTCTTATGCAGGAATTGCATTATTTCTTAGGCTATATGACATGTCACACTATTATGCTAAATCCACATGTCCTCAGTATTAATGAATTCGTAATTAATTAATTATTATTAATGAACAAATTTTAGGCTTTCGATTTCGGTTATCATGTCGCGATATCGAGCGTCAGTAACAGTAACACTTGATCAGCTTTATTTTCGGATAATATACTGATACGATATTATTAATCATGTGAAGGGCTTGTTCTTAAATGGCAAGTGTATTTAGCCTTCCCAATTGATTCAGTTCTGTGAATTTTTCAATTAGACTCTTCATAGTTAACGAAGTTAAGTCTATTTTCTGACCAATTTTCGAACCAAATTATTTATTTTTGAAATATTTTTTTCTAGAACAAAAAAGCGTTGGTCTGTCATTTAGTGATAGATTTTTTAAAAACCCTAATCTATAAACTGTCACGTAGTATTTTTATTATTCGTTGGGGACCTTTATTTCAGAAATGCCACTCAATTTAAATCTTGCGTGATTTCTGGAACACTTTATAACGGCGTTTCTGTAACTTCCCAGCAAAACTTCGATCTGCAATTCTGCACTTTTGAAATTTTAACGTTTCTTGCCATTCAATCGGATACTTCGTGTGGCTTTGGGATAGTCGTGCGACATCGTGAGCATCGTGAATTTCTTTCGTGTTTTCTAACCATTTCCTTCCCCTTCGTATTTTCTATTATGGCTGATTTAATAATATTGTATTATAACATTATAATAATATTGTAAAAAAAGAGAGTATTCACGTAAAATTGTTGAATAAAAATTGAATTTTAAATAAATTGAAATACATATTTTTATGTAGTTAAAATAATGTTTAGAAACATTAGAAAGGGTAGAACAAATGTAGAAATCATCTAAATACTCTAAAGAAATTCTGCCGATAATTTTAAAATTTTCTATAGAAATTCTGCAGAAATTCTGATGATTTTTCGGCAGTTAGTAATTCAAATCTGACGAATTTCTGCAGAATTCTGCAGAATTTGCCGGGTGGGTTATTCGGAAAAACATTCTCCTGCGGGTATGCAAAATTTCTGTATGCATAAAGCCGTTTCGTGAGCTTTTTCTCGGTCCCGAAAATATGCATAATTCCGGTACCTGGTATTTCCTGTATTTGTTTGATTGAATCTTGGTTAATACTAAAAATGATGAGAACAAATCTCTAATACGATGGAACGATGGATAGAACTTTAAAAGAATATATAGGGGAAAGTGCTGTCCCTTCGAACGTTCATGCCTTCGAATAATGTAAATTTTCTTTATTTTTCCTAAGAGATTTACACATAATTATCAATAATTGATGATAAACTAACTAATATTTAATAAAAATGTGTAAATCTCTTAGGAAAAATAAAAGAAAATTCACGTTATTCGAAGACATGAACGTTCGAAGGGAGAGTACTTTTCCCTACTGTTTATTGATGAATTTCTTTTAAACAGTTGAATCTTTTTGTTTGAACTACTTTTACTCCTCGCGAAATTTGATTTAGGACCGATTCATTCAAAAGAAATCGTCTGCAGGTATGAAAATTTTCTCGATGCGTAATGCCATTTCGTGCGTTTTTTCGGTCCTGAAAATGTGCATAATCCCGGGACTGAGTGTATCTCTTTGCTGGCTATTAGACATAATTTTTTGAAATATTTCTTTTCAATATCAAATATTGACAAGGATTGCCTCCACATTGCAAAGATTTATTGACGTAAATGTTTCAATATTGAAGTAAATTGTCCAGTGTGTAGGCAAATATTGAAATATTTGTTTCGATATGGAACATTTTATTCAATATTTTATTTCATTATTTTGAATGGCTACAAACTAGGCCAAATTATGTCAATAAAAAATTTCAAAGTCACATTGAAATAAAATTTCAAAGAAATTCTAAATATCAAATTGATTTGATAATTTCCTTCAATATTTTTTAATGGTCAGGAATATTCTTCCTTCAAAACATCACAGAACTGCCAGATTTTCCTTGTTCATGAATGAAAACACATCCAAGGTTAAAATCAAAGTCAAAACACATCTCTCCAGCTTCCTCCAGAAAATCCCAGATTCTCGGAATTTGATTACATATTTTGTTCAATCTCCTCAAGAACCTAACTTGGTCAGCAATAATCACCTGCTTCCTACAGAAAATCTCAAAACTTCTGGGATTTTCTTGAATATTATGCCCAAAACACTTCAGGTACCTTCTGTGATCAGAGGATTCCTAGAGCTTCCTCCAGGAAATCCCAGATCTTCTGGGATTTTCTTGTATATTATGCCCAAAACACTTCAGATACCTTCTGTGGTCAGACGATTCCTTGAGCTTCCTCCAGAAAATCCCAGATTCTCGGAATTTGATTACATATTTTGTTCAATCTCCTCAAGAACCTAACTTGGTCAGCACTAATCACTTGCTTCCTACAGAAAATCTCAAAACTTCTGGGATTTTCTTGAATATTATGCCCAAAACACTTCAGGGACCTTCTGTGATCAGAGGATTCCTGGAGCTTCCTCCTGGAAATCTCAGGTCTTCTGGGATTTTCTTGTATATTATGTCAAAAACACTTCAGATTGGAAACAAAAGCCAAATAGAATTAATAACTTGAATTCTCACAGACTTTCAGGATCATGCTTCGTATCATACCGTAGGAGAGTTTAGAGAGTTTACCATCGCGAGCAAAATGACTGGATGGCCACAACCACAAACCTTCGTTCCCTCTCCTGTAGGATTCCAATTCGTATCATAAAATTATACTTATATGAAGTGCTTTGGGCATAATGAACAGGAAAATCCCAGAAGATCTGGGATTTCCTGGAAGAAGCTGGAGAAATCTTCTGACCATCTTGGGTATTTTTGGGTGTTCTTTACAAAATACGGAAGAAAATCCCAGAAGATCTGTCAATCCCTGACTAGACTGGTGTTTTTAATATTGAAGTCAATTTGTTCAGTGTGTAGGCAATTATTGAAATATTGGTTTCAATATTCGCTTCAATATTGAAGTTTCTTTTCAATGTTGTTGAAAAAAAAATGATGTTCAGTTATTTTAAAATATGAACTGACATGCTGTCACATATGCATTCTCTCTTGAAGTCTAATAATCTCCGTGAAATACACGTTTTTTCTCTTGTGTTAATTAAAGTGTTTTTACTGGATCGATCCTCACTCCACTCAATTAAATCAAATCTCAATAGGTTATGGGCCCAGTAGAGGCTGTAGTGTAGCGATTGATTCATTAAAAACCTTTGAATTATTGTGAAAATCGGACATTGAATAGTGTGGTTGCACACATAACCTCAAAGTTGTGGGGTCAAGTGGTTTTAGTGATTCTTGGGACTTTTCTGTGAAAAAGAACTCAGTATGGAGTTGGTGAAGAACATTAAACCATTGTCCGGTGAGGCAGAGTGGCCTATTTGGAGAAGAAAAATGTGTGATGTTCTTGATTACCATGCTGGAGCATTGGATGCCATTGAGGGGAAGCTGGAGTCTCCGGAAGCGCCTGGGGAAAAGGCGACAGAGGCAGAAATCAAGAAATATGAGGAGAAGCTTAGCTTCAATCGGAAGGCAAATAGTTTTGCAAAGTCAGTGATCACAAGTGCTTTGACTGATGATGTTTATCAGAAAGTGATGGAAAATAACACTGCGTGTGACATTTGGGCTGCATTGAGGAATCTGTTTGAGCCAAAATCCAAGGACCAGCTCTTCAAAATCTGCAAAGATTTCTTTGCTTTCACTTGGCAATCAGGGAAAGATGTTTCCTCAAATGTTGCAAAGCTCAAAACTCTGTTCAATGAGCTGAATAATGGGCTTGAGTTGAGGAAAGAGAACAGATTGCCAGATTTGATGCTTGTGTGTAAAGTTTTAAATATTCTGCCGAATTCCTTCGATTCTTTTCAGTCCAGTTGGCTGATGTTGACGAAAAATGAAGAGAAAACCATCGATGAGTTTACAACTCAATTGCTGATGTTTGAGAGAAGCTCACGGAGGGATGAGGGTCATGAGAAACTGGAAAATGACGCCTTAGCGGTAGACAAGCAATCGAAAAAGGACGTGAAAGCAAAAGGCCCCAGGAAAAATGACGTTTGCAACTATTGCAAGAAGAAGGGGCATTGGGCTCGGGACTGCAAGAAGAAAGTTGCCAAGGATTCTCAATCAAGATCAGGCGAGAGTGAGTCTCTGATGATAATCAGCAATGAAATCAACATTGCAGAGATGAATCCTGTTGATTGGTATATCGACAATGGGGCAACGACACATGTCACAAATACGGCGCAGTTTTTCACTGACTTCAAAACGTTTGATGACGATCGCTCGATCAAAGCAGCAGGGAAAGAGAGTCTCAAAGCAGTTGGTGAAGGGACAATACAAATCAAGTCAAATCAGAGGGTTTATCGATTGGAAAAAGTGTGATATGTCCCTGACATCTCTCGAAATCTCTTTTCTGTTTTGGCAGCTCAAGACAGAAACAGGGAAAGCAAGTTTGAGTCTACAGGAACCAAATGTTGGTTGAAAATCCAGAATTCCGTGGCTGTTCGAGGATTCCGGGAGCACAGTGGATCTCTCTACAAGGCAGATTTCCAGCCGTTGATTCCGAAGAAGGAAGCAGAGGTCAATGTGGCTCTAGATGGTGAGTCGACATTGCAGCTTTATCATGAGAGATTCGGTCATCAAGACAAAAACCAGGTAAGAGATGTTTTGAATTCTTATGGTATTAAGATCAATTCAAATCAAGAGATGGGCTTGTGTGAGCCATGTGTGTACGGAAAAGCACACAGATTGCCCTTTGGTACCCGAAAGAAAGCCACAAGGCCTGGCCAGCTGATTTCAGCTGATGTGTGTGGACCTTTTGAAGAGTCTTTTTCTAAGAAGCGGTATTTGGTTGTGTTCAGAGATTGCTATACCAAATACAGATTTGCCTTTGTTGTTGCACGAAAATCCGAGGTGAAAGATGTCTTGGAAATCGTTATTGCTCAAGCAAAGCAACAAAATCACACGATTCAGGAATTCTTGAGCGATAATGGAGGGGAATTTGATAATTCTGAAGTTCGTGCTGTCCTCAACAAGAATGGTATTGTGCAAAGATTGACTGCTCCATACACTCCTGAGCAAAATGGCGGAAGTGAGAGGGAGAATAGGACAATTGTGGAGATGGCGAGAACCTTCAAATATTCAAGTGAGATTGAGTTTCCGGCGGCAATTTGGGCAGAATTAGTGACGACAGCGGTCTATATTCTGAACAGGACAGGCAAGTCCTCTGTGAAAGGTGTAAGTCCACATGAGCTTTGGTGGAATGAGAAGCCCCGGATAAAACATTTGAAGATCATTGGCTCCACATGTTATGCACACATACCTATTCAGAAAAGGAAGAAAATGGACAAAAAGGCAAAGAAGGGGTATCTGATTGGGTACAATCATGATGAGAGGTACAGAGTGTACATCCCAGAAGATCGGACAGTCTATTTGTCTCGAGATGTCATCTTTGATGAAAAAGTGCGAGGGTGTGAGAATGAGAAAGTACAAATTCCTTTCTTTGATGATTCTCCTGACGTGAAAGATGACGAGGATGACGATTGTGTTTCAAATGAGAGTAGTGATGATGACGATTCAGAGGATACGATAGTTCCTGAGTCTGATGATGATT
The DNA here is from genome assembly GCF_024763615.1 of Phlebotomus papatasi. Lineage (NCBI taxonomy): Eukaryota > Metazoa > Arthropoda > Insecta > Diptera > Psychodidae > Phlebotomus > Phlebotomus papatasi. Next base: position 49,683,541 of record NC_077224.1, read on the forward strand.
ACAAAACAGGACTGGACTCAAGTTCAGAGGAAATTGCAGGAAATCATTCATCACGAGTGCTGCGTGATCGTTCGTCTTTGAAACCACCACGTCATCTCGAGGACTATGTCATGGCTCTGGACAATTTCATTAGTCCACAGGAAGTTCCAGAAACTTATCAAGAAGCAGTTCGTTGTGATGATCATCGTAACTGGGAAACAGCCATGAAGAGTGAGTTGCAGTCACTGAAGGAGAATGGGACTTGGGAATTGACCTCGCTACCCAAAGGAAAGAAGCCGCTACCTTGCAAGTGGGTGTTCAAGATTAAGAGAAATCCTGATGGAACGGTTGAACGTTACAAAGCTCGCCTGGTAGTAAAGGGATTCAACCAAAAGCAAGGGGTGGACTACAATGAGACATTTAGTCCAGTGGCAAAGTTGAGTACTATTCGTGCTCTGATTAGCATCGCAGCAAAGGAGAATCTCCATCTAGAACAGTTTGACGTATCCACCGCATTCCTCTATGGTGAACTAAAAGAGGATATTTACATGCACCAGCCTGATGGCTACAGTGATGGGTCGGATAAGGTGTGCAAACTGAAGAAGAGCTTGTATGGCCTGAAACAAGCTCCACGATGCTGGAACGAGAAATTTGGAAAATTTCTCAGAGACAAGGGTTTCCAAGTCAGTAAAGCAGATCCGTGTATGTTTATTTGCCAAAATCAAGGTAAGAAATTAATTCTTATTCTATATGTTGATGATGGGTTGGTGGCCGCATCTGATAAAGGCGATCTTGAGTGTTTTCTGAATGAGTTGAAAGCCCAGTTTAAAGTAAAATCAAAAGCAGCTGATTTTTTCTTGGGTCTTGAGATTAAAGAGGATGAGAGCGAAATTAAAATCCTACAATCTGGTCATGCAAGGAAGATCCTTGAGAGATTTAATTTTGCTGATTGCAAGTCCGTTGCAACACCGATGACAAAAGCCTCAGAATCTCATTCAGATAAGGATCAAAGCTATCCATATAGACAGGCCGTCGGAGCTTTGATGTATTTAATGTTGGGAACACGACCGGATCTGGCTTTCTCTGTTGGAGTTCTTTCAAGAAAGTTAGAAAGTCCAACGCACAGTGACATTGTGCAGTTGAAGAGAGTGTTTCGCTACATTGCGGGAACAAAGGATTTGGGCATCAGTTACCAAAGAAATTCAGGATCTTTGGAGTGCTATACTGATGCTGATTATGCTGGCTGTGAGAAAACGGGCAGATCCACCAGTGGAGTTGTTGTCAAGAACAGTGAGGGAGCAATTTCTTGGTGCAGCCAAAGGCAGTCTACAGTAGCGACATCAACCGCAGAGGCCGAGCTTATTGCAGCAAGTGAAGGCGCTAAGGAGCTCGTTTGGCTGAACAAGTTGTTTGGTGAAATTGCGCCTACCAACGAGATTCCTGTAATCTACGTGGACAACACTGCAGCTGTGAGAATTTCACAGAACCCGGAGTTCCACAAGCGAACAAAACATATTGCTGTGAGGCACTTTTTTGTTCGAGAAAAAGTCACTCAAGGAGAGTTGATTGTGGAACAGATTTCTTCAGAAGATCAGGTGGCTGATCTCTTGACGAAGCCAGTGGACAGGACTCGACTACAATACCTGTGCAACAAGATGAATTTGAACTGATTAGTTTGTATTGTATCGAGTCTGGTAGGAAACTTTCCCATTTTTGATTTTCAATCAAGTGAGTTTTTAAAATAAGGAACAAGGGAAAGTGTTGAAAAAAAAATGATGTTCAGTTATTTTAAAATATGAACTGACATGCTGTCACATATGCATTCTCTCTTGAAGTCTAATAATCTCCGTGAAATACACGTTTTTTCTCTTGTGTTAATTAAAGTGTTTTTACTGGATCGATCCTCACTCCACTCAATTAAATCAAATCTCAATAAATGTCACTCTGAAATGCTATTATTTCAATAATTTGTCGTGGTTACTTGTGATGATATCATTGATCCCATCTCGACAGACTAAAGAGAAAATTGTTGTCGCACACTCAAATAGAAAAGACTAGCTATCAATGCTTCGAATTTAATTTCCTAATTAGAATTATTATTTTTTTATTTAGTCTACTTCCAGGATTCTCCCTGCTCTTGGGTAAGGGCATGCATTTTTGCTGTGATTTATTCTTTGTTAATAAGATACATTTGAACTTTGAACTGAAGTTAGCGAATTCTCACTATGAATAAGTTTATTTTCTTGTTTATGAAGTGCTTTCCGGGTCAGCTTGAAGCTTTGCCTGAATGGACGTGGGCAGGAGTTGTGGATCTACTGGAATGTTTAGGAGGGATTGTTCAAGCTCTCGTTGCTTTGCCAATTGATCGAGTTTCTTCTTGGACAGAATTGTCCCAGGCGGTGGCATTTCCTTATCCGGATGATCCCTCTTCACGTGCCCCCGGACGCTGCGAATGGAATAGAAGAGATTGCTGCAGTGTGGACAGCAGAAGATCTTCTCGCCAGTGTGGCCTCGCATGTGCCGGATCAAGTGATTGCGAAGTTTGAAGGATTTGGAGCAGGTGGAACACATAAAACGACGTTCATCTGAATGCAGTGCCTCGTGCATTTTTCGCCGTGAGTCTAGTGCAAATGCCTTGCTGCATATGCTGCAGTGGTAGAGTTTTTCAAAGGAATGATGGACTTTGTTGTGGTTGTTGAAGTGGGATTTGTGGTAGAAGTCCTTCTGACAGTGAACACAGGAGAAAAGTGGCTTCTTCAGGTGGTATTTGTAGATGTGAGCTGTACGATGCGAATGCTCCTTGAAGCCCATTTGACAATGAGGGCATTTCACTTTTAGCACCTTCATGCCCAAATGGATCGTGTCCACGTGAATCCTCAGGCTAGCTGCTGAGCAATAGACTTTGCTGCACTCCTCGCATGGGAAGGTCTTCTTGGTGGCTTCGGATTTGGGCTGATGACTCTTGGCATGCATATGCAGATTCGATTGCTTTACCATCTTGCCGCATATGACGCACAGCGTGAATTCACTCTTCACGTGACTCACGAGCTTGTGCTTGGACAGATCCGCCGGAGTGAAGTATTCCTTTGGACAGAGGGTACATTTGTATTCCTTCTTCGTGTTTGTATGCCTCATGAGATGCATGGCAAAGTGCTTCCCGCTGATATTCTTCCCGCAGTGCTCACACTGCCTCAAGCATTCGTGTCCATTCTTCTCCTGGCGAGTCTTGAAGTTCCCTCCGCAGCGTTTACACGGCATCACAGGTGGCCTGAGCTTATGAATATGCCACCGATGGGCATTCAGGGAATTCCTACTGGGATACCGATTCCCACAAATTTCACACGGATACTTCTTCTCGTCTTCCCCTTCGGCAGATTTACTCCTACGACGGCGCACCGGGACATCTTCCTCTTTCTCCTCAGTCTCATCCTGATCATCACTTTCACCCCTCACATCCTCCGGCTCCTCCTTGACGTCCACAAATTCAGTCTGTTCCGTCGCAGCTTTCAATTTCTCCTCCGTGTCCAGGCACTTCAGCCTAAATTGATAGGCTATAAGCATCTCATTCTCACACTTCCTACACATCTTCATTGGGTACTCAGGGAAGTCCTCAAGTGTCCTCCCAACGCATTCAGAATAAACATCCAAGTAGGAAACTGCCTCAAAAGCACCATCAACAATTGACTGAAGATGCTTCTTCGACCTCAGACAGAGCCGACAGACAGAATTGGAATTTGCATCCATGACCGGTTTTTGATACACAGAACCTTCAGGAAGGGACTAGGAAGAATTTCCTGACCATAAACTCACTGATATGCGAGGAAAACTGGGTTTGAAAGTTGGTTGCAAAAATTGCCAAAAAATAAACAATCCCCCAAAATATATTTTTCTCGTGACATACGACTGTGGCGCCACCTATGAGAATGTGAAAGAAAGAATTTCTTTTTGAAAATTACGGTTATCAGAAGCCATAAATAAAATATATAGCAATTGTTCACAATATTTAAAAATATTCAATTTATTAAGACTTTTCTCACTGTGTTATCACCCTTGCACATTAAAATTTTAATATGATTCACATTATATAATTGTCGCTGGTGAGAGTCCAAATGTGTAATTTGTGTGTTTGAATCATTTTATATTCAAAATTTGATCTATTTGTTGATAAAAAGGTAGACTTGGCCCGCAAAATTTCATATAAATTGATTTATAGCATTAATGCGAAAAATTAATGCGATTTTCTCTTTAATTTTTTAATGTGAAAAATATTTATGCTTTAGGTAAATTTAAACTTATTTTTGCAGGCCAAGTCCACTTCTTTATCAATAAATAGAAAAAAAAACCCAAATATTAAGTGACTCAACGTCACAAATAACATATTTGGACGCTCACAAGCGACAATTAATGTGAATCACATTAAAATTTTAATGTGCAAGTGTGATAACGCCGTTACACTGATATTGACTGAAAGTTTTCCAAGTACTAAGAGATTCTTGAGCAAGTGAGGTTGAGCAAGTCAATAGTACATCAAATGAATTTATCAATGAAATTTAGTTAAAGTTATGCTGCATTCACATGATGCAAAATTGGATTCCATTTTTATTTCAGTTTCCAATTCCGAATTTCACTTGAATGACTTGAATCAAGAATCAAGATGCTAAAAAAATCCAGTTATCAAATAATTGGTGCTGCGTGTGCAACAGTTTTATTTTTTGCCGTGAAAATTAATAAAAATGAGAGAAAAATGTCGAATATGGCCTAATAGTAAGGTGGAGTAACTGGATCGTTTTCCGAAGAGTGCTACTTAACCCTTTAAGGACTATTGGGTCACCGGTGACCCAAAAATGAAATTTTTCCTACGGCCTTCCAAAGTTCTATTTTGCTCTAAAAAGTTAGAAAAAATGATTTTTTCTGACCCTCAATTTTTGACCTTCTCGTCCTTAAAGGGTTAAACGCTTGATTTTGGACTGATGAAATTCTTTTTTACTTCTTCTAAATCCAGAGAATTATTCACTGTTTCATTCAGAAACATAATATAAAAAAATTATCAAAAATATTAAAGAAAATTTATAAAATAATAATAATACTGAAATAAGTCAGCATGCACTAACTGGGTTGCCTTTTCGCTAATTGGATAAAATTGTCTTTTAATTGGATCACTCAATTTACAAGCATATTAAAACGAGAAAATAATCTTTTATTACATTTTTAAAATTTTTATTGGATTATTCCATTTAACCCTCTAACGTAGAGGCGTGCAAGAACCGTTGAAACCGAATAAACGTCAAATGAAACATGTTCGTCAATGGTCAAAACCACACCAGAATAAACATATTTTGACGTTAATTCGGTTTCAACGGTTCTTGCACGCCTCTACGTTAGAGGGTTAAATGTTAAATGGAATAATCCACAAAGTTAAACCCTTCAAATGTTTCGTGATCGGGGAAGTTATTGCTATTTTCCGACCAGTAATGTAAGTATTATAAATTCCGGTAAACATTGGGGGATGCGGGGCAGCTAAGAAGTTGAATGATTCGAAAAATAAAAAGTACTCTTTCCTTTTTCCTGCCGTAGAAAATTGATTTCTACTTCGAAATTCAAATCTAAATTGATTAGAGGACGGTTTTCACGCTTCACACGTACTTACTCTGGCTTCGAATATTTAATATTTTTAACATGTTCCTTCAATGAATATGACATAAAGTTATAGGAAATGTATTACCTCTAGGTCATATTCATCAAAGGAATATGAGAAAAAATATGAAGTGTTCGAAGCCAGGGTGTGTGACTGTGCGAAGCTAGTGAGCTTTCCCTTATATCAGGGGTGTGCAAAAACCGTTTTAAAACGAATTAACGTCAAAATAATTTTGTTCAGGTAGCGTTTTGACCATTATTGACGTACAAGTTTCATTTGACGTTTGTTCGATTTCAAACGGTTCTTGCACACGTCTGCCCTGTATCCCAAAGAGTCATTATTTCTTTTTTTGATTATTGTATTATCAGTTTCCTTGCTGTTCTAAAAACCTGAAGCTTTAAGCGGAAATTTTAAATACAGGCTTTCACTTGGAAAGAAATTCTCGGGACCGAGAAAGCCTGCGAATTCACTAGTGACGGAAAAATTGCATAATCACAGGAGATCTTTGGAATAAGTTACAGAAACGCCGTGATGTATGCAAAATATTTTCTGTGCCAATTTTTCAGTCAATTTTCAGCGCCGCCAACGGTTCATAATGGATCCGGCACACCTTTTAGATCAGGAAAATTTCATGAAATCAAAATACACATCCCTTTCTCTCTCAAACGTTTTACGTATGTCTATCTTATTCTCACGAACTTCTAATTCGATTGAGCTAAATTTAATTTGTTATGATGTTTAAACCTTTAAGGACGATTGGAACACCGGTGTCCCATAAAGAAAATAATTTTTCCTGACTACCTAAAGTTATTTTTTTCTTATGTCTGTACATAATTGTAAAGTAGAAGGTTGAAGGGATCTAGAATACTTTTTCAAGTCTCTAGCTATTTGATATGTAGTAAAACTTTAAGCTCAAAAATGGTGAATTTTTAAATTCTCAAATTAATAATTTATTTTATTTATTTTTTATATTTCTAATTTTTTTAAGCAAAACCCTTTTGGCAATAAAAACTACAATACTCATACGTAATATTTTTCATTAAAGTGAAAATTATTATTCATTGGTATTGTAAGAAAAATTACTTAAATTTTGGGCTATTTTTGTCCCTATCGTTCATAGAAGCACAAAATACTCCGAATCAGACTCTGTTGGACTTTCCAAGATTAGATGTAAGATTTTATCATGATTATGTTTCCCAGTTTAATTTTTATTGTTGACTTTCAGTCCGTAAAAAGTGTCTCGTCGTTAAAGGATTAAAAGAAGAAGAGGGCGAAAGAATGGGATAGACTGATGCAATAGATTTGAGAAAGAAAGGGATGCGAATTTCGAATTTATGAAATTTTCCCGTTCTAAAAGGTGTGCCGGACCCATAAGAATTGTATTACAAATTTACCGCGTGAAAAATTTTGCATACATTTAGGGGCATTTTAAAAATTATTTTACAAATGAGCTCCCAATAGTAGGCAATTCATATCAAATTCTTTCAATCCGTTTTCACTTAAGCCGGAACTCCCTATAGCTTGGAGTTTTGGGAAAATCGGGAAAATCAAAGAACGATTTATAATTTCAAATCTTCAAAAAATCAATTTATTGCGAAATTTAAATTTGATTTAGTCTTAAAAAAAAACACAAGATTGAGAAGCTGAGGATGCTTAAGAACTGGACATGCTAGCCATTAGGAATTCCATTTTATTGAGAAAATTCTTCCCTTCCAATTTGTCAAAGCGCACCTCCTTGAAGTGTCCTCCCAAGTGTTCCCAGTACTTCCCTTGGACCAGTGGTCCGGGGAAGAAGTCCTTACGTGGTGTCTGTGCTATGTAGACTTTGACGTCAATTTGTGGATCGCAGCGAATCTGCACGGCAATCAGGCGATCGCCATTGGGTGATGCCAGGAGGCAAGAACTGGCATTCCCAAGGGGTTCAACTGATCCAATGCCCAGGTGATTGCTGTTGGACAGCGTCTGCCAGGCCATACATCTGGCCACATTCAGTAAGCCTGACATCTGGTGGCGATTTATCTGACAGAGAATGAGATCTCGCAATTCCTGCGGCTCATAGCTCATGTGCATGACTCTGCCGTCGCGACAGATGCATTTGAGGGAGCGCTCCTTGACATGGATGAGCAGGGATGTGCGATAGACTGTGTCGTAGCCGTGAGTGATGATTTTGATCTTGACACAGGACATGGTTGGGCTATTCATGGCATTCCAGTGGGAGATTATTTGGGGATCTTTGACGTCCCTGGCCAATGTGTCCAGGACATATTGGGTGCGTTTGCGCATGAAAATGTGCTGAGCCTGGGCGATAATCTGCTCCAGGAGTGTTTGGCTCTTGGTCATCTCGAGGAGTTCGTAGCGATCGGCGGCCGTAGGACCGGCCAGCATTCGCTTCTTGCTGGGTCCCAGGGGTCCGCTGGCGGGATGGGGAAAGGGATGATGGGTATTGCGATAGTGGACTTCGCGCAGTAACTGATGCAGGGAGTGTTCGAGGACATGATCATGATCATTGATCGGTCCGGAATTGGAGGCATCGAAGGAAGTTGAGTGACAGAGGCTAATGATAAGCTGAATTCCGGGCAGGAGAGTAGCACGGATCTGATTGCCTACAACAACATGAGGGATAGGGGCTTGAAGCTGTACAGCTTCCTTGGCCAATTGATTGAACAGCTCCTTGCAGAACAGGACATTCTGGGCAAATTCCAATGTTTTCTGCCAGATACCTACCTGCTGCGTGATATTTGGCCCATGCCCAAGCAAATTCACCGTTGCCGTGCAGAGATCCTCCTGATCCTTCTGCGTAATGACCTTAATGTATGCCACTCCCTGAAGTTCAGACGGAACATTGACTCTCAGGGCTGAATTCTTGGGACTGGGCAAAGCATTGGAGGGCGAAGGGCTACCAGGCGGAGATGTTCCCCCACTGGGATCATCTTCAGCCTTGGTGACCTCAAACATTCCCGAATGCATGAATTTTGACCCAGCTGTCCGGTAACTCAAATCCCCAATAATCGAATTGGACACCTTCTTCAAGCGCCAGTTTTGCCTCAATCGCAACAATTCAATGTGAAAGTCACTGGAATTCCGATTATTCCTCTGTTCACTGTGAGTATTTCTCAATCGATCAGCCCCACTCAGTAAAATATTTGCCGCATTGGCCAGTGCCTTCTTCCGGGCATAAACCTGGACAATGGGCTTGGTGTCAGATGGTTCCTGTGGCACAGGATCCAACACCATATAACGCTTCTCTTTGGCAATTGCCAATACATCCGACAGCACACAAACCTCAGTATATGCATCTCTCAATTTATTCCTTACCGAATCCCATGGCCAGAGGCTCGACTGAAATTGAGGATCCTTGGGATCTTCCTCCTTCTTGTCCGGTTCCTCCTTCTTCACCGTCACCTCAGGCTCATTGGCAGACTTGGCAAAGTCAATCCGGGCGGCGCATTTTGAAAGATTTTCAGACAAAGTCAACGGCCTGATGAGCAAAAAAACCAAAAATCAACATTTCTGAGAAAAAAATGAGGTTAAAATTGCCACTTACGGTTGATAAATCTCTGTGCCGTCGTACTGTATTTCCTGGATCTGGTTTTCAATTGGAGCCTCCACGGAGATGTTCACAGATAGTGGATAAGACATTTTCAGTTAGATTAAACACTATTTTCAAAGGAAAAACACTCAAAAAACACAGATTAGCATTTTACTCCTTTGACAAGTTGATGACTCTGAATGAATTTCTTAAACTCACCGCATGAAGCGCTGTTAGCACTAAAAGGTGGTAAACTTTCCCTCCATTTTTTTAAATTGCATTTTAAAAGTAACGGCTTATGCTGGAAACGGATATAGAAGTAAAATACAGTGGGACCTTGATAGAGTCAACTAATTATTTCCAGGCTCTATTAGAGTCCGAAAAAAATCAATTAAAATGTGAAATTTTGATATAAAGGGGTATTATTTTATGTTTGCAATTGATCATTGATAAATTTAACACGATAGTTGAATATTATTTAATTAACCCATAAATTTTGCACCCTCTGGCCCAAAAAACTCGTATGTTTGGACAAAAATTGGAATGTTTTTATTATTAGCAAATATCTTAAGTATAAATTACTTTCTATATGGTAATATTGAGGTTTACCCAGGATGTTAAGATAAGAAAATGATGTCTTAAAGACCTTAAAGATGTCTTTTTCTACTTTGTTTTTTAGAAGACCTCCGGTAAATACTTAGTTATTGAAAATTCTGATGCAATTAATGTTATTAATTAGAATTTCTTTTAAACTTTTAGTGTATAAAAGAAGAGATTGATAGTTGTTATTTTCGTTATGACATAACCATGGCTCTAAACTTCACTAAAAGAACAATATAATCAATTCTTCTCATTTTTTCTTGTTCTGTAATATGGACGCTAAATGAGTAGAGATATCGTCTTGGAGTCTTCAGATGACCCCCTAATAAGTCAACCTGATTCAATTTCTTCCCTACCCCTACCACCAAAATCGTATTTTTTGTAATTACAGTAGACTCTCTCAAATTCGGGCATATGGGACCGAAATGTCAGCCGAATTAGACAGAAATTCGGGCAACAAACTTTTTGAAATTCAACGTTTTTTAATTCATGTGCATATAGATTCTATAATATATCATACATATCATAATATTTTATCATAATATTACCATATGTACTTACATAAATGTTCTTTTTGTGATAAAAACGTTACATTGATACACCAAAACACTAATTTTAATTTCAAAAAAATCATAATAAAATCATATAATATTATTAGTTAAATAATAAAAGTAAATTTGACTCTATCGGAGTCAATTTGGGACCAAGTTTACTCTATCGGAGTCCGTAGAGTAAAAAAATAGCAGTTGATTCTATTGGAGATTGATTCTATCGGGGGTTGACTCTATCGAGGACCCACTGTATAAGGAAATTTACCTTACAGAAGTTTAGGAATTGGTTATTAGAAGCGGTTTCCACAATCCAACTTTTTTTCAACTTAGCTTTTAAACGGTAAAGGATATTGACTTCCGGTCTTCGATGACTCCCTCATAAGTCAACATTTCTTTATTCAAATTACCTCCACCCCTTCCATTTCCTACAAAAACATTATTTTTGACTTATCTCGAAATGGGCCTAAGCGATTTCAGTGATTTTTGGAAATGGTCCAGTTGAACATTTCGTCTTTAGGCATTTTTCACAGGAAAAATCTTAGGAAAACCGCCATCTTGAATTATTCGAGGTCATAGGTCAACAACTCTGGAGGACCTATTTTTCAACCGATTAAGTCAAATTTGGATTTACAGTAGACTCTCGCTAATTCCGCTAATTTCTCTCTAATTCGGTTGAAATTTCAGTCCCAAAAGCCCGAATTTGGGAGAGTCTACTGTATTTTTTTTGAGTACTAAAATTGACAATCTCTTTTGTTTGTCAAATCGTCCATCATTCTATTCTTGTCAAGACCTCGTGGAAAATAATCAATTGAAGTGAACTTAAGATATCTGCAATTATCCATTCAATTTAATCATTTTTTAGTTGGAAAAGTTGTGTTAAAGAAGATGTTTTTTAGCATCTCTTAAATAAAGAAGTGATATCAGGAAATTGATCCTTTTTCGCCGGATTTATTCTTTATCTTCACAAACTGGCATCTGGTTTGGATATTTTTGGGAAGTGTAACAGGACGCTTTATTAACTCAAATTAATTCTGAACAGGTAATTCATAACCAACCTTTATGAATTTATAATAAGAAAATTCTATTTTTTGGGATCTTGTAAATATTTTTTATGATGGACAACAAATTATTTAAAATTCATTAAGTTGTATTCTATTTAATTTGTTATTGATTTCTTATCAGTGTTCTTTTCAATCTATTGTACTTTTCATTTTTTTTTGAATTTCTGAGAATTAATAATAACTAAAATGTGATGTATCATCAGGGAAAAATTATTTTATTTTAGCTTCAATTAAAGGAAATAATTCAAAAAATTTAACTAGTGTTAGACTTTTTAATTTTTATTGTCAAACCTTGAAGAACGACAAAAATTTTTCATAAACATATAAAAAATTAATTTAATATTTCTTTTTTTTAAGTTATTGTTATGCCGAATTGTGAAATCTCATTGACTTAATTACTTTGATGTAATAATAATAAGTTGATGATTTCTTATTGAAGTGCCAGTGTTACATGGAAGGTAAGTGTAATCTCGTACTATATTAGTTAAATTAAGGCAAAGGAATTAAGAAGTGTATCAATGTTATTGGTATATTTATTTGAATTCTAAATAATTATATGATTCTTCTATTTCATTGATCTGGAACTAAAACTAGAATTAACAAGGATACAAAGAGCAATAGGAATGACACATGGACTGATGAAGATCCAGCTATTTGATTATTGCATCCTTCTTCTTCGCAATATTGACACACTTTGTCCTCGGATTCACTTTTGCAGTCTTCTAGTTCAGCTGGACTCAAATCGGTAGCGCATCCTCTCATCACCGCTCCATCGTCCAATTTCAGGACATAGCATCCACGATTGTCGAAGGTGATCTCACTATTCTCACAAATGGTAATATTGAGTCCTTCGGCTTCTTGAGCACAAGACTCTTCTCCCTCTCGATCACTTCGACATTGGATGCAGGATTGTCTGGCGATGGCCTTATTGTTGCATCCATCTCCAATACAAACTTCGCAATTGACATCACTGATCTGGAAATTTAGTAACAAGTTTAGGAGAATTCCGAAGAGATTGTAAATACCTTGTATACTTGCCTCGCAAATGCTGGGATCTTCCAAAGTGCATCCTCGGACTGTTTTCTCATCAGAATCCTGAAAGATGTAGCAAGTTTCATATTCACCTAAACCTACCGTTCCGTCGCATTTGATGGATGCACCAGCATGATAGGCCCATTCGCAGGCTGGATCTTCAGCAGAACATTTAACACATTCAAGGGATGCCTCTTGATAGGCTGGAACGGAATTGCAGAATTGTCCACTGCAGATGATACACTTTTCGCCAGCTTCATCGCAGTGCTGAACTCCTGGAGATGAATCACTGAGGCATCCACGGTGGATGATATCCTGAATCAACACAGAGAAGCACTGATCCTGAGGATCATAAAATTCACAGACACTCTGGTAGGTTGTGTCCACTGAAAGGTCTTTCTCACAGTCGGTTGATGAGTAGCATCTGTTACACAATCTCCGATCAACAGGGAAGATTTGGGAATTGCATGATTCTCCAGAACACTCATTGCACAAATCTGAAGGACAAATAACTCCAGGTGGAAGATCAAGATCACCTTGACAACCTCTGATAGTCCTCCTTGATTCTGGATCAATATAAGTGATGCAATTCTCGACGTATCTGGGACAGATTACAGAATCTTTATCCACCTGGGACATAATGCATTCCTGATCGTCGTTGGAGTTGCAAGAATAGCAAGTTTGGAAGTTTACTAGAAAAAAGCAATTGAATAGTTAAATGAGGTTCGAGGTTTACATTCAAAAGGTATATGACTTACCTTGTCTGTTGCAGTCATCTTCTAAGCAAATTTTGCAATCCTCTCCAGCTTGGCAAATTTCCAAAGTATCAGCGTTCAAGGAACTCACGCAACCTCGTGAAACTCCACCGTCTGAATTTACAATAAAAGAGAGATCATTAGAAGATAAGGATTACAAATCTTGAGTCAATGAAATTATCGAGGGTCTAGGAAAAAGTAATTCAGAAAAGTAAAAATACGGAACCACAGTGCTCATGATGGGGAGGCCATCGAGTGGATGTACAAGACTGATAAGGAATCTGACGTTATCGTGGGTGTATGAAACAGCTAAGTGAAGTTCAATTAGCAATTAGCACATCATCAACCATGCGCTACACTTAATTGAAATTGATTGTATAGGGAAAGAGTGAGGTAATGGTTAAAGAATGCAGATAGACCTTCTATAGTTCGAAATCAACAACTTACTCATCTCCATTCGGAAGCATCCACGTTTATCATGAGGTCCTGTTGGACATGTTTCTGTTGTTGGTGTACCAGTTAAAAGGTTGCAATTGGAGTCAGTAGCACTGTCGCACACAACGCATGTACCAGGATCGGCAACTTGTTCAAGATTGCAGTTATCCGTTAGGCATATAGTGCAGGACTCTTTAGTTCCATCACAGTCACTAACGATATGAACATCTGTTCTGAAATCATCCAAACAACCTCTGGTAACACGACCTTCGCTGTCGACATGAGTATAGCAACGTTCTGGTCGTCCTAGGACAATCTGGTAACTGCAGGGCTGTCCGCTCTCTTCTTCATACTCATATCGGCATGCAGGATCCGGTTCCATACACTGAATACAAGATAGTGTTGTTGGTCCCAAAGGCGGTTGATTGTTGCAACCGTTGCCAGAACACTTAACGCAGAAATCCGAATGAAGATCACACATATTAAGATCATCATCTGAGGCACATCCACGATGTGTAATCCGTTCAGTTGCTTCATCATCTGCAAAAAATCTGATCCATGAGGAACTTGGTTTTATGGAGTTTCAAACAACAAAAGTTACGAACTTTCTTCGACAACTGTGTAACAGAGATCTTGAGCATCATATCTTCGACAAGTTTCCACAGGACCTAGCAGAGGATCAGCACATTCAACTCCGGAACATTTGTGGCATTGAAGTCTTCCAATTGGATACATTCCATTGTTGCAACTTTGACCCGAACACACAGTGCACTGTTCGTGTCCTTCACAGAATGAAGATGTACCGCATCCTCGCTGAACATGACCGAATTCTAAAAAATTACGAAATAGGACAAGAAGTTTGTTAAAGAGGGATTTATTTTTCCTACCACTTCAAAGTAATTCTTAATTGAATGCTAGACAGAGATCTTCACTCTATCAGAATAAAAGGAAGCATTGTTCTGAAGCGATGATACATCCGAATTTTGAGGCCAATGTAAAAAAATACGTTTTAAAAAGGACAATGCGATCAGATCCAGTCCCGGAATTGCCACGAACGGGATCGATGTCAATGGATAGACATTGGTATAGGTAACAACTTTTGATCTGCGACCAATATTCTAAACAATAGAGAAAAAGTTCTAGAGCATAAAAACTATTTCTTAGAAAGAAGAATGATCAAAAGTATTTATGGGCACCGACTCATCTTTATCCAGTGATGAGAGTAGGCGCATTGTGCAGATACTGGTGTAAGAATAAAAAATTGCCGGGATCCAGGATGATAAATGCTGAGAGTTCTTGTAAAAATGCCTCTATCCTTCCGATAAATCAGTGTTTTGACAACGAATTATGCAAGAACGACTAGAGATCTTGATGAAATTCGGTATAGGGTCAGTGTATTACTTGAACTTTTTATCCATGTATACCACCCCCTCCACCCACCCTCCGTTCTGGTAGCCCCTATACAAAATGAGAGCATTTGACCTTATAACTCCTTTATGAGAAGAGGTATTTTCAACAATTCTCACGAAGAATATTTTGATCGAACTTGACTGAATGAAAAAATTGAATAACTAATAACATTAATAATCATTTTCTATAGTTTTTTTTAAATGCATTTATAGACAGCTTTTTTATATTTAATTTTTCGCCTCATTAAGATGTGTTGGTACGTGAAAGAAAGAAACATATCCTCATTGTATAATCTAATTGGCATTAGTGGTGATATATTTGATATTGTAATCAAGTTTTTGGAGTTGCTTATCAATTTATGGTCTACAGAAGTTGTACTAATATGCAATTCAGTGGATTAATAACAATTTGTGCAAAGGAATTCTTTCTATTTTAGGACTATCAGACAGGTGGGTGTTAGAGGGGGTAGTATACATAGTTAAAGAGTCTTCCCTAAGCTTTATTCCCATGTCGAATTTCAACTTTTTACTTCCTATCACAAAGGAGTTATAAGGTAAAAAGGTCTCATCTTGTATGGGGGCTACCAGAAGTGGTAATGGAGGAAGGGGTTGGTATGTATAGCGAAAAAGCCTTCTTCGAGCCTTGTTCCTATTTCATATTTCAGCTGTCTACCTCCTCTCAGAAAGGGGTTATAAGGTAAAATGGTCTCATTTTGTATGGGGGCTACGAGAACGGAGGGTGGGAGGAGGGGGTGGTATGCGTGGATAAAAAGTTTAAGTAACACACTGACCCTATACCGAATTTCATCAAGATCGCTTTAGTCGTTCTTGCGTAATTCGTAGTCAAAACAGCGATATTTCGAAAGGATGAAGGCTTTTCTACAAGGACTGCCAACGGTAATCATCCTGGGTCCTGGCAATTTTTTAATCTTATATCAGTACCTACAAAATACGCCTACTCTCGTTTGTGGCGATTCCGGGACCAGAGCCCCATATAGTTTGAACTATTCTCCTTTGCAAATTATTTTTGAAAATATTAAAGGCAGTTTAAGGAGTTTAAATTTCTTGATTATAATTATTTTACAATGAAGAATTTGACTTCTTTAACTTTTGTTTTTTAGAATAAGATGTCTATTTTTAATAGCGCAAGAAGGATGATTCGTTATAAATAAGTTTAATGGGTTACAAATTTTGAGCATGGAAATTGGGATTTATTGTTTGAAAACGATAAGGCACAATATTTATATCCGTTATCTTTTCTTCTTAGAAATGTATCGATTATTTTGTTTTTTATAGAAATAACTTTGATAGATCTTATTTCCAGGTTTTGTGTACAAAAATATCATTTTATAAGATAATTTTAATAAAATTTACAAAAAGTGAATTCAAAATTCACAGTGCTTATTGAATTACACATAGGGCACTCCGTAGAATTCCTGCCATGAAATCATGGTTCTTTCACAAACTTCTTAGTTAGTAATGCCAAGTTGTCTTCATTCGCAAAATTTTAAAATTAAACAGAACTAAAACTCATCTTTTTGAAATATTATATTTTAAGTAATAATAGTTTAAAAAAAGCTTTTAATTCATGATCCTTCTATTTTAACAAAAAAAATTGAAATATTAACCATCCATCTGGATGAAGCAGTTATCATTATCTTCCTCGCAGTTGCCTATGAGTGCAGATTCATCCCTGAGGGTGGCACAATTAGGATCTTCACTTGAATCACATATCAAACACGATCCTTGTCCATTAGTCAATGATATTAATGTGACAAAAGTTGCCAGAAAAATCACTCTTCCTTTTCGCATTTTTAAGCACCACTTCTTGTTCAACACTTTCGATCTGGAACACAACTTGGGTTGGACTAATGGAAAGTAACAGAATGTAGAAGAATTTATCTATGCAATGTTGATAAAAATCAATTTTAACGCTTGTTCAGTGCGCGCCAATTAATATATAGTAGGAGGGTTACTCATTGTTCAATATTCCAGTGATAAAATGAATAGCGTTGTGGTATAAGTCCTTCATCGTTATTTAGTGCTTTTAATATTGGGAAGTTTTCACAAAAAAAAACAATGACAAGGAAAGTTTGAGGAGTGCCCGAATTTGGAAAACTTCAGTGAGATCCACGAATTTTCTTTCCTTACTTAAAGTCCTTGTAAGTCGTTTAAAACGGTTTTAATAAATAGTTCAAAAGTACATAACAAATACTAAGTTCAAATTTATTTACCGTTAGCTTCAAATTTGGGATCCTTAAAACTTATTAAACATATCCAATGTTGAGTATTTCAGTTAGAATTACGTTCAATAGAAAGGTATCACTTTCGACTATAATGAATTTTAAGAAAGACTGAAAGAGTCACTTAATTACAGAAGCAACTAACGCATTAATCATGGTCATAGCCTGACCCAAAACTCTTGACTATTCTAGCATATTAATGTGCCTCATTATTATTATTGACCTTCATATTGAATATGAGTTCTATTCTACATCAATCTATTATGGGCTTTAGACTTGGCTTCAGACCTTAAGTTTAGCCTGTTTAGCCATATGGCTTGAATTCTATGATTTCTTTTATCAGTCAAATTTTTTGGCAAAAAACAAACGAGCAGTAAAAAATTCAAAATGAGCAGTAAAAAATTAAAAATGAGCAGTAAAATATCTAATTATGGTTAGTAAAAACATAAATCTTTACAAAAATGGGTCTAATTTGTATATTTAACATTTTAAATTGTTGCAGATAGAATGCAAAGCCCTTTATTTTCCCTTTTCCAAGATTTATTTAGATGATAATATTACTGTTCCGAATTTTTTGCTACTGCTCAATTTTAACCTTGTACTGCTCATTTATACAATGCCAAAATTTTTGAGGAAATTTTTGACTAAAGATTAGATATTAAAGATAAATATTTCACTATATTTTCAAAAACCTTTAAAGTTGGTTCCTTTTAGGATTACAATTCTAGTCTAGTCTGAAACCATCTTATAGAAAATTGAGTTGACCTCGTCTGGTCTGTAGTATTGAATCTTAAAGATTATTATCAAGTGAAAAAACCGACGTAGACAATAGAATATATGGGTACCGGAGTTCGTCGTGGGATTTGGAGTTACTCTAGGAAAACATCAACTCTTTCCAGAGCTTTCGGCTCAGTCTCCAAGCCTTCATCAGTGACTGGAGCAAAAGAGACCCCATTTTATTTACAAAAATACAATTTTTCCGTATAACATTTTACATACTTACTCAGACATGAAATATTGACAAAATGGAAGTGACAAATTGGAAATTCCCTTTTAGACTCAAGTAAGTGTGTAAAATTTTGTACGGAAAAATTGTTGTTTAGTAAGTAAAATGAGCCTCTCCACTGATGAAGGCTTGGAGACCGAGCCGAAAGCTCTGGAAAGAGTTGATGTTTTCCTATAGTAACTCCAAATCCACCGACGAACTCCGTTACCCATGTATTATATTAAGGCTAGATCGTCTGCGTCTGCGTCTGCATCTTTGAGGATCGGATAACCAGTCCTCATCTAACTGACCGATTCACTCTGGAATAGTCCTTCTTCACATAATAATAATGGGTCCCGGTCAAAATCCCGAAAGTCAAAATCTCGAAAGCCAAAATCCCGAACGCCAAAATCCCGAAAGCCAAAATCCCGAATTCTTAAAAGTGTCATAGCTACTCCCACGATTGCACCCGTGCCTTCTGGTGGCAAAGCGAAATCCTTGGTGTCGTGGGAAATCATTCTGAACATTTTCCTCCATATAATTTCATCCCTTTCACGATTTTGAACATTCGGGATTTTGGCTTTCGGGATTTTGGCTGCCACCGAATAATAATAATAGTGCTGGCACAACATTTCATGAATGAACAAGGCCTTCTCGTAAGGGGATTTCTAGGCATGCATTACTATTTTTCCCTGTACGTGATGAGATTGTCAGTCCCATGCCCGTGGAATCAAGTGCAGTGAAGCTCACTGGATGCAATCCGAACACCTTTAATGCCAGAAAAATTCCTGGTGACCTAAAGGGGATTCGAACCCGGGACACTTGCATCATTAAGCGAGTGTTGTACCACTTGAACCATTGAGTGCTCCCTTCCTCATATACAGGGCAAAAAAAACTGGCATAGAATACTCTAAGGCGTAGATAGGTGCTCGAAGTTTTTTTGCTGATGACCTTGTTTCGAGCAAATGTGTGAGACGGGTCTGATGGTCTGATTCTAGGCCCTAAGGATTACTCACAATGCACAATGACATTCATATAAATGGTTTAGCCTAGGAGCTACTTGAATCTATTGAAGATTACTCTATTCATGTTCACAACGAAGTCATGGTTCATTTTGCCTAGTGCAAGATTGGAAAATATGC
This sequence comes from Phlebotomus papatasi, assembly GCF_024763615.1. Lineage (NCBI taxonomy): Eukaryota > Metazoa > Arthropoda > Insecta > Diptera > Psychodidae > Phlebotomus > Phlebotomus papatasi. The sequence continues at coordinate 49,702,897 of NC_077224.1, forward strand.
ATGAAGTCCGTGAAAGTTCATTCCATATTTCTACCCGTTGTTCACACGGAATAGCAATTTTTGGCAAAAAGTAGGGCGAGTGATCCATTTATTGCCATACCTCATTTAATGCCACCCGTAATAAATAAATATTTTTCATTAATTATTTAAATATTTTAGAACCTAATTATTAAATAACTAATTTTTTTTTGCGAAGCTAAAGTGCCAAAATATTTAAAAGATATATCCATTTATTACGGGTAGCATCAAATGGGATATAAGATTTAATCGACGACTCAGAATATAAGTCGAACAACTCGATTTTTTACAAAAATCGTTTTATTCGCTTTTTGGATATTTCTTTATATTACCCTCTACCTTTCCTGTGAATATTAATACTTGAAAGATAATTATTTTCAATGTTGTAGAAATTTTAAATCTCAAAAATCTTATACTCTGCATGTAAAATCTCAGCTTCAAATCGCTCTCCTGTAAAATTTGCCTATTGCGAGTTATTCGTTTCTTATTCTGAGTGGTCGAAATGGGTTATATCTCGCAGAAAGAAATCTGAATATTCATTTACCTCAATATCAAGTGTTTGTAATAAAGCATTCATATCAATTTAAGTGTTATCAATAAAATTTAATTTTATTTTGATTTCACATATCTCATCTGAAGTACTAAGGAAATAATTATGAAAGCAATCTTGTGACATGAAAAGCCATACTTTGTTGTATGTTATTTATTAAGTTTGTTATGACTCTCTATACATTTAATGGAAAAACTTTCCCATAACCGCAACAAGAAGCATAGCTCCAACAGATAGAGCTTGAATGGCTGAAGCTCCTGCAGGCCAATCATTGCATCCATCCATTTCACAGTATCTGCAAGTCTCATCTTCATCATCCTTACATTGACTTAGAAGGCCAGAATTGAGGTCCTTAGCACATCCTCGTCTTACCACACCATCTTCATCTACTGATACATAGCAACCTCGCGATTCGTATGTCTGATCATCTCCGGAGCATTCAAGGGCATTGTATTCCTCAGGTTCAGATCCGCAGTTATCCTGTCCAGTTGCAGTAGTAGAGCAAAGAAGACACTGCTGACGCTTGTAGGTGGCAGTGTTGCATGCGTTTCCTGTGCATCTGGTACAAGCACTGCTGGATTCTGGACAGTCATTTGGACTGTCAAGAGTACAACCACGAATAGCGCTTGAGCCAGACTGCACCCTGAAGCAGGTTTCTTCGGAACCTAGCCAAACATCATTGACGCATGCTTGAGCAGCAGCACTGGAGAAGCCCCAGAGGCAAGCAACATCATTGGCAGCGCATTTGATGCAAGATAGAGTAGGAGATCTGACAGCAGGCTGGTTGTTGCAACCGTTGGAATCCGTGCATTTGATACACTGATCTCCAGCAGCATTGCACTGGGTGTTGCCTTCACTTGTATCACTGCGGCAACCACGGTATGTTGTTCCATCTACAACAACAGCGTAACACTCATCTTGTGCTTCGTAAGTCGAACAGACATTAAGCGTATCGGTTGAAGTTACGCTGTTACAGTCTGATCCTGAACATCTATGGCATCGTCTACGTGCACTAGGGAAAATTGCTCCATTGCAGTATCCTCCAGCGCAGACCTGGCAGGTGTAGGTGTTACACATTGGGAACTGATCAGCGTAGGATGAGTAGCAGCCCCGAAGTGTTTCACCATTAGGTCCTGTAAGAACGATTCAAAAATAAGTGCTAAGGTCCTTAAGGTTTTATAGTAAATTATGCTAACGTATTAAGGAAATACGGTAGATGCGGATGACTTTGCCTTTCGAGTGAGACTTTTCTTCGCTAGATGCTTACGTTTTTCTTTATGTCGAGGACTTAAAGATGGTCTTCACTGATCCGATCTACCATGTCCAATTGGTGAAGGCCATACTTGAGTACAACAATTAACAAATAGCTTACGAACACCGGAGGAAAAGTCATCAACATCTACGATATTGTTTTCTGTTCCCAATTTTAGTCATCTTCATTCAGATTTTAGGACTAATGCCTAATTTTAACGGTAATCTAACGAATAAAGCTGTCTACACATATGAGCATTTTTTAAAAAAATTCTTTAAAAAAATTTTTAAAAAATAAGAATGGGTCGGTTTTTTTTACAAAATTGCTTACATACTAGGCAAATTTCTGTAAAAAATTCATTTTTTTACAAAAATTTTCACTAGTGTAGAGCCGATTCTTTTTAAAAACCTTTTTAGGGTTATTTTTTAAAGAATTTTTTTAAAAAATGCTCATAGTGTGTAGACAGCCTAAGATTAATATTTAAAAAAAGATAATACAATTATTAAACAGGATGTTTCTAGAATCAAAGAAATTTTGTAAAAATTAATCTACGCTTTACAATTGCGTAGACGTAGACCGTAAACATGACAAAGCATAACGCTCTCTATTTTAGATATCAAAAATAGTTATTAGTCATACCAATTGCTGTCATACAGGAATCCATATAGTCTGAGCAAGTCTGCTGATTGGCTGTATCTTGTAGATTGGTGCATGCCTCACCACTATTTGCTGAATTGCAGCTGTAGCACCTTTGGAAGTCCACTACAACAACAGTTAATATTATGAGTTATCAAAAAAAAAATTGATATCACTCAATTGATTTCCTGTATCTTAAAATATCCCCTACTTGAGAAGAAAATATTGTGAAATATTGCCCAAATATCAATAAAATGCGCGTGAGGCCGGTGATCTGACATCAAGTCGATTGATCGCTATTCAACTCATTTATTTTATTGATTAAAACTCAGCAGTTCTGGCTTCGCTTTTAATGATAGCCATTGACGGCATTTTGGTTGTTTTTACTTGATAAAGTATTTTATCTAATCTATTGGCGAAAATATTCTATGTAATACTTGAGAGGGAAACTTAATGAAAATACATGGGAAATGCTTTTGCGACAAAATAGTACTGCATGACAATGCTTAAATTATTGACGTGGGATTGGTTTACCTTTCTCATTGCAATTGGCTCCATCGCAAAGTTTGCACTGTGATCCTCGTTCGCAGAGACTAATTTCACCACCCTGGAGATCACCAGCACAGCCACGTACCACAATCCCATCTAAGACAGAGAATAAATTAGGCATTGTTTGTTAACATAGTTTGCTCAGGAAGCTTACCAACTTGGGAACGGAAGCAACCAAGAAGAGTTCCAATGGGGCATTCCTTGACATCGATATTTCCTGTCATAGTTTCGCAACCGGGATTGAGTTCAGAGTCGCAACTGTAGCATGTTGGAGTAAAGACATATTCGGCTGTATTGCAGTTGCCACCTGAGCAGATTTTGCATCTTCCTCCTGGATTGCTGGCACAGTCATTGCTTACAGCTTGAGGAGTGTTAGGATCATAGAGACAACCTCGTTCGACATTGCCATTGTCGTGAATGTAAGAGTAGCATTGTTCAGTTCTTCCTAGGAGAACATCCCCAAAGCAAGCTTGTCCTGAAGTTGATTCTTGCGCATTGGCACATGTTGGTCCGTTGCACTTGATGCAAGACAGAGTGGCTGGAGCCTTAATCGCTTGGGTGTTGCATCCTTCACCTTCACACTTAACGCACATGTCTTCACCGGATTCATGTCGAGTGCATTCAGCCTTTGCTGCAGCAGAACTGGGATCGGAGTAGCAACCACGGTGAGTTACTTCTTGATCAGTGACCACAGTGAAGCACCGGTCATTGGCGTTGTAGAGCTCACAGACTTCAAGATTTGTATTGTCTGTAATGGATGTGCATCCATCTCCTGAACATTTGTGACACTTGAGACGATCGGCTGGTACAAGGTCATTGTTGCAGTTGGGTCCATCGCATTGCTTGCATGGATTGCCAGATGTGCAGGAAATTCCGGTTCCAGAGCATGCTCTTTGGGTGTAGCCGTTGACTGATTTTTTTTTGAAAAAATGAACAGTTAAGAGGATTTGCTTCACAGATTTTTTGAATTTTGAAGAACTCACAAACTCTGGTGATACAAATGGCTGAAGTAGATGAGCACTCTTGACTGTACTGCAGAAGAGCTTGAGGATCAACTAGGGTGGCGCAATTGGGATCATTGCTTGAGTCACATGTTATACAAGTCTTTGGTGCTGAAAGAATGATCAAGGGGCAGTCGTAAATTATCAGGAGAAAAACAATTGATAAGATAGCATGAAGGACAGTGAAGACACAGATAACTTACGTCTTCCGTTGCAGTTGTCGGTGTAGCAAAGACTGCAGAGTCCTGAGGATGTTTGGCTGCAGTAATCTACTTCATCGGGATGAAGCTGAGAAATACATCCTCGCATTGTTACACCGTCTGTGATAAGATTAAAAATATTTTACGTAAGAGTGCACTTGACATTGCAAAACAGCCCACCCAGATCATCTAATCTTGACTTCTTGAGGAGATATATTTAGTAAATACTCAAGAGGTATTGAAGTGTTACAGTGAAAAATTTACAATTGAGATAAGATCTCACCAGTGTCAGCTCTGAAGCATCCCACTTGATCTAGGGTGCCTGGAGGACACTCCTCTGGTTCGTACCATCCATCCATGGTTTCGCAGTTTGGATCAGTATGACCATCGCAGGAATAGCAAGTATGACGAGCGTAATTTTCATAATTGCACAACGCATCTGAGCATAGAATGCAATTAGATGCTCCTGATTCGCAGAGATTGCGATAGTTTTCATCTGTGAAAGAATCATACAGACATCCACGAACTACTTGGTTATTATTGGTGACAAAGCTGTAGCAGTATTCTGGACGACCCAGAAGAATATCATATAAGCAGGGTAGACCAAAGTCCTCAGGTTGTGCGTACCGACAGGAAGCATCTCCACTACACCTCATGCATTCTAATGTAGATTGGCTTTGAGCAGGAGCAGAGTTGCAAGCTGCTCCTGCGCAGGTGACACATAAATCACCTAAACTGGTGCATTCCTGTTTTCCCACATCGGTATCTGGGTCTGAGAGACAACCTCGGTATGTGACCAAAGAGTCATCTACCACAGCGGTATAACAGGCATCAGTTTCGACATAACGCTGGCAAACCTCCAGATTATCATTATTGGTGATCTCAGCACATTGAGTTCCTGAACATTTCTGACACTGAGCCCTGTTATTTGGGAAGATGGCTCCGTTGCAGTTTGTAGCACCGCAAGATTCACACAAGGGTCCAGTACAGGTTCCACCAAAATCATCCTGCAAGCATCCTCTTACCGTTCTCTCTTCAACGATGGCCGTAACACAGGAATCCGTTTCGGTAGTGCAGGTTTTAGTGGGAAGGGGTACACTGCTTAGGGTTGCGCATGTTGCATCCGTTGCAGAATCACAACTATAGCAGATTCTCTGGCCTAAAATGATATAGGTCCTTCTGTACTGTGCATTTCTAAATGATTTTCAAATTTGAATTCCCAAAAGGAATCCATCAACACACCTTGAACTAGACTTATTCCACAAATCACTAAGACTAAAATATTAATAGTGTTCCACGCCATGGCTTCAGATTTCTTCTGCCACTTCGTTGGAAGGTCCAAAAGAAACTGAACTAAAAATCGCTTTCAAATCAACTTTAACTTCTTTCAAAGTCTCATTGAGAGAGCAAATACAGAAGAGTCTTAGATAAGCACCTTATATTCAAGTGGCTTCATTATCTAATTTTATTGCCAATACACCATTATTTATTGACTAATTCGACAGAATTCTAAAGCTTATCACATACAATGACAATTGTCCGAAACTTTTTTCTTTCCTTTTTGTACAAAAATCAACAAAAATCAGCAAAATATCTTTATGATTTTAGTCTACTTTATCGGACAGTTTGATATTGAATAATAACTTGTGCAAATAAACGTATAATCTAGAAAGGAAGATGACACATTTTTTTTAAAAGATTTATTATGGATTATTTAGTCAAAAAATCCTGGAGCCAGTTAAGTAATTTCTGCAAATATAATATCAATAAAATTTACGACTGGAGCTATATTCAACAATATCAGAACTTATGATCAAATAAAAGTTTTCATAACTGTACTGTACGTTCGGTAAGAAGTGAAATTTATTTTATTAATAAATTGATTTACAACCTAATCTATAAAAGGGATTAAATGTAATATTTTCGTAGACAGCAGGAAAAGTCTTCAAAGATAATTTTTTTTAAGAGAATGATAGCAAAGTGTCCCAGGTCTTAGAATAAAATAAATATGGATTATAAACGGTTACCAAATTTAGACTAGTCATGGATTCCAAGACCTTTCCAACGAATGTAAACTTGGACTAATCGGTTGAGAAATAAACCCTCCAGAATATATTTTAATCTTTGACCTTGAAACCCACTATTAGGAGTGATTCAAGGATATTTACGTTTATGATGATTTAAAACACGGATTATGACCTATGTTTCGGAGATGTTTGTCTTCTTCTTCAGGTACTGAGATAATTAGGATAAACCGGGTCACAAGAGATTTCTGATACTACCACTCTACAAAGCTCAGAGTACATGAACACCATGATAGTCAAATAAAGTTACGTTTATCATTGAAAAATACCGCCTAGAAAGAGTTAGACAAAGAGCATGTTAATTATCATTAAGTCGACATAAGTTACATCCGTTTACAAGTCCCCGCAAGAGAACTTTCAGGTCTTAGAGTTGACAAACCCTATCCCTTAGCAGGAATTGCTCCACTACGAGTTAGGAGGCAAATCATCTCCAGCAGAGAGATGTCTAAGGTTCTCTCTGAACCAAAGTATCTTCTCCATTGTTACAAAAAACCAAAAGCAAGGCTGAAGTCTCGCAAGAGCTTCTGCCACTCTGTCAAACCACTTGACAAGTCTCCAGATGAGGCTAGACTCAATCTATAGGAAGGAAGTCTTTTCACTAGGTTTTGTCGAACCAAGGGAGAGCCTTTCCTGGTGGTGACCAAGACTGGAAAACAATTGTTTGAGAAACTCAAAACTCAATCGTTTTAGAAGCGGCGTAGCGCGTTCGAGAGACAATAGACGGCGATAGGGATTCTCCAAATGTGACGTCCTATGTAACTGTGGGGTGATCTAAACCATCCCCCTCACTTATGTGTTTTTTTTTGATGTCGGCAAGTCCACTTGCCATTGATGTGGCCCGTTTTTGGGCTTTATTTTTAGACCTCGACACGATTAACAATAATTAAGTCGACTCATGTGAAGTATCCCCAAGACTTATAGCCGCTGTCTCTAAACGTTTTGCCACTAACTTTTCTAACGGCCACACGGGCGAACGAACGAACAATGTACCATAGTTTCCCTCTAAACTTTTGATTTTCAAAATTTTACCGAAATAGAATCATATAGGGTAAATGTCCTAATTAAAAAGCCATTTCCATACGCTTTAACTCTGACAGAAGATTCAACACATTAAGTTCATATTTTTTTTTCTGAAGAGAATTACATAAATTTGCTCCTTGACTCTTCTAGAATGTTACTTTTTAGTGCAGGCCTAAGCTAAAAGAAAAATCGAAGTGAATTTGGTGGTGCCTGTTGGCATTCTTCGAAATGCCGCGAAAATTCACGTAGAGAAAGTGAAAAGTTTTTAATGTGAAAATTGTTTAATTCCTTGGAGCTAAGTCATTTTCACAAGAAAATCATTTTAATAATTTAATTGAGTACAGTTATTTGGGTTAATTGTGAATAATTGTCGATATTACAACAAAAACATTGGAATGAAATTTTGAGCTGAAAGACTCATATTCTTTTGAGCTGTCCCAAAATTCAGGATAGGTTTGAGAAAAATCCTTTTGTACAATACTATTTTGGTTAATAAGGAATGCAAAAGTACATATTACAAGAAGGGACACGACCTGCTAATCTGTAATTTCCATTAAAATTATCAACACAAAATTTCCTATATTACACGACTTTTAACGAGCACAGGTTTGTTTTAGTGAGAATTCTTTAGATAAAATTTGAAAATTTCTTAAATGAAAGAAAAATACGCGAGTATAAAATGCTTCTATTGGAAACAAATTAATCCAAATGGAGACAAGGGAAAGTTTCTAATTGGAGACAAACAGTGTAAGTGAAACCGCGAGGAAAGGCTTCCAAAACCTTGTTTAGTTGCTCTTGAGTGCAGGATTTGTTCTTATTCCTGGTCTTTTCTCCCTTCCCATCTAAAACAATAAGAAAATCTTTCCAAGAAAATCATATTTCCGGGGTTTCCTATTGAAGCATTTGCAGACAGTTCAGAAAAATCCTTTTCGTTCACGAAATAGGTAATTATTTCATTTGAAAACTTCACGTACCGTTAACAATAAAGATTAGCACTTAATTTAACCAAAATTATCCAGAAATATGACATAAATGTTTAACAAAACGAATAAATAACAGTCACCTTATTGTGTTTTTCATTGGAAAACGTGGTCGATCGATGAAAAATTCGATGGTGAAAAGGTACACTTTTAATTTTTCTGAGAAATAACCAAATTAAAATTTGTGAATATGAATGGATTTTCGATTTATTTGGAGTAAAATTAACTAAATAATCAAACTGTGTTATAGAAAATATATGAATATAGTAATTTAGTACTGTATTTATCGTGAAAACAGTGACGTCTCCATTTGGAATAGCGAAAAAATTCCATTTGGAGCAGGTTTTGAATTAGCTTAATTTACCCTAGGAGTTGAGAAGTTGAAATTTGAAATATTTCTCAATGAATTATATAAATAGCTCTCTCTAGCTATCGAGTAATAAAAAAAGATAGCTCAATTGCCTAATCTTTAAAGCAGTTATAAAATTTAAAGAGACATATCCCCAAGAGCTACCATCTTTTCAAAGTTAGCACCATTCAAATGAGTCATTCTGCAATGGAATTAAAAAATGGCCTTCCTTCTGCAAAAAAAAGAAAAATACTTTTGAGATATTGATTAGGTTGTACAGCGGCTTATCTTAAGCTATCAAATTGATTGATGATCTTATGAAAAAGATGAAAAACACATTAATTATGTGCTATAGTCTTTAATAGCTTCAAAAGTACATTTCAAGGGTTTGGTAAAATTTAAAATAGCTGGGAAGCTACAAGGAAAATTAGGGCAATGATGAAAGTTAGGGGATGATTGAGAGCTGCTTTTGCAGGAGCAGGTTGGACATTGCAACCGTGATCGAGGCACTTTACGCAGAAGTCACTTTCTTCTTCGTCGAAGGAACAGTAGTTGTGATAGTCATCATAGCTAAGATCTCTAATGCATCCACGAATGACGATATTGTTTGGTTTTCTCATTGTGTAGCATCCCCTACTTGCGAAAGTTTGAAAGTCTCCAGAACAGGCTCTAGGTTCAAGATCTTCTGCTGATTCGGCACAGGATGCTTGACCTGGTGCATTGCTTCGGCAGTGAATGCATTGTTGTCTGGTAACTGCGACATTGTTGCAGTTATTGGCATAACAGTGAGTACAGGTGTGATCTTGTGGACAACCGAGGACAGGATCAAGAGTGCATCCTCGGACAACTTGGTCATTTGGACTGACTCCTACATAGCAGGATTCTCTTTGACCCATCCAAACAGTTTCTTGGCATAGAGGTCCTGTTGGATTGGGAAAACCCCATGCGCAAGCAGGATCACCTTGACATGATACACAGTTGATGTTTGATGGTCTGGAAGCCGGTCTGAAATTGCAACCTTGTCCTTCGACACATCTTTCGCATAGTTCACCAGATGCTTCGCAGAAGGCTGAATTGGCATCAGTATCACTAATGCAGCCTCTAACTGCCTGTTGATTCCTCAGGACGGAATAACACTGATCATCCTGAAAGAATATCCTGCAGGGTAGTAAATATTCTGGCGTCTCTGTACTATTTCGGTCACATCCTGGTCCATCAGCGCATTGGTGACATACAGCCCGGAAACCGGGGTAAATAGCACTATTGCAGAGATTAGTGTTGCAAGTCTGTCGGAACGGGTGAAGATGTGTATGAATGGCATCTACTTCGTGAGTGCATCCACGAATGGTCAACCTTGTACCATCCTGGATTATTTGGGCACAGGTATCCATATACTCATGGCATACAGCAGTAGGTCTTGTATTGTTCTGTACTCTCAAACAGTCCGTTTCCACGCCAGAATTGCATGAATAGCATTCTTGGAAGTTGACTGCAGGGAGGCAAAAGAATTATCTCGGATAAAGTATGATTATTAAAAATTAAATACCGTACCTTTAGAGTTGCAATTGTCAAAGTCGCAAATTTTGCAAATTCCTCCCATTTGACAATCATTCAAACGAGGAGTCCCTATCAGGTCAGATACACAGCCCCTGATAACATTATGCTCCAAATCTATAGAGAGAGAGAAAAAAAAACAGAAATGTAATACCAAGATAATGACTGTATTAAATCACCCACTTGATTCGTATCGATAGCACCCGTGAGCGTCGTACGTTCCTGGTGGGCATTGCTGAGGTTGATGGTGATTGAGTAAGTCTCTACAGTCGGGATCTTGTGATTCATCACAAACGATGCACTGAATGGGTTCAATAGCAGGTTGGATGTTGCAGCCTGGAGTAGAACAAACCATACAATTTTCATTGTCTTCAGCGCAGTCTTGTATGTATTCCGAGGGAGTGGCAGGATCCAACAGACAACCCCTCTCAACTCTGCCCTGACCCAATCTGTAGGTATAGCATTGATCCGTGCGACCTAGAGGAACTTCATGTGTACAGGGTTGGGCACTCTCTCCTGGAGGACTACTGCAGTAGTCATCATCGGAGTCGCACTGAACACAAGATAGAGTACTCTGAGTGGACTGAGGAGCAGTGTTGCAACCACTTCCATCGCATTCAATACAGTAACCACCAACAGCTGAGCAGCCCTGCTTGGCTGGGCTATAGACCGGATCAGAAGTACATCCACGATAGGTTGTAAGGCTACCGCCTGAGAAAAGAAATCCCATTTAGAGTCCTTTGTATCAGAACCCTTACTTAAGAAATTGTCGGTTGCCTCAGCAACTGTGCTAATTGCATCTGCTTTGTGTCTGCATTCATTGCAAACGCCGCGCAGCGATGCGTTGCTTACAACGAATGCTGACACAAAGCAAATGCAGTTAGCACAGTTGCTGAGGCAACCGACGAAATATCAACCTTCAGTCTGTTCAACTGCCACGAAGCATCCGTCGTTCTCCTGATAAATTTCACAAGGTCGTAGATTTGTTTCATTAGGAGTCTCACATCCGGAGCCTACGCATTGATAACAGATTTGGCGGTCTAATGGAAAAATACGATCATTACAATTGCCCCCGATGCACATAGAGCACAATGGCACAGCATTAACACAGTAATTTGTAACTTCAGAAGCACATCCTCTCATGGTATACCTATTCGACTCTAAAATTTAAAAAAATATAGAAAAAATATTAAATAAGAATTCAAATTAATGATTATGCAAAGATTTTCTGCCAATTAGAATAGGGTATCTCCAAGCGCCTGGCAAGTTGGCCTTTTTAAATGGAGCTATTTGAAGCCAATTCCTAAATTGATCTCGAACTCAGCTCACAGTTCTCCAAGGAAAAAATTTATTTAAACAAAAATTTAGTATGTTTATCCCTCCATACGGAAAGGTATCTTATAATAAGGAAAAACTTCTCACTTTTTAAATATTTAGCATAACGATCACGAGTGCAGAAAAATTCCCATACGCATTTGTATGTGAAAATAAGAAATTGGTTTCAACTTTGAAGGCCACTCGCCGGGGACTAGGATATCTCCAATATTGGCCATTGCATATACCGATTAATGTTGCACATTCATTGTCATTTGGGCAATTAGCAGAGAGGTAAGAAATATCCACTGTTGTTGCACATTCTGGATTAACTCTTGAACTGCAAATAATACACTGCGTTTGCCCTAAGAGAGATAAATACAAAGGTCAAATGGCTAAAGTCCAAATACGATTACTGACTCCTGGTTCATTACCATTAACTCCAAAAAAGGGCGCGAAACACAAGAGTAACAGATAAATACTTTTTCCACTCATTGAATACGATATTACTTTTATCACAGAAACAACAACAAAAAAACTATTGATTTTCCTGATTTTTCCCTTAAAACCTTCTGGATTCGACGGTGTTTTGAAGAGAACTGAGGGATATTGGAATGCGGTATATACCAAAAAGAGTTTATCACATATCTATATCAAATGTTCGAAGATTTAGAATAAATCCTTTCAATGATAAGAGACTATAAAGTGTAATTAAAGTTTTAACTGACCAAAGTTGAGGTTTGCATCGTGATAAAGATAACATTATCGCATTATTATTTTTCAAGTGAATATTCATCCATTCCTAGAAAGTATTTATTAAATATCAAAATTAAAATATTCTTATCAACAAATATCATCATTATCATATCTGGTATTAATATAATTGTCCCACGAATAAATTTAATATCAATTTCGTTGGAAATATTCGAAAAATTCGTGGGAAATTGATAAGAAAAATTCTATGTTTTAGTCGAGGCACCTATTCGGTGGAGACGCCTGGTGTTTTTTCACAAAAAGATGATTAAGAGAAAACTTCGCGGTGTACACGACATTTAGATCTATAGGGTAAGTTGCATAAATTGGAACAATTTCCAAAGGCTCGAACTTTGATACAAGATTAAAGACATTATAAATACATTTTTCCCTGATGACATACATAAATTTGCTCCTTGATTCTTCTAGAATATTACCGTTTCATGGAAATTCTTGAAAAACAGTTTGAAAAGTTCTTAAATACAAGAAAAATACGTGAGTGCAAAACAATATAATTTGGACAGGGTGGGACAAGTTGGACGTGGGAATTTGGACAATGCGTAGGGGAAGGTTGTGCAAGTTTGAAGATTTTTTACTGAATGCCATACACACTGAATCAATTGTACCACTAGGGTAAAGTGTATAATTAAAAAGTAAAAAACATTAAGGCTTTGATATATATTATTTATTAAATCTTTTTCTTGGATATTTTAATTTTCTTGCTTTGCTCCTTTTCTTCTTTTATTTTGAGCCTTTCTTCCTGTTTCTGAAGTCTAATTCTTTTTTTTCTTGCATAGCTTCTTCTTTTAGTTTTCTTTAATCATACGAATTGTCATAAAGAACTTCAAACATGAATTTAAAAACTCCATAGAATAATAATAGATACCTGTCCTGGGCGAAAGCATTACACCCGTTTCGTCAAGATTAAAGACGCGATCAGGAGGAAGTTCCAGAAGATCTTTGGATTTTAAATATTCATGAGTTTTCTCAAACCACTCAGTGGTAATACCAGCTCTTTGGGTTGTGTATGCTTCTGGTGTACGAAGTCTCAATTCTGGGTATCTGTTCAAAAAACTCTTGAACCAAGAGTATCCTGGCCTTCCATCGGTGAACTCGTTGACAATCTTGAACTTCTTACAAATAATTTGCAGTGTTGAGAACTTGATCTTTTGTTCTAGGATGTCACTTGTCACTGCATCCTAAAATCCATTCAACGAGCTCATCTTCTATATCTTTTGGCAGCGTAGGAGGCCTTCGCCCAGAGCATTCTTCCGGACATTTCCCGGTCAGCTTATTAAAAAGTGTTGTTCTTGGCACCCCAAATAATACTGACACCTGACTTAGTGATTTTCCTTGACGAAAAGCTTCCAGTGCTTTGCTCACTTGGTCTTGAGTATAGGATTTGTACTTTTTCAATTTATTTGCCTTTTTACCCATCTGAAATAAAAAGAAAACCCCTGCAATACAATCGTATCTCCGGATGTCCAACTTGTCACTTTTGCTCACGTTTCAAATAAGCACTTTTTCCTCATACAGTTAGTAATTATATCAAATAAAACCATTACGTACCGTTAACTATCGAGATTAAACACTTTATTCCACTAAAATTTGCCAGAAATATTGAGAAATGTCAACAGAACCGAAAAACCAAAGTCACTATTCTTGTGTTTTTATTAGGAAAAAAAGGCCGATCGATGTATTTTTTCGACGGTGAAAAGTTACACTGTCAATTGAGATGAGAATTTTATACGTTAAATCTTATTCATATGAATGGATTTTCACTTTATTTGCAGCATAAGGAACCAAATAATCAAACTATAACATAGAAAAATATACAAATTAAAATTTAGTACTGTATTTATCAAGAAAAAATTGCCCGTCCAACTTGTACCAGCGAAATTTTCTAACTTTTGCCATTGTCCAACTTGTACCAATTTACCCTATTTAATACCTTGAAATTTTGATTTAGATTCTCGTGTGTAACTTTGAAAGATTGTAGTAGAATTTTAGAAGAAAAGAACTAAAAAACTACAACTATTTCTCAAAACCGCATACAATACTTAGTATAGTTTGCGAATCTAAAATATGATATAGGGGAAACTGGGGCACCACCGAACATAGAGTAGCACCGAATAGTGATTTTCACTTCTAAACTACTTGGACTATGACGAATATTTCTTCAGTGGACAAGGATCGCTACATTATCTGCGAATCTACATAGGGTTCGATTACAACTTTTGTCCTCTGAAGTTTAATATCTTTTAATTAAAAATCCCAGTGTTCGGTGCAACCCCATGCTCAGTAGTGCTCCGGTTTCCCCTAGCTCTCGTTAGTTCGTTTGCTTTTCCATTCAATTTAATATCTAGAGGTCAAATGGTGGAGATAACGACTTTGGTCCTTCAAAGAATGCATCAAAATTGATCTGAGAATAAGTAACATATCTTTTACTGTCCCTTAAGCATTTCTGTCCCCTGCAAATTTGTTTTATTTATATATCGAAAATGTCTTTTCGGAAATCTTCCTCTTTTGATTTTAAAATATTTTTAAATGATAAACCTTGCATTGCTCTAAAAAGGTTAAAATCGGTTATTAATAAAGTAAAATGCTACACCTTTGGAATACTTACCAGGTTTTGCGAAATGCACAAACTCGTAACTTAAATGCTATATTACCTCAAATACATCATTTACGATTTACCGATAGCATCCGATAAATAAAGCATCTAGCAATAAAGCATCCAGAAGAAATATCAGACCACGAAGGCTTTCACAATGCCCTTACAAAAAGAGACAGAGGGAATTATGAGGTGGGTTTTTCATGCAGTCAAATATTGATTTTTCATTATGAAAAACGGATTGCGGGGCTCATTAAATAGAAGGATGAGAAGCATATAATAGTGCAATGCTACAATTATGAATAAAAACTGTAAAAACTTAAGAAAAAAATAATAAAAATATTTGAAACTACCTGAAATCTTTTTCTTTTCTTTAGACTTATATTTTATATCTAAGTTTATTTTGCATCATTTTACATTGTTTCCATAAGTGGCCACAAGTTATGAATTTTACATTGTTGAAAAAATCATACTTTTTCTGAGGCTTAAGGCAATTTCCTAATAAATTCACCTGGATATATCGAAAGGAGGTACTTTAAAGAAATTACAGTTAAAATTTTATCTTAATTGGTCAAAAAGAAAAGAAGCTGTGAGCGAATATGTCCTTAATGTGGCCATAAGTAGGGGAAAGTGACCATGCTTGATACTGTAAAATGATGTCCAAGGATTGTGATTTTTTTCTGATTAACACACAAACCGAAGCGATTCTTCCACTATGACAAAAAAATGTCTCACTTATTAGGTTCATAGTCCTACCTCACATAGTTCCTGGAAATCCTTAAATTTTCCTCAAGAAGAAAATGAAAATTCAGTGACGACTTTTATACAAGTCGGGTCCGGGGCCTTCCTGTATAATAATTGATTCGACAAATCGGAGGCCTAATTTCACTGCAAAAATTTCACCGGATACAAAAAATTGCACATCAATATTTAGACGGAACTCTAATCTATCTGCTTAAATCGTTTGTACGACTGGTTATTAGTTTTAAAATCACTTTTATGTAACTTTTCTAAGCCGTGTTTTTATGACATTAGGGCACTAGCGAAAACCATTTTTTCATTTTGAGGCCGTGAAAATGTCACTCTGCAACCTTAAAATTCAGGCAACGTGGTTAAAGGCTATGTCAATTGTCGATAAAATTGGGGGATTACAATATGTGTAATTATGAAAGAATCACATCTAATGATAGAGTTGCCACAATTAAATTATGATTCATGGACCCTTTCTAAAATATAGGATGGACACAGGTAGAATTTATGAATTTGTCACCACCCTCAAAAACAGTGTCCCCAAGTAAAAATATTTTTACATAAATATTAATACTGATGAACCCCCTATGTGCCTATGATAGTAGTTTTCCTGAACAGCGACATTAATTAAGAAATACTTATAAAATATCATGTATCAAAATTACAGTTTTAGACCTATTTTTGATTTTTGCTTCGTGAAACTAGGAAAAAAGAGCTAGGATCCTAATTTTTTTTAGGAAATGTGAGGCTTAGCACCAGCTATTGAAATATATTGCGATAAGTCATAACTATTGATTAACATAGAAAATAAATAGTTATTATTAAGCTTGGATCGTATCAAGCATGGGCACTTTCCCCTAATGCCGCTACCCTATAATAAAATTGATTTTCGGATAAAAATTACTTATCGGTTCATAACCGATTTGAACCGATTTATAAAACACTCAAAACATTGCACAAAATACCTCAGAAGTAATATAATTGAATTTCTGATAAAAATTTGTTCATTACCGGTCTATAACTGATTGTAATTATAGTTCAAGCTTATCAGGAATTCCAAGAACTTTCCAGCGAACCCAAACATGATACCATTCTTTTGAGAAATGCCTTGGTTATCCTTAAACGGCACGAGGCATTCACTACACAGGGTACCAGACTTTTACTTATTTAGGGCTCTGGTCATTATGTCTTCACTTATGGGGCTGAATTAGTTTCCAGTGCCAGAGGTGAGACAAAGAATCGCCTGATTAGGGCATTCAATTCCTGTGTGCGTTATGTTTTTGCACTTTGCAAGTTTTATTTTTTTTGGGTTAACTCTATCCTTTGTCTTCCTCTTTTCCTTCATCTGGAGACTCATGCTGTTGACTTTGTCTTCCGATTTTACTGGTGGGCCACGGTATCTCGCGGAGTTTGTGGTGATTGAGTCATCCACCTCGTGTCTCCATGTGCCAAGTTCAGGGTGTCGTATTTTCCGCAACTCGAGAGAAAACAGATCTCTTTTTGTTGAGGGACTTATTTTATGGAATAGCTTACCTCGTGAGCGGAAAAGGGAGTTTATCCCTAGATTTGTGACTGCCGTGTACTCCTTAAATCCCAGACAATCAATTGCATGGGAATATTCTACAGAAGACACTTCGTCCTATTTAATTATTCAATAAATTGAATTTGATTGAATTGAGTACCTTCTCTGGAGCCTTCTTAAACCTTTGACATTGTAAAACTCGTATTAGGAATGATTCAACAGTATTTATATATAGAAGGAAGTTGGGCACCTTTGAAATTGGGATTGTTCACCTATTATTAAGTAAAATCGAGCCTTGTGATATAGTTTAGGTGCACAAACAGATTCACGCCTCTGCTTCTACACGAGATGTGGCCAAAAAAATGGGTATCTCATCCAGTTTGGTACAAAAGATCAGGAAGAGAAATGGTTTGCTTACTTACAAAGCCCAATCAGCACCCTATCATAGTGATGAGCAATGACAAGTGGCCAAAACCGGGGCCTGAAGATTGAATGACAAACTTGTGAAGGGTTTTTAAAGGGTGCATTCTGTTACTGATGGATGATGAAACGATCGTAAAATCCGACCTCAAACAACTTCCTGGTCAGCAAATTTTATATTGCAAAATCTCGGACGGGTGTAGCGAAGAAGTATAGATTCAAGAACTACTCGAAGTTTCCAAAACAATCGTAGATTGGACGGCGATTTACACCTGTGTCGTAGAAGCCAAGAGTTCCTTGGTGGGCGCGATGAACCGCGAGTTTTACATAAAAGAGTGCCTTCAAAAGCGTCTTTTGTCGCCTTATTGTGATCACAACACTCCTCCATTGTTCTGGCAGACCTAGCATTCTGCCGTTACACCAAGGACACCATAAGATGCTTTGAAGATAACATGATCCAATATGTGCTCCGTGACTGCAACCCACCAAATAGCCCAGAAATTTGGATAATTGAAAAATACTGGGATACTTTAAAGAGAGACGTGAGAGAGAATGCTTAATCAGCCGAAGACATCAAAGCTAATGCTCAGAAGTGGAAAAAAATAGTCAGGATAAGTGAAAATGACCTTGCCAAAACCACGATAGCGGATCTCAAGAAAAAAATCCAAGAATTTGAAAACCAAAAGTTAGATTGAAAAAGGCAATAAGTTCAAATAAATACTAATAAAATAAGCTTTTCAAGAATATGTAACACAGGTTTTAAAGATAAATAGTTTTTATATGGGAAGCGTTTTTGTTTGTTCAAATTTTATCGTTGACAAGATTTATATGCCAAATATAGTAAATCTGTCGTAAGGACTGGACTTTGCTATTTGCGTAAAAAAATAGTATCCTTAAGGTCCTTATTTAAAAAAAAAACTTATTTGTTAAAAGGATAAGGAAAAAGGACTTACCATTTGACCCCTGGATCTTGAAATAGGCAGACTCGCAGACGGTCAGGCGAGGCAATATTTTCCTGAACATAATTACAAAACTTTACCAAAATAATTTTACCACTGCAGAAAATCGTTGTAGATCAAAGTCTATGTACTTGTCTTTCTTTAAAATTAGGGCCATAAAAAGCAACATTATGAAATAATTATTATTAGAATTTCTGTCTGAATTGCAGAAAATTCCTGCAAATTAAGCACAATAAATTCATATAGACAACAAAACATGATAAATTTTGGAATCACAAATAAGACTGTGATTCATGCAAAGGGATTACCTACAAAAGTAGAGAAATTTAATCACAGCCGCAAGATTTGATAAAAAAGAAACGCAAAAGAAACTTTCCTAGAATATAAAATGTCACGAGTTCAAAGATTAATGGAAAAAAAATGGCAGGAAGTCATACTTTTTTCTCAATTTTATTACTCACATGGTTTACATAAAATGTTTTTTAAATTTAATTGTTAACTAAGCCTAGAGCTTGTGTGAAATTAAAAAGTATTTTATACGCTGAAATGTAAGTTAAACACATTTTAATGTGATCAATCAAATTAATTTATTAAAACATCAGATTACATGAGATATGATCCTAATAAATGAGTATGAGACAATGTTTTTTGCTAATTTGCATTTTGTGCACTTTCAGTACTTAATAAATAAGTCTATGTGACTAATCTGATTAGTCACATTGTATGTACATGCTATTCTTAGAACAACTTAGAAAAAAAATATGCAATAGCTAAATAGATTGTTGACATAATTGGCAATTAAGATCTAACGAGCTAACTAGGAGACGATAAGTCTCACATAGAAATACACTTCTTGTTCCCATCAGTTTGAACTTAATGAAGTCGGATTGCGATGAAAAGTGCGGTGATGAGCGTTAAGATTGACAAGGTAAATCTTGCGCCACTATTGCAACCATCGCTGTCGCAAATTCTGCAATTATCTCCAGCAACTCCCAATAACGCACATGTTGCTTCACCAATATAGGCCGTGCAACCTCTCTGGGTCTGGACTTCTCCACCTGAACAGAAGATAAAGATCGAGGTGTAACGGAAATAGTAGATAAATTTTACAATTAAACGACAAGTTATATACTTTCAAAATTAACTAATTGGGTTGTCAACTTAAAAGAAGTGAGAAAGATCAAATTGAGGAGGAAATGGGAAAAATTAGAACTGAAAAATTTTGCATATCGATTTCCTGGGAATTCAAGGTTTTGTGGAACAAAATGATTAAAAGTCGAACAATTTGTGTAGGGGAAGGCTTTAAGGTTTTATACACATTCTGGCTTCGAATATTTCATATTTTCTATCTGTGTGCGAAGCCTGAAAGCCTTCCCTTGGTGATCAGACGAGGATGATGTATAGAATGCCTATGGACCTGGAAAGAATTGAAGATTATCCGAAAGATGATTACCGTAAATTAAACAGAAATAATCTCTTTCGGCTAATACAGGACTAATGACCTATCAGGACTAAGTCCTCGAGGTCATCTTTAGGATTCACAATTTTCTAAGCCGGAAAATGTAGGAGATGATTGGACAGTTACGATAATTAGTTTCGAATTTTGTTCTATCTACTTGTAACTTAAAATTATTTTTTCACGAAATATTCGAAATAGGACAAAACAAACTGAATTCAATTGAGTTACAAGTGAGGTTACAAGTTCGTTTTTAGAATTCAACATTTTAGAAATCGAATAAAACTGAAGGCGAATCGATCGGATTGATATTGTCCAAGTCGAAGATGGTAACACCAGGCTTCAAGTAAGGGCTGTATGTCTAGTACAATTTGCGAAGGTTACGAAATCCTAAATAATAACAAGCAATTTTAGTGGTTTTTCAAAATCTAATGGATCGTTTGATCTTAATATTCCATCCTAATTGAAAATTTTCCCAAAAATTTCATCTGAAATGAAATGGGAGAAGTTAAGCGCGGAGGCGGACAAAATCCCGAAAGCCAACATCTTGAAAGCCAAAATCCCGAAAGCCAAAATCCCGAAAGTCAAAATCCCAAAAGGGCCAAAATCCCGAAAGCCAAAATCCCGAAAGTCAAAATCCCAAAAGGGCCAAAATCCTGAAAGCCAAAATTCCGAAAGTCAAAATCACGAATGTTTAACTTAAAATCCTTAAAGGGATGAAATTATATGGAGGATATTGTGTAGAATAATTTCCCAAGACACAGAAAAGTTCCATTTGCCTCCAGTAAGCGTTTTTTGTAATCATGGGAGTAGCTATAACACTTTTAAGATTTCAGGATTTTGGCTTTCGGGATTTTGGCGGATTTGGGATATTGGCTTTCAAGATTTTGGTGTTCGGGACTTTGGCTTTCGGGATTTTGACCGGGACCCGTTAAGACATATGGCCAAGCCTTAGCTCTGAAGTTCTGAAGCCTGTATAATATCATATATGAAATGTGATATAAATTATCGAAATGCGATATTTTTGGAGTCGGTTATAATCAGACGGGCTTCAGACTAAAGACTTAGTCATATGGCTTAACTGCTCTAAATTCTTATCAATCATGATTTCTTGGAAAAAAATCTTAGAATTGGATTATTAAGGACAAGTGACCTATAAGATTCTAAAAAAGCAATAAAATTGGTTGCTATTTAGGGGAAACTTGGGCACCACCAAACACTGGGTATCACCAAACACTAATTTTTATTTCTAAACTAATTGGACTATCTCGACCATTTCTTCAGTGGACAAGTATCCCTATAATGCCTAAAAATTTCTATAATTCTTGTCCTCTGAAGTCGAGTCGAGTTTAGTCTAGTTTCCGGAGGTCTCAAAATTCTAAATAGCAACCAATTTAATTTGTTCTTCTGATTCAAATAGATTAATTCCCCTTAACAGTCCATGTCTAAGTGAAAATTTTACGAAAATTTTCGACTGATAAGAATCTAGAGAAGTTAAGTCTTATGACTAAGTCTTAGGTCTGAAGCCCGTATTATCCTAATGGCTTAACTGCTCTAATTTCCTAAAAAGTGTGATGTTTGGAAAAGTTTTATCTTGAGATTGCATATAAGAGTAGTAGAACTAGGATTTTAAGAAAAAATAATACAATGCAACGGCATTATTATTTAGTAGTTCGAACTTAAGAACGACTTAAGTCTTTAATCTGAAACTCATAAAAGAGGCATGGCACAACCTCAAAGTTCCTTAACAAGATTTTTCCGATGTAAGTTCAATTAATCAATTCAATTAATCAGGAGAAAGAAAATATTTTATAGTCACTTTATGATTTTAAGATATCATAAATTTTTGAAATTGTGAATAAAGATCCTTTGAACCAGTCTATCTCTATCTATCTAGGAGATTTCGAGAATTTTTGATTATTGAAAAATATCTTTTTACAATTATGGTGTTATACCATTTTTCGCTAATTGCTTTAAACCGTGTTTCAATGAACGAGATGTCTTAGGACGTTAGGGGCCTCTCGACATTTCAGTTTTCCAGACGTTTTTGCATAGAAGCACTGAAAACTATTTGCAAGTTTTTTCCTAAAGAGAATTGACTTATCAGTCTGATATATTTCGAAATCGTGCTTTAAAAGCTATCTAAAAATATATATTTCATAATGCTCGCCGAAATAATACAAGAACTGCGAGGAAATTTGTTAAAGTCGCGGTGCAATATCTGCAAAATTTTTACAAGGAAAAGTGAAAAATATCTTCACTTTTTATTAGGCTTGATGGGCCCCTGGTTAGAACAGAGCACACTAATTTCGTTATAGGGGGAAGTGGGGAACCTTTGAATTGGGGCAGCTTTGAAATTGGGCTTTTTACTCCTATAGTTTTGAATTAATCATGATGTAATTTAGCTCAACAAACCATTAATGGTGAAGAAAGATTATAACATTATACGGCTCAATTCAATTTAAAAATAGGAGGAAAAAGTCCAATTTCGAAGTTGCCCCAATTTAAAAGTGCCCTAACTTCCCCTACCGTTTCGTAATTATCTTGAATTGGTAACTTTAATTTAAGTGACTAAAGGATTTATACTAACTTATATTTTTGAAAAATCCGGATGAAGTTAACACTAAATCTACCAAGATCGGTTAAATTAAACTCAAAAAAACTTTTTAAAAATAATACATATTTAAACGGTACAAAGTCGCTATCAGATTTTGTGAATTTCTTAAAATATGAATGTAATATTATTTTTCAATATTTAAATTTTAATTTATTCCTCTTTTCTGAGAAAAATTTGTAGGGTATCCTACCCTACCGTGATCTGTAATTTGTCCGAGCGCGATAGGAAACACTACCAAAAATTGTCAGTTTATTGTTAAGTTTGGGTTGATAGTCACGTAAGCTACTTACCAACGTCGCGGTGAGCAATAAAGCAACGGAAAGCTTGATTTTGGGTGGGATCCTGGACTTCATTAATAGGAGAAATGTTCCTTCGTCTCCGCAATAGGCCTTGGGGTGGAAGGCCTGCAGGAGTTGGTGGAAAGAGGGTGGTTGTTGGGGTTTCAGATGGAGGACCAGGGGGAGTGTCTGACGGAGGTTGTGAGTCCGTAGACTGTGTTACTGGGCCTGTTGTCGTCGTTGGAGTATTTAATGGGGGCGTTGTAGTTTCAGCTGGGGGTGGTGTCTCCTCTACTGGAGGCTGGAAGATATTATCAGCTGTGCATCGAACACGATCGTGACCACTGGTATCAAAGGGATCATTGCAGTTGTTGCAAATGTAGCAATATCGCTGAGAATATCCTATATTGAGATAAAGATCATGATCACTGATATTCCCAAAGAGAAAGCAAAACTTTATCACTAAAATGCACACCTTGAGCCACAAGGGTGGCCAGAATGATCACAATCAACTTCATTTCTTTTGGGGTTCACTTTAGGCACTTTTTCCAGAACTGTAAGAGGAAATTTGATCACCAACACTGTGAGCTCCAGAGACAAGGCAAGTGGTGGACTGTGATTTCGTATGAAGCTTTTATACCTTTCCGCGTGGCTGTGATAACAGGGAAATTGTATGGAGTCTCTTAGATAAATAATCACTAGGCATCGATAAAGTTTACCATGTTGCCTTTTTATTTCATTTTTTTTTCTGGGTAATTTTTTATGTACATGAATAGGCAAAAGTTAATGTATGGAATATTTTTGTTTGTGGGAAGTCTCCTTATCACTTGATGCTCACGGCTGACCAAACTAAAATATTTTCCTTGACGCATTTCACCCATAGAAATTTTGCTCTAGAAATCATTTGTCATCAAACACAATTAATGGATGACTCATTATGGGAGATTTCTCTCCCCTTGCAATTTCTCATCTTACAACAAAGACAAAGGAATATTATATGCAGGGTGATAGGGGAAAAACAGCCGGATCTCATTGGAATATCTCTCAAGTTGTAATTTTTGGTTTATTGTTGAAAATCATAAAGTCGTACATGGGTATTTTTTTGCATTTTACAATTGTTCTTGTTGACATTGCTACAATTTTCTTTATTTCCTCATCTCGCGGATACAACACACAAAATATGACGGAATATAGGCATAAAAAAACATAAAATTGCTCTTATGATAATAAAAAAAAGAACGACTCTTGCAGAAATTATAGTCTGTGCGCCATGGCGATATGATAAATTAGTTTTTTCTTGTGTTTTCAGTTTAAAATGTCTCACATTAGGGGTCAAAAACTCAAACACATGACAATTTAACATTTATTTTCGAATTCTTTTTTTTCTCATCAAAAATCTACTTTTCTAAAGTCTTATTGGGTAAGTAACTTCAAAGTGTTTATTCTTAGTACATGCTCATATGTTTAATACATAGATAATTACACAAGAATAAATTTTATACATTCAGGTTATCTTATGAACTTTTTTAATTATTTAGTTTATTGACACCAATTTTTACCAATCTCTGTGTTAATATGTTTGTAAATTACAAGAAATATATTGTATACGTCCTACTTAGATTCTGGTTAGGTATTAAATTATAGAGAGAGAGTCACATAAAATTATATAGAGGAACTCTGCTAAATTTCGGACAGCTTACAATATCGGACACCTCTATTATTTTTCAAAATCCTATTATTTTTGCTCTTTTTTAATATTTATAAGTTGTAAAATAATGAAAAGGAACAAAAATCTTTTAAGAGTTCCGAAATGGTAAGGGATTTCAAGAAACTTCCTGTCCGATATATTGTACAAAGCATTAATTGCATTTTTACACAATTTCCTGTGTACTTCGTAAAAGTTTAGATAAAATAAATATGGAAAACTCCTTCCTAAGGTCCTGAACAACACTTATGAAAAACAAATAACAATAAATTTCAATTTGTATTAAAAATATTACACTTAAGGAACTTCCGGGATTATATGCAAGATGTCCGAAATTTCGCGCAGTTCCCCTTCAGAAGACATACAGTCTTATAAAGATTCTATACAAAAGAAGGTGCTTACATTTTTTTCTTATTTATAAAAAAATTATACTATATTCCTATAAGAAATTATTATTCTTTTAAAATTAAATTCCTTCTCAATTAAAGCGTTTTACCTTGGTATTACAACTTTTCGGTGAGAATGAATATCCATTTCCTCGTTTTTAATTAATATTGATTTTTTTTTACACAGAAAAACACATCTTGTCAGATTACAACAAGTAAACATTCCAAATTGTAAATATCGGTTTTACAAATTGAAGGCAAAATGTGGATGCATTCGACGGCAATAATTTTATAGTGTGTGCAATGGTATAATTTATCATATTCACACCACACAAAAATAATCTAAATATTTCATCATCGAAGGATTCTCCTCAATTTTCACATGTAAATTATGTTGTCAAGATTCAGCTGATAAAATCCCAAAGCATTTGGCTAAAATAGAACGTCATAAATGAGTTGGAACTAAATGATTGTGTTCATTGTGTTAATTTCGATAAGTCGCTCTATCGCATATTTTGCTCTCGTTGTAACTGACGAAGTATTATTGTTGTGGCAAAACCTGCGATTTGCCAATATTCATGAGATAGATATGATTCAATCTGTACTCATTTGCAATCAATGGATACTTGAACTTCAGCCCAAGGTATTTTGGCATTTTGGTGATTTCATTCGATCAACAGATAAAATTCCCAATCAGCGAGTTTCGAAATAGACGCGTGATTTGTAATTAATCCGGATATACATTACGTGCACTGAGGTTTCAAAATACTAAGTGAATTTAGTACTGAAACTGAAGTGAGTATTTTGCGAATGTTACCACATGGCGTGTCTTTAGCTTTTGACCAATAAGGTTATTTTACTTAACAACTCAATTAATTTTTAAATTTATGTGCTATGACTAATTTTTAAATTTTGATTTGTAAAAATGGAATTTTTCAATTCAAATTTCAAACTTGTCATATATTCGATAGCCACTCAGTACATCAACTTTTAAAAAAATACTATATAATTTATTATATTTAGTAGAAAACTTTTATAGGGAGGGTGGGGTAATTTAGGCAAGCATGACTTTCGAAAATATAAAATTCCAGGATAATAAACTTATATTTCGAAAATGTTTGAGATAGACTGGGAACCTAACTGGATTTAGTTAGCATGTTCGTAAACGTTTGATAAATAGGAGAAAGTGCTTTCCTTTCGAACGTTCATGCCTTCGAATAAATAGATTTTTTCTTATATTTCCTAAGAGACTTAGAAATAATTTCCATGTGATTATCAATAAGTGTTGATAAGCTAATTAATATTTAATAGAAATGTGTAAATCTCTTAGGAAAAATAAAAGAAAATTTACATTATTCGAAGGCATGAACGTTCAAAGGGAGAGTACTTTCCCCTACGCCTTTAAAAAAATATCAGATGACTGTAAACTGCTCTATCCTCCCGTGCTTACCTGTTGAACTTATAAAAAAATTCGGATTGTTCAAAAATTTTATAACTGTTCCGAATTTGCTTAGATAGCATTGCAAAGAATGCGCCAGCTTATGCAGATCATTTACGATGTTCAAGATAAAGAATTACTGAATTTCTGAGGAAAATCCCTAAGCTTTAAACCTTTTTTAAATCGTTTTTTTTCAAATTTTTTTTCTTTAATTTAAAGCTAATCGTGATAATTTTTTAAATCTTTAAATAATTATAAATTTGAGGTTTAATCATGGTACTTAAATACCGAAAACTAATCCACTAAGAAAGTGTCACATTTTCACTTTGATACTAAATTTATATCATTTTTAAAGTTGTCAAAACTTAAAATTTTAGTTATTCTGCTGCAGTTCCACTTCCTCCTGTCCTGACTTTAGAATGACAAGGGATAAATTTGCTTGAGTTAATCTCTTGTTTCACAAAAAATTGAATGATAATTCTATTTTACACCCCTTAATTTCAAACAAAATTGCGTAAGACATCAAAAAGAGTATAATTTTGAAAAAAATTCTAATAACGAAATTTAATTACATATATCATCTGAAAATTTCCTAAGAGCTGTTGCTGGCACGTTGGAAGCCTACCCTCACCCTATGCTAATTTTGTATAAAACAACTATTATGCCTGTTTTAGAATACGGTTGATTTACTTTTGAAGGTGCAGCTAATACCCATCTTTTTAAACTCCGAAGGATCCAGTGGAGAGCCCTAAAAATTTGCATTGGGATGATGCCAAGAACGAACAGTGGCTCTGTCGAAGTTTTAGCAATAGTCATGCCCTTAGAGATGTTCACTTCCAGTTCATTTTTGATAGACTTATTAATCGAAGTTTAAGACTACAACTTGAGTTTAAAAAGGATTTGTTGGCCCTATCTAATGGGAAGGTTACTAAGCTATGGATTTTTCTCACATTCTGATCCAGACGTTATTTTCGGTAAAATAACTGAACGTTCCTTGCAAGTTTGACAGGACAGTTGGGATTCGGGTGAACTAGATTGGTTCTGTCACCCTATCGTACCTGACGTTGGAGTTAGGGCATGGTTTAGATCGAGTGGCGAACTCTCCAGATTAGAAATTACGATGGCTAGTAGAATAGCAAGCAACCATACCAAAGCAAATTCGTATTTGTACAAGATTAATATTGTTAATTCTCAGCTCTGTGGCGTGTGTAATCTGTTGGATGTAAACCATATTATTTTTACCTGTCTCAAACTATTCTCTGATAGGGAGGGTTTAAGGCTGGAGTATGGTGGTCTCACTAATGTTAGGGATCTTTTGGCAGTCGCCCTAGGGAATCACAATAATTGCAAAATATTTAGAGCTTTAACAAACTTTATCAAAGTAAATAACATTGAATTTTATTGTAAGATGCTCCTCCGAAGTTCTGAACTTGTAGGATGAAAGGGACACCTATTGACACTTTAAGAACTCGTCTCAGGACCTATTGACACCCTACCCTGTACCATTTAGAATACGAAATTTTAACAGTTATCCTTATCGAAAAACGTAGATTAATGAAAAAACGCCATATTACTTACATTTTATTAGATACATTAAATAAATTTCAACATTTTGACAAAACTGTCAATAGAGGTTCTCTGTCGAAGAGGTGTTCATTCGACTCTAGATCTCCGAGTGCCTATATTTATTTATTTTTATTTATTGTGCTTACACTCGAGTCCTTTTTAAGTAATTATATGTTTTGCATTTATGCGGCCACCGCCGTCTTAGCGTTGTTGACCAACCTCCGGAGCGAAAACGGTGGAAAACTCTTTCACAGGTTGTATATGCCAACTCATAGGATACATAATTAACAATTCTTGATATATGACATAACACCATTGCCTAAACACCGTTATGCAAAATTTAAAATTTAACTTTATACCGGACTTCGAGGGATAAGGAGCGACTTAAAATTTTTATGTAATTTTGTATTGTCGCTACTGAGTTCACTAATGTTAAATAAAAAAATTAAAGTGTAAAATTAAAGTTTAGAAAACAGGAAAAAAATAAATAGGAGAACTATATGCAGAGGGCTTTCTGTGTTGTATGCAAGTGGGTATATTCAGTTACGACTAGGTCGTCTAGCTTGGAGGCTTGTGTTAGGACTCAAATAGACTCAGGCTGAGCCTTCAGAATATTTAGCTTGTAAAAATTTGTAGTAAAGATTTATCCCAAACTGTCATAAACTGAAGACTTACGATCATCGATTAGAGATCCTTTGCGTAGATTTCCTTTACCTAATCCTTTACTACTAAATTTTATACGCTAAATATTCTCATCAGCCTGTGTCTATTTGGGCCTTTAGGAGGGTTTCTCTCTGCTTAACTGAGTTCTTTACCTCTAAAGTGTGAAGCTCGGGCTTCCAATGACTGCTCGAGGTACCTAGTGGCGGAATTGTTCCTGAAGTATATGGTCCGGTGAGATCGGGTGGTACAGGGCTTCGGAAAGTAAGCCTTTTATTTTAGTATTCATTTATTTATTTATTTTTAGTATGTTATATGTTTAATAAATGCTATGCAATAATTGGAACTTTCGTTATGCATGTATGCTAGTGCCTTTTAGCAGTGTCACGGTCCGAAGTCAGCTCTTAGAGCTGAGGACCTATAGGTGGAGCTGGGTTTAAAAAAAATCATCTGAAAATCTATGGAATTCTCTTTCCAAGAGAGCATTATAATCTCAAAATCGCAAAAAGTTAGTTGGCCCCTTGTAATTTCTAAGGAGCCAAATGTATTTTCGCGGATTTTTGGAACTAATCTTTGAGATTTTTTAGCTTGCCAAAAAGAAAACTTGTGAATAGTGGGATTATAAGGCATTATAGTAATCCATAATAAATATGCCACTATTTATCTTATTGTTATGATAAAATGCGATTGATGTTCCATTCCAAGTCATTGAGGCCAGAGTTTATAAGAAATTGTATTGTGTAAAATCAGAGTTTCTTTGCCAATTACATTTCATGTCAAGGATTTAAATAGATTCCAATTTCCGAATTTATTTATTAAGCTATCTCATTATTTATTACTTGTAAGTGTGCCCACATTTATTGTATTGTGGGAAAACAAAAAGCTGTATTGTGTAATGTAAGCAATTGTCCTTGTAGATTAAGAGATTAAAATTAGGAGATGGTAGGGTAGTTTCACGCAGCTCATGTCTGTTTCATTTGAGTATTGGGTATCGGATAATTTATAGAACATATCTTTAAAATTAATAAATTAGTTCTAATAAAGTTTATTTAATTGTCATTCATCCGTGAAACCTTCCCACTCTCCTCTAAGTTTAAATGATATAGCTTATTTACTTTGAATATTCCATTTAAATGCAGAAAATACTCTAACAAAATCTTTAATAAACTAACTTTTGTTTTGGCGGTTTGTTTTCAATTGCAATTTGGAAGTTTATCCTGGGACGAAAACAAGGAAAACAGGGGATTGTTTTATTAGCCAAGTGAAGTGGAAGGAATTGAATTCACAAAGTTCTCGTGGAAATGTAATAACTTTGAGAATAAAGTTAAATCTGTGTCCATTGTAGAAGCTCTGGGTAATAGGGGATGAAAGCCAGGGGGTTATTTTTGAATGGGTTGTTAAATTGCAAAATGTTGCACTCATTATTAATCGTTCAAAATTAAAAATGTCAACTAAATGCTTAATATTTAAGGAGAGCTATTTGAGAATCTTTCACGTGAATTCTGATAAATTGTACCATTGTCCTTTCACCAAATACAAATATTCAATTAACCATTAATCGATAATTTCTATACTTAATCATTGGGTGGTTCACTCATATCATCTCTCTACAAAAATTATATTATAATTAATTTCTAATCTATATCCTATTCGTTTTATGTCTACTCTTTGGTGATTACACCGTCACAATTTAAAAAAAAATAATAATTAGGACTTTGTAAATTATTACGTTGGCATACGGGAAAATTCGGTTAGTGAAAATGTCAAATGGTTATGTACGCCTTGCAAGTAATTTTATTACTTTCCACCATTGATAAAGTGCATCATTGCATGTATAAAAGCTGGAATATTTTTTTTAATAATTTTTTTTCAAATAAATTTTAATCAATGTTCATATCAAGATATCACCACATGGATCAGCAATTGTTGTAACTTACTCGTCAGCTTAATCAGCAACTCTCGTAGGAAATTGCAACATTTGCTGATCCAAGCGACGATATAGCAATCGAAAAATAGGTCAAGTTTAGGAATTCAGCTTATCAAATTAACAACAACGAAATTACTCACATTAGTTAAAAATTACGACAGATGTAATCGTCAAAAAGCGATATCTTGTCTTAAAACTACAATTACTTTACTTCAATGTGCCTTATTTATTTTATTTTTAATTAAACTAATGAGCCAAATATTCTCAACTCCATGCAAATGTTCAATATGCATAAAAATAGCGGTGATTTATTTCAAAAATTCTCCTTATCGAAGAAGTGTGAGTCATTGTTATGGCGAAAAGATTCGTGTTTCAAATTGGGTTTAAGGTAGCAAATTTGCTGTATATGAGATTGATGATGGAATTGGGAATATCTGTGAATTGTGGTGTATCTAGTTCATCATCGCGTCTGGGGTGTATTCTAAACTTGCGACAATTGGAATTTGAGACGAGGGTGTATCTGACACCTTACCACAGTTGAGTCCTGGCAAAGATCATCATGACCAGTAAGATGGCCATTGGTGACCACATTTTCGCCAATCCCATGGCTCCATTGCAGTTATCCCTGTTGCAGACGGAACAGTGTTCAATTTTGTAGCCACGAAGTTGCTGATCCCTTATCTTATCAGTCGCTACGCTGCATGGATCTGTTTGGGCTCCGTCAACCTGGCAACTACGGACTATAATGCGGTCCTCTGGGTCTACATCTGTAACAAAAAGAAATGTCAAATCGTGTAATGCAAAAATTGAGAAAACAGTAAGGAATTTAGAAAATAAAAAAATATCGAAATTTTTAGCTCTATTTTTGAAATATTTTCCTTGTAGGAGATTTCAGTTATTACCTATTTATTTTTCAAAATTGATGCACTAGTCAACATTTTCTAAATGATTTGGATTTTTTAAATACGAAACTTTTATCTATTTTAGAATTTTATATTCGTTTTCTCCAGAAATATTTTTATTAAAAACGACCACTTGGGGTAAAAAGTAACAAAAGGTATGGAGCAAAAAGTAAGAAAAACCGAAGCAATTTCTGATGTCTCACGGCGAAAAGAAACGTCAATGCCATGTGTCGTCGCTTATTGTTTGCATTTATTAAACGATTTACAGTCTCTTGTGTGTTTTTTTCTAAAATATCTTGAAAAGTGCTTTTCTCGTTCAGATAGAGAAAAGGGTGTTTTACAATGGTGTAGAGGAATAAATTTCCTATGAAAATATATCATCTAAGTATTTTTTTAAATTTACGGAAGCCCGTAATAGAGCGAATCGAAATGCGATATTACCCCATGTCTGTTACTATTTGCCCCAGCATTTTTGAGAATGGTCACAAAATTACCTTTTATGAAAACGGCTCTACAAAATACAGGAAAATGACTTTCATAAAATTGTAGAGCGGTAAATTTCCTATAAAACTGCGCTAATTAGAAATTTATGGGGAGCTCGGGTAGTTTGTAAAAAAGTAAAATATTTGTATTGTGACTTTTTGCCCCAGTCTCCCCTACTGTGTTTCTTGACTCCAAATTATCCACAAAGGACCGAGAATAAAATCCACTAGATATTTTGATTTATATAAAATGTTTGCAATTTTTCAGAAATTTGATTCCAAATTGCCGTATAATATTTCTGATCTTTAGTTCCTAAATCGAATTTGCATGCAATCCGAGATTTCTCACGTTAAGAATCTCACCTACCTTAAGCTGTTCTAGGCTTATCACTAGCGTTAATTTTGAAAGCGTAAGCGTGAGACAAACTTAAGCAAAATATTAGAGAGGGATAGTGAATTTTGATTGTTTGAAATTATCGTAATCTAAAAGGTGTGCCGGAGCCATTATAATTAGTTTCTAAATTTGTATGATTTTGGTATAGAAAAAAATTCTCAAATACTTTCCAGAACTAATACTTCTCAAATTGTTTTTTTTTTTAACACACTCTCAAACGACGTTATACTAAAACAAAGTCAAAGTATACTAACTATACTAGTATACTCCGATAGAGTCAACCCGTAAAAATTAAAAAAAAAAACCGTGAAAAAAGAGATGGCAAAGCGTCCCAGCTTTGCCATCTCATCAGCCAAAGCCATTGACCTTTGACCTTCAATAACTCAAAATAGTGAATTTTTCGGTCATAGATATGTTTGGACCGTTTGGACGAAATCTTCGCCTGGACTACTTCTAAAACATATCCAAAAATCTTTGAAAAAGCTTGGGTCAATTTTGAGAAAAACCAAAAGAACATGGTTTCGGAGGGGTTGGAGGGATAAAAGAAAAAAAAAACGCCTGGGGAGATACTGATTTTTTATTGGGGGTCATCGAAGACCAGAAAATGACACGTTGAAAAAAAGACGATTATATATGATCTCTCTTTGAGTTTAAGCAGTAAAATATGGTAAAATTCCAAGTTTAATGTCAAACTCTTAAACTTGTTTTACTAAAAAAGATCATTGGACAATTTTTAAGGATTAAAATAGTAACTACAACAATCAATAACTTAGAATATTGCAGATATATAAGAAAAGAATTAAATGCGTTGGCTCTATTGTAATCCTATATTTTTAAAATAGTGGTAAAGCATTTTTAGAAATAAGATAGCAAAAATTATGATAAGAGAAATCCAAAACTTTATAAAGAATAATTAAAATGTTAATTAAAATGTTTGTCTATCTATCTGTTATTTTTTGATCAGAATGACTTTTGGAAAATAAAATTTTCTGTGCTGTCTTTGAAGAGAAACCTCAGGAAAGACAGGGGCAAAATTAGCCACGTATGTTATTAGATAGTGGTACCGTATAGTTGGCATTCGAAGGAATATTGATGAAACCACTCTATCCTACTGAGAGAAATTCGAAAAAGTTAAAATAACATTCCGGAAATGTTAATTTTCCCCTGCAGTATTGATCCAAAATCGATGTAAATATTATGCATTTTAGGTGTATTAGGGGTTAAAGTTACCCTTTTTCATGTTAATTTTACCCTTAAAAGGGTGTAAAATTAACATTAAAAAATGTTGATATATTTTTACACCTAAAAAGTGTTAAAATTATGAGGAAAAAAAAGTTAATCGCACCCCCGTTTTTTCTCAGTGTAAATATATACTTCCCTTACTATTCATTGAAATATTTATCAGCCTCACACAAACATTTGTTGTGCAAATTATACGCAATGAAAAATTTCATTTAGTGGCTAATTCTACCCCGATCTCCCCTACTGAATTCCATATCTGTACGACTACACCCCAGGTTTTTTAAAAATCTTTATTTATTTTGAGACTTAAAAATATGTATTAATACATAGATACAACAGCTCGTGATGGAATGACATGCCTTTGGCAAAATTCCAAAAAGAATTTCACTGCTTTAAATTAATTCTAAATTATTTTAATATAGGCCTCAAATCTGAGACCAAGGTCAAGATCAAAATTTCAAGCTATTAAATTTTTCCAAGATCAAGATTTCATATTCTGACGTAAAGCATTTATGGAACTTAAAATGTCTTAGCTAAGAACCAAGATTTCAAGATTTTTCACACTTAACGAAACGTCACTTCTGACAAATATCTTCATTTCTTTGCCGAATTTGTTGATATTTCGTCATATAAATTATGAAAATGAATAATAAACTTGTGACCTGTAATAAACCTTGAAATTCCTTTGCAAGATGTGATTCTTTTTCAGGTATTCTCAGAGTGTTGTACTTCGATACGAACATCTAAAAATATGTACAATTTCGATTAAGTTACAAAGCCAATATCAATATTTTTCATAAAAATTCTATTTTTGTACCATCTCTTATAGAAATATTTATCATCAATAGTCATTTCCATATGAAACTCTTCAAATTGTTAGTATCTTGAAAATTCCAAGCACCTTCGAGAGGTTCTTGGAATTATTTTAAGAAAACAAGATATTTGACTTCTTGAAATCTTGAAATATTGGTTTCAGAATTCCAGTAAACTCTCTCTCAATCGGGCATATGTGGCAAAATGCCATCCGAATTATCGAGAGACTTCTACGTCAAATTTATTGTAAATTCCCCAAAAAGAGCTCAATTATAAAGAATCACAGAATTACGATAAAATAAGAGGAAATACAGCGAATTTGAGCAAATTTGTTTCAAAATCAAACGAAAAAATTGAGTAAACAATATTTTTCGCCCGATTGAAAAAGAGCAGGTTGAGCGAGAGTCTACTGTACAAATTTTGATATCGACACGGTTTATGTCTTTGATTTCAAGATTCCAAGATATTTGACAGATTTGACATCTTGATCTTGATTTTTGGATTTCAGAATACCAAAATCTTGAAATTTTCTTGATCTGGATCTTGATCTTGGTCTTAGAATTGAGGCCATTATCTCAATTTTTTTCATGATAAATAAAATGATAAAACGAAACAACATTGTCTTAAACCTAAATTTGAAAGACAAAAAAATAACAAATTAAAATTGCTTAGGGTAAGTGTGCCAAATTTCGGCATACTTGCATGCAACCGCCAAAGTCTCAAGTTTGAAATGTAATATTTTTAATAGAAATTAAGTTTTTTTGTTACTTTTTAATAAGGACTGTTTCTTGGAACCCTGTAGACAGTTTATCGTCTTTATTTTCTCTAATTTCATTCTTAATCATTTTTAAAGGGAATAAAAATGTAGACATAACATTGGTGCCCTATTTCGGCCACCTTCATTCTCATAGTTCCGTGCCCTCCCAGAATTCTTTCAATGTCTTTTTCAGATCATCGTGCTCGTTGAAGCGACATTTTTTTGTTATTTTTTGCATTGTATATTCTCTAGAGTATGCAAAACCTAAAAATTCATGGATATTCAAAGAACAAAAAATGTGGCCGAAATTGCAAGCTGGCTGGAATTTGGCACACTTACCCTATATCTGTTAAAACCAAAATCTTCACAAAAATTTATTGCAGATAAAATATAAAAACCTCTTTATTTTCTTAGACTTTCTCTTAGCCAAAATTGCAAGGAAATTTCACTGCGTTTATGATTATTAATTAAGTAGCGATAAAATTTGATTTTTGAGTGATCGAATTTAATTTTTTTACTGAGCAGTTTTTCAGTACCAATTTATTTAAACAGTGTTCGGAATTAGCCTCGTTTTCGAATTCTGTTAATTTTCCGTGGAAAGCTTTTCTTTAATTTAACGGTTCCAAATTTAAAATTTGAAAAAAGTTCTATATTAAGTAATTATAAAGAACTTATAAGATGTTGTTAAACCTCGTGTTTAAGGATATTAGTATGACTTGGTAGCCTACATCCCAGAATAGCCGAAGTAATCCGAATACAAATGAAAATATTTTAGATTCCGGAAAAAAATGTCTGACCTATACCGCTGTCCAAAACTTTTATAGAAATCGAGGCTTTTATTTGTTGAAAGAAACTTCTCATAATCACCATAAGAACTGGGATAGAACATAAATCTTGTCTTATATTCAGATCAGAATATTTGCATCCATATCCAAAAAATGTCACGTAATGTTTTAATTATTCTACGTACTATTATTTTAGTTGAGTTTTTAGTGTAAAAAAAGTTAACAAAGAATTAAGTTATAACATACCATTGACAACACTGATCTTCTGACAAATCATTGCCACGTTGTATGGATTGTTGGAGTAAATATCAATTCTAATCAACTTCTGGAGCCAACTACTCGAATTAGGATCAGCCGTTGAGAGTTTCTGTGGGGTGCAGGTCTGCAAAGGGAAAGCTCCATCAATTTTCATGCATTTCCATCACGTATCAATATCACTTCGTCAACTAAATAACATCCCAAACGAGCATTCAAGCCAGAAAAAAAAATAATCTGGAGGTCAGCTTGTGTATGAAAAATTCACGATTACACGTCACTGACACCGATTTATCATTATTTTTGGTAACACGAATTCGCAATTGATATGATTGATGTAGTGAGGAAAGAAATTTACCTCTGGTATTATCGTGTTTGATGAACTAACATCTATGCACTCTCTATTTTTCGTTGAGTCACAATTGTAACACTTTATGGCCAGAGCTATATTTTTGTAAAAGAAACAAGAAATTTACAGTGAAGAATAATCTTGAAAATTAAAAAAAAAATAATTTAAAAATTTCTCCGAAAAAAAATCACAAACCAGATTTAGTGGCAAGCAAAAAAATTGCAATTATTTGCAACAGTGAAATTCCTCGGTTTCTCATCATGAATTCTCAAAAATATCGTTGCACTTGTTAACAACTTTGATTTTTTTTTTTAAGATTTCAATGTTTTATTGTGACACGTTCAATGGTAAATCAATTCAAATGTAGAAGAATGATTAAGGATAACACTTGAGCTGGATTCGTTTTGAACGTCCTTCCGCAGCAAAGTCCCGATTTCAACTGACAAAGTTCATTTGGTTCTCATCAGAACTTCTCTGTATGCTTTTGATTCTCAGCGAAAAATTCCGACGAAGAAACCTCTTGCTCCATAACAACTTTTGCGAGGGGAAAGCCTGAGGAAAAACTGGTGGGGAGGTTTATTTTTCCATCACTTTTGAAACTGGGTTTGTCTATGATTTCGCAGCATCTTCCGCAAAAAAATCTCAATAAAATGCCATAGATAGTATTTGCAATCCAAATTAATAAAATCAAGAATTTGACATTTTCTCTTTCTATCTACATTTTTGTTCAGAAAATCATCACGTCTTATTTGAGAGGAAAAGGGTCAGATAATCCTAACCGGCTTATGTAGGTGAGATTCTTAATGTGAGATAACTCGGAATGTATGCAAAAACGATTTAGAGCTGAAGTTGGGTGACGCCATTCCATTATCTTGAATCAAATTCGTGAAATTATGTATTTTTTTTTATTTAAACCAAAATGTCAAGGTTTTGCATTAACTGACAGAGTGATATATGGGTGAAATGTAGACCAAAGTGTTCTCTATAATTTTACTTTATTGTTTCGGCTCCAAACAGCTGAAAAGCCGAAGCTAGAGGAAGAGAATAATCCGAATCTCGTCAGATTATTCCCTTGCTCTGGTGAGAACTTCCTGGGGGATTCTTCCACTATTTGAACTGACTCTCGGCTGTTTTCACGGCCTCTAGTAACGGCTCTTTCGAGCCACCGGGCTTAAGGCAGTAATGCCCCCTTGTGTAGGCTACCCCCGGGGGTGCCTCGAGAGAGTTTAACCAAGGTTAGAAATAAATTTCCAACCTTGCAGTTCGGCAAATGAATGCCTCTAGGGAAAAATTCCTCCAGAAATATTCTCAAAGCCTGCCCTAGGTCTTAAGGCTTCTTGAAGAGAAGCCGCTGTTTCCTGGCAGTAGGGAGCCAATTGGCCGCTGGTAATCCTTAGGCAATAGGATGCCGCTGGTCTTGGGCCAAAAGGGAGATGCGATTTCTCTGGAACAAGCACTCTCGTGCTGCTAGAAGTGAAACTCAGGAATCTCTATCGCAATCTGATTTATTTAACAAAAATTAACCCTATTTATACAAAATCATTTTTACCCCACTTAATTACTAAGGTGAACTTCGTGAACCCATAATGCGTCATTGCAAAATTGCACATTCTTTATTTTGCTGACGAAAAAATGCTGATCAAGAAGTGAATGAACGGGTGTCATTAGCACTAAGCATAATGACCTACTTTCAATAAGAATTTGACAATTTTCAATCTCTAATATCATAGAAACTACTTGTTAGAATGGTAGCAAATTGATACCAGATAGAGTTAAGGATATAGAAAATAGGATGGTAAAAATTTAGGATCGTTTAGCATCCTAGTTTCTTCAATATTTGCCGTTAAAGTGAGGCTTGTTTTGTATACTTCGTGAAATGACTCGATTTAACCAAAACTAAAATCCGTATATTAGTTAACCTATTCGTCTCTAATTGAAATGACAAGACATTCCTAGTAGTAAGAGTATCTAAAAATAGTGTAGTAGTCCTTAAATCCTTTAAGGATAAGTCATTGACTTAAAAAGTAGGGGTAACGAAAACCCTTGTAAAGTCTTGGTAAAGCCAAAACTTTCCAACTTTTGTGTTGAATAATTCGTATCCTTTTTAGGATGTGAGGACTTATGATGAATATCCTGGCGATTTAACTATTCAAAAGTAGTTCGATATGAATTAAAACCCATTATTATCCCTCAAAGATTAAAAAATTCTAATTTGAAAATAATTTGTATGAACGTGCATGTTCATCTTGAACATACTGGGGCCCGCGCCCTGGAATAACGGATCCTCTTAGTTGCTCTTGGAGTTGTTTCCTATGGCTTTTAGGATTCTGTATCTTCTTGTAAGGAAGTTCTGAAGTTCTTCCAAGGATGGAACCGTCGTTGTATCAGGCAAAGTCTCCTCAAAAGCTTTAGCGGTTTCAGAATCAAATTTGTTCATGGCGATGGATACGATTAAGGGATCCCAGGAACTGATGTCGTACTGAAGATTCTTAAGTCCCGTAAGAGAAACGTTGATGCGATCATGTAGCCCAATAACATCTTCAGCGGGGTAGATTTTGAATTTCTTGTACCTGACTAATGGTTTGACGTAAGATGCGACCAAAATCCTCTTGCTTTCATATCTGGTTTTAAGGATGCTGATAGCACTGGCATAATTGGCGTTGGAGAGTGTCAGGTGATCAATCAAGGATAGTGGTCCCTTTTCAAGATATGACATCAAATACTGGAGCCTTGTTACATCTTTGAGCCTTGGATTTCCGTGAATGACCGTGTTGAAGAGCTCAAAGAAAGAATGCCAATCTTCTTCGTTGCCGGAAAACTTCTTGATCTCAATGGCAGGTAGTTTGGGAAACTGGACTAACCAATGAGACAACAGTCTGATGTTTTCTTCAGTTGATGGAATTTCTTCTTCCGTTGGATTTGAATTAGCCATTCTGATAGTAGAGTTGTAGGGAATTATTGAAGAAAGCTTTGGTGTGTGTCAACACTGGACGTGTGATTTACCCAAATGTAATCTGATTCTCACTGTGCCTTCTTCGCGCGTCGTGGATTGCCGCTTCAATCTTCCAACGTTTACACTTTTGATTTTTAATTGTAGATGAATTGTGTGAAATTAGTGCGGAATGTGACGTGTTGGACTTTGCAACCTCTCCGTGTGATAGTGATATCCGTGAATATATTTCGTGAGTGCGTGGATGGTGCAGTGAGTGTGTGATAATTCTGTATCTCTAGTGGATTTTGAGGATACGGAAGAATGTGTGGTGTCCCACAAGGAAAATGCCTGGATTGGCAAATTTATGAAGAAACACTCAGATATAGAGTGTTCTTGCCGCTTTTTTGATTCTTGGACTTCCACCCTCTTGTCTTCTCTAAAAGTGTTGCAGCGAGGTGGTGAGTCAATACGTTGTGGCAATCAGCGAATGTGATTGCTTTCCCAATGGATCTGGGCGGATGCTGGATTCTTTCTGGAAAGGCGTAAATTTCCCAGAAATTGATGGAGTCTGGTGAGTAAATTCACCGGAGATCAATTAACTGATGAAGTGTTTTTTCTCCTCGAGGATTGTGGAGAACGTTCTTATGGTAGTGATCTTCTGAATAAGATCTGGATGGATGTCGTCTGGACTGGACCTTGAAACGACGTTGGACCTTTCTCAATCTTGATTCGATGAGAACTGTAGTCTGGAACCTTCTGATGAGGTCCTCTAACGATAGAATATCGTTGAATCACCGGAGACAGGACTCGATGATGGATCCTGCGATGTTTCCTTAAAGAAATACTGCAGGCTGAAGATTTGGCAATGGATCCGGTTTGCCGTTGAATGGGAACACCGCTCGAGAATAGAGGGCACCCAACACAGATTGGAATAAATCTGCTGATCACGTGAGACTGGACTCAGTGATGGAATGACTTAGAAAAGTCGTCTGCGAACCTCCTGAAGACAACGGATGAAGAATGAGCTGTCCCAGGACACCTTCGCCGGAATCCTTCCAAGGAGTCGTGCACTACTTCTTGGAGAATTAGCTGTCTGCTGATGAGACGAGAAACGATGAAACTGATGTCAATCGCTGGTGAAATGACGTCTTATGGAGACTGACGTCACGGTGAGTCGAATATCTTTCCAAGATACTCTCGTTGGTATGGTCAGTGTCGCTGATAGATCACTGATGAGGTTCCCTTCTAACTGCTTGTCGTATGTCCACAGGGAAGAAGCAGTCCTCTGGTTGGTGATTAACGTCCTCTGCGTAGACACCTTGGGTTGGGACCTCAACGATGCCGGATAATCTTGTAAGGATTATCCGGCTCGAAGGACCATGTTTCGGCTCCAAACAGCTGAAAAGCCGAAGCTAGAGGAAGAGAATAATCCGAATCTCGTCAGATTATTCCCTTGCTCTGGTGAGAACTTCCTGGGGGATTCTTCCACTATTTGAACTGACTCTCGGCTGTTTTCACGGCCTCTAGTAACGGCTCTTTCGAGCCACCGGGCTTAAGGCAGTAATGCCCCCTTGTGTAGGCTACCCCCGGGGGTGCCTCGAGAGAGTTTAACCAAGGTTAGAAATAAATTTCCAACCTTGCAGTTCGGCAAATGAATGCCTCTAGGGAAAAATTCCTCCAGAAATATTCTCAAAGCCTGCCCTAGGTCTTAAGGCTTCTTGAAGAGAAGCCGCTGTTTCCTGGCAGTAGGGAGCCAATTGGCCGCTGGTAATCCTTAGGCAATAGGATGCCGCTGGTCTTGGGCCAAAAGGGAGATGCGATTTCTCTGGAACAAGCACTCTCGTGCTGCTAGAAGTGAAACTCAGGAATCTCTATCGCAATCTGATTTATTTAACAAAAATTAACCCTATTTATACAAAATCATTTTTACCCCACTTAATTACTAAGGTGAACTTCGTGAACCCATAATGCGTCATTGCAAAATTGCACATTCTTTATTTTGCTGACGAAAAAATGCTGATCAAGAAGTGAATGAACGGGTGTCATTAGCACTAAGCATAATGACCTACTTTCAATAAGAATTTGACAATTTTCAATCTCTAATATCATAGAAACTACTTGTTAGAATGGTAGCAAATTGATACCAGATAGAGTTAAGGATATAGAAAATAGGATGGTAAAAATTTAGGATCGTTTAGCATCCTAGTTTCTTCAATATTTGCCGTTAAAGTGAGGCTTGTTTTGTATACTTCGTGAAATGACTCGATTTAACCAAAACTAAAATCCGTATATTAGTTAACCTATTCGTCTCTAATTGAAATGACAAGACATTCCTAGTAGTAAGAGTATCTAAAAATAGTGTAGTAGTCCTTAAATCCTTTAAGGATAAGTCATTGACTTAAAAAGTAGGGGTAACGAAAACCCTTGTAAAGTCTTGGTAAAGCCAAAACTTTCCAACTTTTGTGTTGAATAATTCGTATCCTTTTTAGGATGTGAGGACTTATGATGAATATCCTGGCGATTTAACTATTCAAAAGTAGTTCGATATGAATTAAAACCCATTATTATCCCTCAAAGATTAAAAAATTCTAATTTGAAAATAATTTGTATGAACGTGCATGTTCATCTTGAACATTTATAATTTACTCAGAAGCCGAGATAAGCGCGGTTTTTTGTTTCTCAACTCGTTTTTTCACCCAGAGCGCCCAAGTGTTCATTTGATGAACTTCAACTATATAAAAGAATTGTTGTATTTTGTGAGACTTTCCATTTAAAACCCTATTTTAAGTGCCTTGGTCGAGTAGAGGCAGTCAAATTGGCATCTGAGTGGTTTCAAAGCGTTATTTTGGGAAAAATTAATTTTTTCACACTTAAACGACAAAATCAGACAGATCCCATTATCTGATCGAAAAATATTGTATGGAAAAAACATAGACATAAATATCCTCTACAATTTTGTCGAAGTAATCATTAAAATCGGTTTAGCGACAGTCTAGATAATTGAGGTTATGTGATATTGAAATTGGTTTCTCGACTGTGGCGCCCCTGGTGTTGGTCCCACGAAGTTCAAATGTTCTAGAAAGTTGTAGCATTTGGTGAGATATTTCGTTTAAGCCATCATTCATCGAAATCGGTCAAATAGAACCGGAGATATGATTTTTTGAATTTCGTGAACTGTGACCCCTCATATCTCCGGTTCTATTGAAACCACAGCGAACCCACCCACGACAGTTTTTGGAAACGTCCTAGACTAGATTACAACACTCTAAAATTTCATTAACTTGCACAATGCCGTTTTTGAGAAAAATGAGTTAGAATTTTGACGGTATCGCAGCTCTACCTGTGGTGACTTTTTGAACTTCCATCTGAAAGTGCTCATCGAGACGAAATCAAAAACCCAAAATTTAGCTCAAAATGTTAATTAAAACCGGAGATATAGGCCGGTCAATATTCGAACTTTGACCCCTTATAGCTCGGGTCAGGGATTATGGATCGACTTAAGTATTTTTTTGTTTGATAGGTATAATCAGCGGCTTTTGTGATATAGATATAATTAGCGGCTACAACATACCAAAATTTCAGCCCGATGCACAACGGAATTTTTGAGTTATTTAATTTAGAAAATTGAAAAATCTTCTTTTTAATAAGGGATCCCCTAGCGGTGGTTTTATGAACTTGTGATATTAGAAGGGGAAGTGGAATTTCACGAGAGCTTTCCAAAACGCCCTCAAGTTTTAAATTCTGATAATTAGAACCGAAGTTATGGCCATTTTAAGAATTTTTTTTTGGACCCTTATAGCTCGGGTCAGGGGGGTCGGGAGACATTAAGTTTGGTATTAATCGAAAACTGTAAGACCCAGCTATAACATACTAAAATTTTAGACCGATCGATGCCATTAAGAAAACAAAGAAATGGGGGTATTCAAAATGGCGGAAGGAGGGGTGGGGGGTGGTGGGTCAATGCACCAAGTTACAATTTTCATGCGATATATAACCTTTCCGAAAACCGCAAGTCGATATCTCTTTTAGTTTAGGAGCTATTAAGCTCCAAGGAGCGGCCGGCCGGGAACGTAACTTAGCCCCCCATACATTCGTGATCAGGAAGTGGCGAAACACATTTTGGCCAAGTTTGAGGTCGATCGGACGACATGAAATTTTGTTAGGATTATAGTAGGTGAGATTGTTAAAAATCTCACCTAATATGGAATATAATAATTATTATTATGGCGTGAGAAATATTGCAGTAACCTTTTTTAGAAAAAAACTCTAAATCGTTTGATCTGTAATAGAAATGATATAAAAAACATTATAGAGTTGGAGGAGTAGAACTGGAAAATTCGTGGTTTTGTTTACGATATCGCAAGATGTATGGGCCAATCCATCTCAAGACGAGCGAAAAAATCGCAAATCGCGGGTTCATGGTCTCAGATGTTTCTGAATTTTGCATATGGTAAAATACACGATGAAATAATATACAGTAGACTCTCACTCAATCGGCTCTTTTTCAATCCGGGCGCAAAATTTTGTTGACAATTTCCACGTTTAATTATGAAGCTAATTCGCTCAAATTCGCTGCAGTTCTTCCTATTTTATCGTGATTCTTTATAATTGAGCACTTTTTGTGGAATTTACAAAGGCTCTGACGCCCAAATCTATCGATAAACCGGATGACATTTTCCCCCATATTCCCGATTGAGAGAGAGTCTACTGTACCCCTATTTTTTCGCCCAAAAAAAAAAATTCCTGGCCGGAGACACATGGCGCCAAAGATGGCGTGTCGCGCTTCATTCGTCAATTGAGATTTTTAGCAAATATTTCAAAATGCTCTATCTCGCGAACGGGTTGAGATTTCTTCTTATTCTTTTTTTTTATTTGAAAGATAATTTTATACTCTTTGAAACGATATACTCGTTTTCGTATTATCTGCTCAAGTTTTTTTGTAACCGTCTTTTAATTTTTTTTTGAAAAATTTAAAAATTAATTTTTCTCAAAAACCCCATTCTC
The DNA here is from genome assembly GCF_024763615.1 of Phlebotomus papatasi. Lineage (NCBI taxonomy): Eukaryota > Metazoa > Arthropoda > Insecta > Diptera > Psychodidae > Phlebotomus > Phlebotomus papatasi. The sequence continues at coordinate 49,747,370 of NC_077224.1, forward strand.
AAAAATTTTCATTTTTTTACTGTTGATCAGTTACATTGAGTACTACCTTCCCTGAAAAGGCGAGCTTCCACTTTTGCGCTTATTTTTTTTAACTATTCAAAATTTCATAACATTTTCAAAAAAGAAAAAATCCCAGTTGAACTCAAAATTTTGAGTTCAACTTTCAGGGAATACAACTTCAGGGATTTTTCAGGGAATACAGTACTCCACAATACTTATAAACAGTTAAAAAATCAAAATTTTTCGAAATCGCGTTTTTGAAATTTTTTTTTGATTTTTCAAATGATAGGTACACGATTTTTTACACAGTTGCTTTTGTGTGTTTATTAATGTGTAATTTTTGTGTACTGTTACGTAATTGTGTAAGTATTGAAATACACATTAGATATAATATGCGAATTCTTCACCAATTTCATTTATTTTAATGTTTTAAGCATACAATAATGCTGGAAAAACATAATACTTGTTATATAACATTTCTCTAACATACAAGAAAAAGATACAGGTTTTTTATCTCTAGATAAAACTACCGATTCATAAATCAATTTACAATGGTTTGGCATTTTAAAGTATTTTAAAAATAAAACTAATTCTAATATTCTACTAATTCTAATTAATAATAAAATAAAATTATTGGGTAATATTTAATATAAACTTAGCTACTTCATTTTAACAAACGTTTTCTAGTTTTTTATGTTGTATTTTTGCATGTTTAAATTAAGCGTAAATTTAAAAATTAAAATTTTGCTAGTTTTTAAACAATATTTTTTCATTTGATACTCCATCTGCTTAAAAAGAGTCGTAAATTTGAGTACAATTTTAGGACTAAGAAATGATCTCTAGGAGTTCATTAGTTATTGATAATATTTTTTAATACATGTTCACACTTGTACGACTTCATTCTAGGACACAGGGAGTGATTTAAAACTTTTTCTAAAAATGAAAAAAAAAAATATTTCAACAATATTAAAATAAAGGAAATTTTCAAATGTTATAAAAAACAAACTTATTATTATTACTTCTCCTGATGTAAAAACTGAAATTAAGAATTATTTGATTAATTGATGGAAATTTAATAACACGGATTATGACCTGTATTCAAATTTATTGTTTCTATAGCTTCACTGTTGTCTGTATTTGACGATCATGGTGTTCACTTGCTCTGGGCTATGTGAAGTGGTAGCAAAAAATCCCTTTGACCCGATTTATCCAAAGTATCTCCATACCTGAAGAAGGGAACAAACATCTCCGAAACGTAGTGTGAAGCTATAGAAGAAATAAATTCGAATCCATGTCATAATCCGTGTTATTAAATTTCCATCAATTACAACTGACCGAACACTTTTCAATTTGCAACAGTTCTGAATTAAAATGAGAATTACAAAATATAAATTATAATTTAATTTTTCATCATGTGAATTCAGTTTTGAGATTTTGAAAGTATCGTGTCATATAAATCGTTTTTCTGTGAGATTTTCGATCTTCCGATTTCTACCGTTTGCCTCTGGAGGTTGGTCACTATCGCTAAGACGGCAGTGGACGTATGAAAGAAAAGCAATGACCGCTTCTGTAATCTGTTGCGCTTTTAAAGCATTTGTTGATAAATATTAATAATAATATTATATTTATTGATGCACTAAGCTATTATTGGCAATTACATTGTTTGATTTACAATTTAAAAAAAAAAAACAAAAATGGGTTTTTCAATTATAATTTTTTTGAACGTTTAAAATTTACAATCCTGCATAAATAACCCTTTCATCCAAATCTTCTGAAATTTAGTCATCAGAGAGGACAGAGATTGTGAGGAATTGCGTACATTTAGCAGGCTCTATCAACAGTAAAAACCTATATATGAAGCATTCACCCCATTTTTCACCCCTAAAATTCCGCGCAGAGTATAACAAAGAGGGTGTTCAGACGGCGTCATCCCCTCGAATTCAACACGGCGCCACAGAGACGACATTAAAAGATGTATGACGTCAATGTGGCGCCCTACATCCAAATATTCGATCCTTGGCGTAGAGAGTGGACCACTTTCCTCCAATATCCCCCTAAAAATCACCCGCAGAGTTAGCAAAAATATCCAACACGACGGGATTGAGCATTATCCGATTTATATTGATGATGCACTTTGATTGAAGCGCAACTCATTACTAGAACTTACTTGTTGCTCAAACGCATTTTACTGAGATTTGCATATCATATGGAAATTCTCGTGAAAATCTTCAAGAAGTATCCTTTTCTGCAGGAAGAAAATGAGCTCTGTAAATTAATGAAGCCATTTAGGGTAATTTAGAACTTCTTTCTTTGCATTTTCCCATGCATTTTAGTTTTTTTTGCGCAATTTATTCATGATATGTAATTGAATTAAATAGAGAAAATACCGTACGGCTAAGAATAGTGAAAATTGTCTTATGCACTTATTTTTGCAAAACGGTTTAATTAATTATTTTCACGTTAGTCACGAAAGCTGTTTCCCAACAATTCATAAGCTTCCGTCATTGCTGTTAGTAAAAAAAACCTTCTTGTTTGTTGGTATTTCACGTTCCTATAGAGAGTCTCTGCAAGGGCAGTTTAGGGGGCTAAGAACTAGGCTAAGTCTGATGATAAAGATGGTAATTTTAAAATTCGCCAATAAAATGTGATACTCCATAAATATTTTCAAATCCAAATTGGAAAATTAACGTGAAATAAACGTAAATTTTACGATAATTAAATAGCTTTTTAGAAGTAACTAATTTACGAGAAAAAATTCTTTTCGGAAATACGAAAATTTTCAAAAATTTAGTAATTATTTTGTAACCTATTTCGAAATAGTTTCCACATAATTCAATGAAAATTTTCTCGAAGTATATTATAAGTTTTTTTTAAAAATCTTTTTAACGAATTTGGTAACCCCATCATTGCATCCAGGTCTACACCATGCAACAAGGTACACATTTTGTCTTCACCTGGTGCTCTTAAGCTGCCATGCTAAATGCTATTTTAATGGACATAACACGCTATTCCAATGTACACGATATGTACACTAAAGGGAAAAGTTCAAGAGCACTTTCAATGCTAAATCTAAACATTAGTCTGCACTTCTTGACTTGATGAATACTCTTACCAATTCTGGGACAATCAATCTGCCCTGTCGCAATAAATAAATTCATTTCTATGGAGTAAGAAACAGTTGAAAAAGACGGATACAAAATGAGACTGTTGCATGATTAAGTCGAATTGTGCTTTGAGAAATTAATATCATATTTCATGTGACAAAGAAATGCTAGATAATTTCCTGAAGAATTGACCAAATTTAACATTAACCTTATTATCTCCGTTGTTCCGGGTGGAATTAAATACTTATTAGATTGTCTTCCATGGGCTCCAATAAGTATTTACTGCAATCATATGACACCTTGATAAATTATCGATCACTATTGTCGGGTTATTAACACTCATCCATTGTATGTTTTTATTTCACTGACCACCCAAAGTTATTTTCTCACAAATTTACTTACACCATAATTTCCTTACGAACTTTGTCCCAGGTAAATCCAATATAAGTTGACCACCTTCGAAGGGTGCTTATCTAAGGGTTTTTTTTCGATGCCACCGAGGGCGTTAGTCAAATAATTAGGGAGTGATTTTACTTTGTCAGAAATTATTCCTTTTTCGACTTTTCATGTGAATCACGTGGGGAATATGGATAGGAAATTAGGTGAAAGATTTCTGCTTCATGGTCATGTGTTATCACCTCGACAATTTTCAAGAACAACAATACTGCTTTGGAAACCCTTTATCTCTGTTATGATCAATATGTGTCTGTTGTTATCATCCTTTAATTCTCTCTGTATGACTCCAATAGAATCAAGGCATTTAATTCTTATATCTGCAATATTCTCTAACTAAGGTATTAATTTTTGTACTTACTATTTCACTTGTTAAAAATTCTCTGAAGTTTTTACTTAACAAAAGTAGCTTAAAAATTTTATATTAAACCCGGAATTTTATATATTTTTTCGAGTTTTTCAGTCAGTATTTAAAAATTTTAGGGGTTACAGTGGCGACAAGATAAATAGCACAGTTTCGGACACTGTAATATATGCTTTACTTTTCGAAAAATTATGTTTTTAAATGACGAAAGTAATAATAATAAATGAACTTGTATATAAATACATTTTGAATATGAAGTAAAAACCTGAAAGTTCTATCAAGAAATTTAGTAGGATCAAAAAATTCTTGAAATGGCACATATTAAGAGGACAATATAAATAGCACACCCTATAAGAAGTGATAGTTTACGGCTGCTACTGCAATTAACAACTTACGAATTCTATTTGAAAATTAAATTTGGATTAATTAGTAATTAGTTAAGTAACGTTTGGAAAAAATGATCGTTTGACAACGAAGGATCATTAAGGAAATCAGGATTTGACACTATTCTAATGTGATTGTATTTCATGTAATGTGGATATCTACTTAAAACTATCTCAAATTAGTCACATTCGAGAGATTTATCTTGTGTTCAACCTTTTTTTTAAATTCAACAGGATTGAGGTCCTTAGACCGTCCTGGCCACTCCCGAAAGTCAATTTTGTTCTGATTGAATCAGTTTTAAAAACTCTTGGCAGTGTGTTTAGGATCATTAGCTTGGTTAAAATTTAAAAACAGAAGCAAATACTTTTTGTTGTTGAAGTACATGTTTTGTCCAAAGATATCCTTGTAAACAAATTGGTTTATATTGCCTGATATTCGATATACAGACCATACGCCACATCGCAAAATGTAACCCCATACTGTAAAATTACCACCGCAAAGTTTTACGTTCTTAATTATGTATCAAGGACAAAATTCTTGACTTTTGGGACATCTAATATTCTGTTATGTCATATCCTATCTTATTAAACAGGAACACATCTGTTCAAAGAATATTATTCCAGAATTACAGGTCCTTCTGCATATGCTCTTGAGCAAAAATCAAACAACAGGTACGGTTTCGTTTGGATACTAACTCTGTACGTCTGGCAACACTTCTAAACCGGGTATTTTTACATAATTGGCTTTCAGTAATGCTCACATCAGTTAATTTTTCAACTTTTGCTCAATTTGTTCCATTATTTTCGGAACGGCAGCAAATAAATTCAGTTTTACTATAAGAACAATGGCAGAATCTTCTCTAGAAATCGTAATTATTTCTCGAAATTTTCTAATTTTTGCGTGATTTATAGATCATAAAAAATTATTGAATTGATGGTTATTTTCCTTGAACAATATAATTTACAAAAAATTTCTAGTTATCCTAAACTCTTCTACGTAAAGCCTGTAAATCTGCACCAAAGGCTCTATTTACATGACTTTTTTAGTTCTCATAACTTTATTTTACGAAAATTTTGTGGCATTAATCCCTATAAATGATCAAAAATACAGAAATATAATGAATTTTAAAATAAAAGTAAATTTCAGGTAATATTTTCAGAGAAAATGAAAGTGTGCTATTTAAATTGTCCACACGAATTGTAGCTAAACTTATAAAATGACAAAAACACATGGTTCTAACAGATACAAATATTAAATAATTATCATTTTTATTTATAATGTGCATTATATTTTCTAAAAAATAAAGCATGATCAGGTATAAAGATTGATATTGTATCATAAAACATCAAAATAGGAAAATCGCTGAAGGTGTGCTATTTATCTTGTCGCCACTGTATTTTCGTTTTATTTCTTCAATCTTCTTATATTATTTTCACCTAGTACAAACGAGTATGAGATAAAGTAATACGCTAATCGAGAATTTGCGTACACTGGTAAAAATGAAAGGGTCACTGACGACCCTTTGAAAGAGTCACTGTTTTGACACTTATTTAACTTCCGAATAAACAAATAAAAACAATGAAAAAGTCATCTTTGGTGTTCTTTCAGATGAAAGAAATATGATAGGAGTAGGGGAAAGTACTCTCCCTTCGAACATTCATACTTTCGAATAATGTGAATTTTCTTTGATTTTCCTAAGAGACTTACACATAATTATCACATAATTATTAATAATTGATAATAAGCTACCTAATATTTAACAGAAACGTGTAAGTCTTTTAGGAAAAGTAAAAGAAAATTCACATTATTCGAAGGCATGAACGTTCGAAGGCAGAGTACTTTCTCCTATAATGAATTTACGATAAAACGTAATCTATCGTGATAAACGTGAATACGAAATTTCAAAAGATTCAAGTGAACCTTTCAAAGGATCAAATATGATCCATTTTTGTTGAAAAGGGTCAATTTGATCCTTTTATTTATACCAGCAGTGTAAGAGTTGGAATGAAAATGCGTAAATTAACGAAAGGGACAGATAATCCTAACCGGCTTATGTAGGTGAGATTCTTAACGTGAGCTAACTCGGAGTGCATGCAAATTCGATTTAGAGCTGAAATTGTGAGTCGCCAATCAGTTATCTTGAATCAAATTCGTGAAATTATACAAATTTTGTATTTAAACCAAAATATCAAGGATTTGGATGAACTGGCACAAAAGTAATATATGGGTGAAATGTAGACCAGAATGTTCTCTATAATTTTGCCGTAGAACTTGAACTCATCGATTACTCAGAAGTCAAGATAAGCGAGGTTTTTTGTTTCTTAACTCGTTTTTTCATCCAGAGTGCCCCAAGTAGTCATTTGTTGAACTTCAACTATATCAAAGAATTGTTGTATTTTGTGGGACTTTCCATTTAAAACCATATTTTAAGTGTCTTGGTGGAGTAGAGGCAGTCAAATTGGCATCTGAGTGATTTCAAAGCGTTATTATGGGAAAAATCAATTTTTTCACACTTAAACGGCAAAATCGGAGTGATAGCGTAGTCTGATCGGAAAATGATGTATGGACGAAATGTAGAGACAAATGTCCTCTACAATTATGTCGAAGTAATCATCCAAATCGGTTCAGCAACAGTCGAGATAATTGAGGTTATGTGATATTGAAATTGGTTTCTCGACTGTGGCGCCCCTGGTGTTGGTCCCACGAAGTTCAAATATTTTAGAAAGTTGTAGTATTTGGTGAGATCTTTCGTTTAAGCCCTCATTCATCAAAATCGGTCACATAGAACCGAAGATATGATTTTTTGAATTTCGTGAACTTTGACCCCTCATATCTCCGGTTCTATTGAAACCACAGCGCACATACGCACCATTTTCGAAACGTCCTAGACTGGACTACAACATACTAAAATTTCATTAACTTGCACAATGCCGTTTTTGAGAAAAGTGACTTTGAATTTCAATGAATTTTGACGCTATCACAGCGCCACCTGTGGTGGATTTTTGAACTTCCATCTGAAAGTGCTCATCGAGACGAAACCAAAAAGGTAAAATTTAGGTCGCTGTGTTAGTTAGAACCGGAGATAGAGGCCGGTCAATGTTCGAACTTTGACCCCTTATAGCTCGGGTCAGGGGTTTTAGATCGACTTAAGGTTTTTTTTGTTTGATAGGTATAATCAACGGCTACAACATACTAAAAATTCAGCCCGATGCACAATGGAATTTTTGAGTTATTTAACTTATAAGATTTAAAAATTTTCTTTTTAATAATAGCGCCCCTAGCGGTGGTTTTATGAACTTGCGATGTTAGAAGGGGAGGTGGCATTTCACGAGAGCTTTCCAAAACTGCCTCACTTTTTAAATTCTGACAATTAGAACCGGAGTTATGGCCATTTTAAGAAATTTCTTTTGGACCCTTATAGCTCGGGTCAGGGGGTCGGGGGACCTTAAGTTTGATATTGATGGAAAGCTCTAAGGCCCAGCTATAACATACTAAAATTTGAGCCCGCTCGATGCCATAGGGGCGGAGCTATTGAGAAAACAAAAAAAGGGGGGTCTTCAAGATGGCGGAAGGAGGGGTGGGGGGTGGGGGGTCAATGCACCAAGTTGCAATTTTCACCCGATATATAACCTTTGCCGAAAACCGCAAGTCGATATCTTTTTTAGTTTAGGAGCTATTAAGCTCCAAAGAGCGGCCGGCCGGCCGGCCGGCCGGGAACGTAAAATAGCCACATATATATTCGTGATCAGGAAGTGCTGAAACACATTTTGGCCAAGTTTGAGGTCGATCGGACGACATGAAATTTTGTTAGGATTATAGTAGGTGAGATTGTTAAGAATCTCACCTAATACGGTGAGCATTTTACTGTCAATGTGATTCTGTCCTAAAGGTAGACTGAGTGTAGTCGTCGACTTTATAGTAGTTTATATGACCAGCGTAAAAAAAACATTTTTCACCAATAAATTAGCAAACTTTATATACAAATTGGTTAAATAAAAAAGTTAATTTTGTTTAGTGAAAAGTTGAAGAGGCAAAATTTCTTAATTTTGCCTTTAACAATAATAATTTCGATACTTACTGATTTCCACTGACCATTTTACCAAAATACTGCCTAAACAGCTGGAGCGGCTGGAGCAGAATCCCAACTAGCGTAAGTTTATTTGGGATTATCACTATAACTAATCATTGTCTATTTGAAAGATGTTTAATCACAGGAATGAGTTAATAAATATTTGAAATACAGCCCGATCAATTTCGGTATAGTTAGGGTCAGAGGTGAGAGTAGAGTAATATGGGGGGAAGGGGGGAGTTTTACCTATCGTTGGAAAAATATCTATACTATAGAGGTGCTTTAATAATAATCCGATAATCGTCGGGTGGCTCAGAATACCAGTCTATCCTTCCCAGAGCTTTCGGTGTTCTACGCACCGAAAGCTAAATTACACACCGACACTTAAAGAAAAATTACAGCGAGAATCTTCAATATTTTATGAATGTTTGGATAATTAAATTATTTTCTTGATCGAAAGGTCTAAGACACAGCTATAATAGTTATAGTAAAGTCAAAGAGTTACCTCTGGCTAAAACCAATTTTTGTTGTTGAAAACTATCTACTACGATGTTATTTACTCATCGAGAAACATGTTTTTGGGGTGATGAGTGGCTTATTGATTGGGTTCACAAGGGGGTTTCTATAGTGAGTAAAAACACGAAATATGATAAACATTTGACCAACTTTTACCTCTGTCCTATCATACTAATCATCATTACTCCCCCAAGGACTTTTCTTGTGGAGTTGGCACCCTCAAAACCACCGTGATTGTTTGTATTTCTTACTCTATATTCTTGTTCTTATAAAAGTCTTTTTCGACATGTCTGTCTTTTTGTCAAAGCACTGAACCTTTGATTAACTGATTTGATGACATTTTGGGTATCTTAATGGAAAAACAAGGAATATCTAACCTTTGGGTGTACTACTTGAAATTTTCCAGCCAAAATCAATACACTGCTCTTCACCTTTCCGATCGAACTTTAGTGCATTAAAGTCACCCTCCATGGTCAGGAAAGTAGTTTTTTTTATTATGGACAATTGACCTTTTTCAATGCACTTTGAAATTTAAAATGACACGCTTTTTCCACGAAAGTGCAACACAGTCATCTGAAATTGAATTTAAAGTGTCTATTTTCAGGAAATTTCTGTTCTAATGCTAAATCCTTGTCGAACATGCAACATGCTGTTTAATACTTTAGAGGGAACTTTTATTAAAAGACGTTTACAGATGTGGTTTTGGAAGGGAATAATACATTTTTATTGGTTAATAACCCTAGAAGAGAATTTTATTACTACAACAGAGTTGAAGCACCGAAGTACCCCATTTGGCTACTGTAGAATACCTTAAGGTCAGTTAGAAAATTCTTCATAATGAACATTGTCTTTATTAAAGGAAAAAATACCTTTGAAAATACGTATAGAATTATTCTTTTAATCTTTCATGCATAGATCGCATGAAAGCGATCGAAAGAAAATCAAAATAATAAGAAAAGAAAGAAAATAAAAATCGTATTTTCTCTCAGCATTAAAAAATATTCATAATACTTGATTTTTTCTTATTGATTTTTGAGGAATTCTAATACGACTGAAAAAAATCTCGAAATAGTGCTGTCCATGGATTATTTTTTCGCATGGTGTTTTGGTGCTTACTGGTGCACTACCGATAAAATTGATTCATAAATCACAAATGCGTTTCAAAATCAAAAAATGGGTAAAAAGTAAACAATGATCATTCTAGAATGTTCTGGCATGAGTTACAAGAATACGGACAAACAAAAATTGTAAGTACGAAAAAGATAAATTAATTACAGATATTGAACCGATTCATTCTGGATTTCAAGATCTTTCCAAAAAATTCAAATTTAACTAAATCGCTTGAAAAGTAGACCCTCTAATCGGGTTAAACTTTAATCTTTTAAAATTCATGATAGCGTTTTTTTAGGTCATGTTTGGACGAAATGTTTACCTGTACTACTTCCAAAACAGATAATAAAAGGATATTGATAAACTACACTAACACTAGTCTATACTAAATGTAAAGTATCTGATACCAGGATAATGTGTGGAATAATTTCCCAAGGCACAGAAAATTTTCCTTTGCCTCCAGCAATCGTGGGTGTAGTCGTGGGAGTACCTATGACACTTTGAAGAATTCGGGATTTTGGCTTTCGCGATTTTGACCAAGACCCCTATTACCATATAAACATTTGAATGCAAGTAGGGGAAAGCTCCCATGCTTGTTACTGTAAAATGATGTCCAAGATTTATGATTTTTTTCTGATTAACACACAAACCGAAGCGATTCTTCCACTATGTTAAAAAAATGTCTCACTTATTAGGTTCATAATCCCACCTCAAATAGTTCCTGGAAATCTTTAGATTTTTCTCAAGAGGAAAATGGAAATTCAGTGGCGATTTTTATACAAGTTGGGTCCGGGGCCTTCCTGTATAATAATTCGACAATTCGGAGGCCCATTTTGACTATAAAAATTTCACCGGATACAAAAAATTGCACATCAATATTTAGACCAGAGGTGTGCAAGAAACCGTTGAAACCGAATTAACGTCAAAATAAGTTTGTTATAGTAGCGTTTTGACCATTGACGTACATGTTTCATTTGACGTTAATTCGGTTTCAACGGTTTCTTGCACACCTGTGATTTAGAAGGAACTCTAATCTATCTGCTTAAATCGTTTGTACGACTAATTATTAGTTTTAATATCACTTTTATGTAATTTTTCTGAGCCATGTTTTTATGACATTAGGGCGCTAGCGAAAACCATTTTTTCACTTTGAGTCCATGAAAATATCACTCTGCAACCTTAAAATTCAGGCAACAGGGTTGAAGGCTATGTCAATTGTTGATAAAATTGGAGGATTACAATAGGTGTAATTATGAAAGAATCACATCTAATGATAGAGGTGCCACACTTAAATTATCATTCATAGACACATCTTAAAATATAGGATGGACACAGGTAGAATTTATGAATTTGTCACCACCCACAAAAACAGTGTCCCCAAGTAAAAATATTTTTACATAAATATTAATACTGATGAACCCTCTATGTGCCTATGATAGTAGTTTTCCTGAACAGCGACATTAATTAAGAAATACTTATGAAATATCATGTATCGAAATTACAATTTTGGACCCATTTTTGATTTTTGCTTCCTGAAACTAGGAAAAAAGGGCTGGGATCCTAATTTTTTTTAGAAAATGTGAGGCTTTGCACCATCTATTAAAATATATTGCTATGAGTCACAATTATTGATTAACGTAGGAAAAAAATAGTTATTATCAAGCTTGGATCGTATCAAGCATGGGCACTTTCCTCTACTGTGATTTTTTAAGAGAAATTTTTGCTACAATAAGTGCATTTTTATTTTTGCAGGTATTAAGAGGATTTACTACCTTTGCCATCAATTATTTTCTTGATATTGTAGTTTAAAGGACATAGACATTCTGATTTAAAATGCTTATGAACAAATTGGACTATTCAGTTTATCTGTAATTTATTTGTTTTTTACCGTAACATTTTTCTATTTATTCACTTGGATTTATTTGAATAAATTAAAAATGCACATTCAATCATTCAAAGATTTTAGAAAAAAACTGGTTTTCTTATGGCTCATATCTTCACATCGTATCATATCTTATATCAACTTCTTTGTTCGTTAACAGTCATTTCTTAGTCTGCATCATAACATTCTACAAAGATATTAAACAAAATTAGATTTCAATTTTCTAGTTAGTAACACTTTGTATTATTATAATTCATTAAGGAAAATCTTGTTAGCATTTTTTTTCGGAGAGCAATCGATTATCGTCATAGTAAGCAAATTAAGCAATAATTTCTCAGAGTGAAAAACCTATTTTGCTGCCTCTTTTACACATAAATTGGATTGAGCACGGTTGAAAGCAGTATTTACTAGAATTATGTTGAAAGTCGCAGAGAAAATCTGCCCGAAGCTTTAAAGATTTTAGTCGAGTTTTATTCTGCGTATTTATCTAACGTAAGTAAATTAGGAATAATAATGACGGTCATGTCGGTTAATTTTCCAAGTTTGTTTTTATTCATATGTCTTTTAATTTCTGCATAAACATTGTTTAAAAGTGATAGTATTAAGCTAGTATGACAGTAAAATACAGAAGTATAGATCCTAGGGTTAAAGTCTGGTTTCATGGAAAATAAATATCACTACAATAACTTTTCTTATTTTTTTTTCAATTTTAAGTTAAATAACATCACTTGCTCCAGAATACTCATAAAATTGTACTAAACGTATATTATATTTCCCGGCAAATATGTCTCGGTGTTATTCACAGTCAAGGTTGAATATGGGTTTCCATTAGGTAATGTCTTTTATATGTTTGTCGGTTGTGAAATATCCATCTTCATTCAAATATTGAAACACTTTCAATAATAAAGTGGGAAGTAGTCTATCAGAGCGTACGTTATACTAGTTTTTTTTTATATTGCATTTACTTTTCTAAATATTTATGGTAATTTGAATTATTAAATTTTATTTTCAAATTAGTGTAAGTATCTGGATATGACTGAAATATCGATAATTTAAAAAAAAAATATATAAATTAAGAACCACAACGATGAAGGTTTCAATCGTTTAAACACGTGTTAAGATTTGGGTTTCGATTGATTCCTCAAAAATGTAACAGTAAATCTTATTTAAGTACAACTGACCGAACACACAGTGGTAGGAATAAGTATAATTCCACTCCATAATCTTCAACCCTTTAGTGATAAGTGGGACACCGGTTGTTCCAAAACCAAAAACCGTTTTTTTTGCTGTAGAAGGTTATTTTGTCCTCTAAATATTTCGAAAAATTAGTTTTTATTTTTGTGATACCAGTACGGTATCCCATTCGTTCTTAAAAGGTTCATATTGTGAGTATAAGCAATTTATTTCAATATGGACATATATTTCTCTAGCATGTAGGGGCCATTAGGCTGATAATAAGTATAATTCCACTTAAAAAAGTAAGCCCTAGGATATTCATTTTTGACTAATTTAAGATTAATACCTTTTAATTATTATTTTTTCAATTAAATTTTAAACCAGTTCATAAAGTTTCACATTAATTTTGCTAAAATAGTAGGGACAATGTTTAACAAATAAAAAATGAAAGAAAGATTAAAGTCATGAAAGCGATGAATCTTAGGAACTAGAAAAAATTACTAGATTCTATCAAATAATTTTTAAATTTGTCAATTATATCCACAATTCGTGCATCGTAAGCTACTCCAAGAATCGAAAGTCTTCTGTTGTTAGAGGCCAAATGAATGAAGAAATGGTTTATAAAATCAATCCTACTGCGCATAAGATTAGATTTATCTTATTTTACTTATTTTTAGAAATTATGATTTTTTAAACCCCAAATTTATCCTAAATAGAATTGAATATAGAAACAAAGAATATAGAATGTAGAAACAAAGTTTGTAGAAACAAATTTCCTAAAATTGTTTTATAAGTAAATTCTTGATTTTATCTCCAAATAAAATCAATATTAGAGTTCTATTCTTATTTCTAGGAGTTCCGGATTGATTTTAGAGGTTTTATAAGATTATAGAAACTATACGGGTTGATAAACAGAGTACTTAACACTAAACCTATCGACCGTTTTTGGTCGATCTTCCTAGAGCGCTCGGTCAAATGACAGACCGCGATAGGGTAGGATACTCAATAAATTTTTCTTGGAAAAGAGGTAAAAATTAAACACTGAAAAATAATTGCATGCATATTTTTAAAAAAAATCACAAAGTTTGATAGCGATTTCGTACCGGATATGTGTTAATTTAAAAAATAAATTAAACTGGTCAATTTGACCAGGTTTTGGTAGGCTAGGTGTTAATTTTTTAAATTTTCAGATTTATTTTAGAAAGTTTCCAAAATCCTTATTAGGAATTCCCTGGGTTGATTTTTGAAACTAAGTACTTCATTTTGGAAATTTTCAGATTGATTTTAGAAGTTTTGTAAGATCAATTCTTAAGAAAGAAACCTTGCGGGTTGATTATAGAAGCCTATTACTTAATTTTAGAAATTATTAGACTACTGTTAAATGGAAAACAAGGACTATTCCGGCGAAATTTGATTGTAAAACAATGCTTCATGTTTAGTTTGGTTATGTCCTGTTCGTCCTGTTAGTTTCGTATCAAAATTGTATACCCAGAAATTTTTTTTAGGTTACCTTTGATCAATTGGTCCTTAAGGGGTTTATTATTGCTCTCACGCAATTATACCGTCATCTGTCAGAAACGTAATTTCTTATTTCGATTATGAAAGCGACACAAGACATCCTTAATTTTGTTGACAATATTTTATGCAATTTAACGACCATCAAATTGAATAGTTCTTAGCATGTACGACTTATATAGTGCACATTGAGTGCAAGATAGCTCAATGTGTAGCTGTCTGACCACGGACCTGCGGTGACAAATAATTCAGAAATACTTTATTGTTCTTTAAGACTGGTGATGAGGTTCTCCAGGCAGTTTCTTAAGAGAGTGGTTAAGTGAGATTTTTCGTCCTTAAGAATTTTCCTTAATTCGTTTTAACATTATCATGTGTTTATAAAACCTTCTGATGAGCCACAACGCTATAGCCCGGTCCATATTCCATTGCTTTTTTTTTAAACTTCCTTCATTTTTATCAGATACTCCTAGTTGAGACTCCTTTTGTTCAAATTTCTAAATTATTTTCGCTATATCATGAACATAGTTTAAAAACGAAATTTTTGTAGATAATAAATTGGTTAAAAAATAAGCATATTGACTGCTACTTCTACAATAAATTGAAGGACGAGGCGCTACTTTTTCTGACACATTGCATCTTAAATCAGTTGATGTTGGAACTTAAGATTAAGATGTTATAGCTCTGAATTAGGCGAAGGCTTTCAGGCTTCGCATAAATTCTGGCTGCGATCACTTCGAACAGTTCGAACATTAGGTACTCAATGGGGCATGTGATAGAGATCAAGATCGCTCGAATTTTTCTGGCGTTAAAGGTGTTCTGCACTTCATTCCACGGGGCATGGGACTGACACCTCATATAAGAAAAAATAATGATAGATGTATAATGATGATAGGGTAAGTGTGCCAAATTTCGGCATAGTTGCATGCAAGTGCCAAAGTCTAAAGTTTGAAATGTAATATTTTAAATTCAAATTGATTTTCTTTATTTTTTCTTCTTAAAGAGTGTTTCTTGGAACCTTGTAAGAAGTTTACCGTCTTTATTTATTCTAAAATTATTCTTAATATATTTTAAAATGAATAAAAATATAGACATAGCTTTGGTGCCCTATTTCGGCCACCTTCATTCTCATAGTTCCTTGCCCTTCGGGAATTATTCCAATATCTTTTTCGCGTCATCTCGTTTGTCGAAGCTTCATTTTTTGTTATTCTTTTGCATTGTAAAATCTCTAGAGTACGTAAAATCTAAAAGTTCATGGAAATTCGAGGAACAAAAAAGGTGGCCGAAATTGCAAGCTGGCCGAAATTTGGCACACTTGCCCTAGATGTTCTGAATTCCCCTTGCGGAAAGGCCTAAGTTTCTTTATGGAACGTTGTGCCACCATTATTGTTATTATTTCAGGCTTCGCACACACTCTGGCTTCGAACACTTAATACGCTTCATATATTCCTTTAATGAATCTGACTTAAGTTTTTCAGGAAATCTGTGACTTAAGCCTTCAAAGACAATTGGGACAACGGTGTTCGAAAAACAAAAACATTTTTTTTAATGTAGAAAGTTATTTTGTCCTCTCTCTAAAGAGTTTGAAAAATTACTTTCAGTTTTCATTTTTAGGACACCGTTGTCCCTTTCACCCTTAATACTCTGACTTGAACTGGAAATTGATGAGAAAAGATCTTCTCTGGTAATGTAAAATCAGTTTAAAAGTTTAGTCGTTTTTCTTCGAGATCTGTTAACATTTAGCATACCTATTTAGAAAAAAAAAACTAAAGAAAACATTTTGTGTTTTCTGGGCAAGCATACGGTCGAAGGAACACCTCTTCGACAGGGAACCCCTATTGACATTTTTGTCAAAATGTTGAAATTTATTTAATTAATCCAATAAAATCTAAGTAATATAACGTTTTTTTTTATTAGGGCAGAATCACATTGACAGTAAAATGCTCACCGTCACCGTCAAAGCCCTCACCGTATTTCGTTGATTTATGCATTTTCATTGCAATTCTTATGCAAATTTTCCATTACGACATTACCTTGTCTCATACTCGGTGGCACTAGGTAAAAATAGTATAAGAAAATTGAATAAATAAAACGAAAATGCGATAAACGGTAAGCAAGAAAAAACTGTAGGATTTTTTGCTACAGTTTTTCGTATAGTTTTTTTGCTCACCGTTTATCGCATTTTCGTTTTATTTATTCAATTTTCTTATACTATTTTCACTTAGTGCCACCGAGTATGAGATAATGTAACACGGTAATTGAGAATTTGCGTAAAAATTACAATGAAAATGCGTAAATCAACGAAATACGGTGAGGGCTTTGACGGTGACGGTGAGCATTTTACTGTCAATGTGATTCTGCCCTTAATCTGCGTTTTTCGATAAGGATAAGTGTTTGAATTTCGTATTCCAAATGGTACAGAGTAGGGTGTCAATAAGTTCTGACACGAGTTTTTAAAGTGTCAATAGGTGTCCCTTTCACCCTACTTTCCATTCATATTTGACAAGTTCTTTGAATCTTTTTAAGGTTTTTTTTTTAAAGTTAAGAAGCTTCTTAGAGAGCCTGTTTTTCAACTGATTTTAAAAAAATTACATTCATTAGAAAGGTCTTGGAATTCTTGTAATCCCTTAATCGATTTTGAAAAGACATGAAAATGTAATGAACTGGTAATGAACCAATAATTATTTTTATCTGAAATCAACTATAAATTATTATGGCGCTGGCACACCTTTCCAATTTAGTGAAATTCAATCGATTGAAATTTCACCTCTTACTCTTTCAAACTGAAATAAGATATGTTTGTCTCTTTCTGTCAAATGAAAATTGAAATTTCATTTGCAATTTCAATTTGAAATTTCATTTGACAGAAAGAGACAGCTGTATCTGATTTCAGTTTGAAAGAGTAAGAGGTAAAATTTCAATCGATTGAATTTCACTCAATTGAAAAGATGTGCCAGCGCCATTACCGTGCGAATTTTAAGGGCGTTGTAACAAATCAAAGAGTTCGAGTATTCGGCAAACTTTGAATGCTTCCTCACTTCTTTTTATACTTTAAATAAGTTGAATTTAAAAACTAAAACTAAAAAATTTGTAGATGTGTTCATTGGAAATTTTATCCACTGTATATAGTGTGCTGTGTACCTCATGCCGACCTCACACTGTAAACATAATCGAGAATATTGTAAATTGATATGTCTGTAAAAAATATAATGATAGTAAATAGAATTAAAATGCGGTATGGTGGGACGGAAAAGTAAATGATAAAAACATGAGTGTATTCCACTTTTTACCAGTTAGACCCATGTTCATTGCCATTCAACTCCACAAGACACTCGGTGACGAAATGGATTGAGGAAGCTCTGGTTGTCCAAAGAGATGAAAATTCGTGTTTGAAAGGGATGACAAGACAACAGCTATCTCTTTTTTTTCTTTAAAGCCGAGGGAAAAATGTATAAAGATCTCTTGTAACTAATGCCTTGCAGTTGATTGAGGCAGTTCTGAACACCATTATTCCGGTTTGATCCAAATTTATCGGCCACGCATCAAACCTTTATTTTTGCTCCAAGACTCTCATTATGGATTCGGCTCCAAACACTTCCAGCCAGTATTGAGCCTCATCTTCGACAATCAACACTGTTTGTCAGGCGTTCCTCTTGCTCTCTGGAAAATTTTCACTATATCTTTTCTCTTGGGGCTTTTTCTTCCCATTCCTCCCCATTTGCAGTGGGAAATACTGTCTCCTCTTTGACGAATCATCGTTCGTTGTGGAAATATATTGAGGAATCCAATTAAGACAAGAGGACGTGAAAGGAGATATTTTTGTCCTCGTGTGTGTAAAAAAGGTTAAATAGGTAAATTTACCGGTGCCACCGTCATTCTTTAAGTGGGTATTATCATCAGCAAACGTTTGTTCTCCCAAGTGATAAGGCCATTATAATAAATGTGATGAAAGTGCTACTGACTCCGCGAATCATTTCGCTGTTTAGTGTGGAGGAGTATTTTTAAACACATAACCGTATTTTTGATCATCTCCAAAGTTATCTTAAGTGCAGTGTTGGAAAAGTGTTACACAGCGATCTCAAGAATCTTGTGCTTTAAAATAGAATCTCATAAGAAAGAAAAATTGAGAACAAAACGCCCCACGATGCTCGTGACAAGTCTATCGAAAATCTTCTTGTTAGTCTCTGTTCTAACTGTGACTTCATGTATTAAAGGTAAAGTGCAATGGATGCAAGAGCTGACACAAATAAGATTAACTTTCCCTCTCAAGTACCTTATCACACCAATATATTCCACAATATGTCGTCAAGATATATCAAATATTTGTGTGCACTTCATTCTCTGACTTTGTCCATCATCAATACACGGAAAAATAAAATGAGCCTACAAGTGTGTGAGATGTCATCGTCTCGCCCTGATAAGGCCCAAATCACAGAGTCGTAGTACTGAAAGTGAGAAGAGTAGCTCCAGTTTTTTTTATGATGATAAGTGCCTTAAGAGATTCTCACGATCTCAAGTGGTGCTTTTATCACCCTGAAGAAAACTTCTTAATGTCGCACTTTCCAGGAGCTCAAGAGACCCACATTTTCATTTAATGTGTACCATGTGGACCTAAATGTGTTCTAATTAGCAATCTTAAGTGTTTAATTAGCACTTACAGATATCTTTTCAATATTGAATATTTTTTTTCTGCATGAAAAACATAAGACAATTTCTATTAGCAAGTTTATTTTTGAAATAAAAAATATTCATGCGAAAAATAATTATTCAAAAGGCGTTGACAAGTTGAAAACACTTCGCGGGATATTTTGGTAGTACGAACAGTAAGAAAATTTACATTGGTCAGTTAATTCAAAATAAACAGAAGAAATTGAATTCAGATACGTGTGTCTCTGACATATACACGATCGGAAAAATTTCTTGAAATCATTACTTCAATCTTTTCTTTCTCAAACGATTCTATATTTCTGACTTCTTCTTTTATTCTCAAATCTAAATTGAATTTGTTTTGGTGATCATTTCATTAATCGCGCATTCATTAAGACAAAAAATAGATTGAGCTATAAATATGCAGTAAAAAAATTGAATTTGGTCAGTAACGAAATCGGTTTTAGTTTTTAAATAAACCAAATTTCGTTAGCAGAAATCATTTCTCAGTGTAAAATGTTCGAAGTAAAAAATTACAGTTTTATATAAGTTTTGGAAACAGATAAATAATAAGTAATTATATTTACTCTAAAATCCGTCTTATATAAACTAATTTTTCGTAAAGATGCATGTTTTCTACTGATCGAAATTTAATAAATTAGTGATCAAAATTCAATAATTTCCTGACTACATTATATTTTATTTACAAAGCAAAATTAATGTTTTAACTGACTAAACTCTGTCTTATTATCCTTATTATTGGCCTAAATAATTGTTTTTACAGACTAAAACATTATTTTTACTGACCAAAATGTTTTCTTTCACTAACCGATATTTTTTTATTGACCAAAATTGATTTTCTGCTGACAAAACGATTTTTTTCACTGACTAAAAGCATTTTTTTCATTTTTACTGAATAAAATATTTCTTGCTAATGAAAATTATATTTTTCTGGAGAAAAATGATATTAATGGCTCTGGCACACCTGTAAGATTAGGAAAATTTCATGAAATCAAAATTCATATTTCTTTCTTCCTCACACGTTTTACATATACCCGTCTCATTCTTTCACTCTTCAAATTCGATTCTACTAAATTGAATGTGTTGCGATTGGAAAATGAAGAGTACGAAAAAGTGAGATAGACATATGCAAAGCATGTGAGAAAGAAAGTGATTCGAATATCGACTTCATGAAATTTTCCTGATCTAAAAGGTCTTTCGGAGCCGCAATAGACCAAAATTGATTTTTTTTGCTGACCAAATTGATTTTTAATGTCCTAGTTTGATTTATTTTACTAATAAAAAGTTTTGTCAAATAAGCTTTTTTAGTGATCAAATTTTCTATTTTATCGGAAAGATTAAGACTTTTCTATTAAGACAATTATTTTTTTTATTAACCAAGTTTATTTTATTACTGATTGAAATTAAAATTTTGCTGACATTAACACTTTTTTTTAACTAAACTTGATTTTTGCTCACTCAAAACATTGTCCACAAATGGTTCAATGATTTATAAAATTCTAAGATGCGGGATGATTTACAGAATTGTCCAAGGATCAAAGATTAAGAAAAAATGATTATAATTATTAGGGCACTAAATTGGATTTGTTCTCCTCTAAAATTGATGCATCCATCACAATTATTTATTTATACTTTTTATATTGTGTCCTATCAAAACGCCTTTTGAATGAATTTAAAATATTGAAAAATATAAAAATCGAGAAAATGAATTAATTTAATAAGTTTAAAATAAAACCGTAGATAATTTTGTTAGAATTCCAAAATAGTAAATTCTTTCCAAAATAAATAATTTGTTTCGTAATTTTATAATTCTGTAGGAGAAGTTAAATTAAAAGTTTTTCAATTTGAACTCATTTAATCAATTATCTTTGACTTTACCATATTTCTTCTACATGGCTCTTAATGAATATTTATGACACATTGAATCTTTTAATTCATTTAAAATCTCTTTTGAAGTCCCATATCTTAGATAAGTTTAAGATGTTATGCCTCAGTTATATAAAATGTAACACATCAATTCATGACATTTTGCTTAAAAACACTCAAATCTTTTGAAAGTTTCAATAGCTCTGACTTTTATTCATATTAAACATATGAAAATTAACTTTATTTAGAATATAAATTTCTTATATTGCTCTGGATTAGCTCTATACGAAAATTAATAAAAAAAATAAAATATGTTTGTGTCAATAGTGGAGAGTTGGGCAGTTTTAAGCAGCTGAAGGTTTTTTGAGGACTTTTTCGTATCTTATGAACTAATCTTCAAGTTAATTAAGGGGTTACGTGGGTCAAAAAGTCTGGAAAATAGAATATTTTCTCTATTTTTCACTATTCGAATTCAATTTTCAACATAATAATTACACAAATGCTTATAATTATCAGAATTTTAAATGTTACTAGTGTTTAAGCTTTGAATTTCTTATATAAAAGAATTTTTTTTCTATATTTTCTTTACTGCGACCATTTTACGTTTTATTCTATCTAATTATTTCAATGTGAAGCTGTTATTTTAACACGTTAATTTAGTCAATAATAACTGAATCAATCTGGCTTACCATTTGGAAATGAAAGTTATGGACAACTAAATACCAGAAATTAATCTGACAGTATCTAAAATTTTATGTTTTAATTCAAAAGTATTTAGAGAAATTGTTTTGAATAAAATAATTTTATTTTATGTATTATATTTAATAAGATTTTCAAAATATGGACTTACAAAAAATAAATAGTATTTTCTCTTTAACAAAAATACTTTAGTCGACCTTAGTAAAATGCAACTTAGCAAAAAACATTATGATCATTTACTATGTAGCTTTGCAAAAGGGAATGTTAAGATAATTAAAATAAATACAATGATCTAACAACTTATAAAGTCGGGTTTTATCTTGATGTTGGTTGAAATTGACGCAATAAAGCAAATAATAGACTTAATGCTCTCACAAAGATACAGTAAAATAATTTAATTGTAAACAAAAAATAACATTTTTAGCTAATAGAAATATTCCAGGACAGGGGTGAGTGAGGATTAGGGGAAAGTGGGGTACCTTTGAAAGTGGAGAAATTTTGAAATTGGGATTTTTCACATATTTTTAAACAAAATTGAACCTTATCGTGATACAACTTTATAGCTGCACAAACAGATTAAGAAGCTAAATTACATTATGATATGGCTCAATTCCATTTAAAAATAAGAGAAAAATCCCAATTACAAAGCTGCCCCACATTTAAAGGTGTCTCATTTTCCCCTATAATGCAGCTTATTACTTTTATCATGTTTTTTTTTTCAAATGAATATAAATTGTTCATGCTATTTCAAGAAAATTAGGGTTCGATTCATTTCTGTTTTAGCAATCTAAAGGAAAATCATTTCTGTATAACTAATTTAATAATCAAAAAATAAACAATTTTTAAAGTCATTCGTTTAATTATTAAATTTGTTATTTTTTTATTATTTTAATTCATAATTCATCTTGGCTAAATTTATCCAAATCTTTTAAGTATCAGCTTAATATACAGAATATTTGTGACGCAAGTATCACAATTAAGTTAATGATGGAATTGCGATAAACTAAAACGCGAATAAAGAAATATGCGCTCTAAAACGTAAATCTTGACCTTCAAAAATATGCTGAGTTTTGCGCGTGAAGTAGTAATTGTTGCAATTGTTGTCATTTTAATGATCTAATTTAAATGAATAATTGTAGTATAAATTGTCCTCAAGTCAAATATTTAATGATAAAATTATATTTTGAAATTTAACCTAATTCTGGAAACTTTTTTCCAACGCCGATCCAAAATTTTGAACTTATTGTCACGACTATCGATTATCAAGAAGGTGTGAAATAGTATCAATATCAAAAAAAAGACCGACTCAATTAATCATCGTGCAGACAAATAATTTTCAATCAATTTTACTATTTGGCTATTTTTGAAATGAAAGCATATAACATCACGTAACAATTGGAGTGATGTCATCATAACACAGAAATATAATTTTGTCGTTAAAATGCAGAATAAACATGAATGTTTATACGTCCGACCAAATAATTCTTGTCTGAGTTTTATTTGACTGTCTGGTGATGTGCTTTCGAAATTTTCTACGCAGAATACAAAAAAATATATTTAAGTTCTGTTTAAGATCACAAAGGGCAAGGACAGTTCATTCACATTTTTGTTGCATCGAAGATTTGCTCTTGATCTTGATATTTAATTATTCTCTAGGCTTTTATTTATTTTAAAAGTTATAGACACTTTTTTTAAATGATTTTTTTTGTGTTTTTATTCAGACGCTGCTGCAATTAAGTGTTATCAATGTAATTCAGCACTTACACCAGAGTGCGCTCAAGTTGATGCTCTTCACCCGAAGAAATTTGAACATTTGTACAAAGAATGCGAAGTAAACGAAGAAGGACTCAAGCCTTTCTGCCGCAAAATCGAATTCGAATGTAAGTGAAAACCATCTTAAAAATTTAAACTTTAAATAATTTAAAATTTACATTGGTTAGTACTTGGACGCGATAAAGAGGAACATCGAATTTTGAGAAATTGCGGCTGGATCCCCTCTTCTCGAAGGAAGCCCTGTCTCGAGTTTACAACGGACAATCACTACCAATTGGAGTGTGAATGTCACGACGATGGCTGCAATGGATCATCACGCCTGAAGACATCTCTGTTTGTCATGCTGGCATCGTCAGTTCTTGTATTTATTTACATGCTTAGTCAATAAATTAATCAAGTGAATCCCTGTAATTAGACAATTTCACCTTCACCGTCAATATTGTATTTCTTCAATAAGAAAGGAAACATACAACATTTCATGGATTATGATTTTTTTTGATATTTTTGGGGCTTCGCTGAAACACCCGGACTTAAAATAGACACACATGTGTGCTTCGTAATTCAATCGCACCACAATTAATTTTAATTTCACTTTGAACAGTGGAAAGACCTGACCACCGCATTTTCTGTTTACATTAATATTTCAACTACTTTGAAAAGAATATTTGCAACAATTTTAGTTAACGTTTAGTGTCCGGTAGAAAATTTACCGTAAAAATGGGGTGACGAGAATCGTGTGTGAAGATGGAAACTTGATTGAAGTTTCGCACAAATCGCCATTAAACTTTCATTTTCTTCTAGAGGAAAATCTTAAGATTTCCTGGGATTTTGTGAGGTGGGTTATGAACCTCGTAAAAGAGATATTTTTTGGCATAGTTGTAAAATCGATACGGTTTGAATTGTAGTCAGAAAAAATCACTGAACTTGAACATCATTTTTGTGTGCGAAACATCAAAGGTTTCCCCTATTCATTCCTATTCTCACCTATATGGTCACAAGATTTGGGTAATGACCGAAAAGGTAAGATCGCGAGTACAAGTTGCCGAGATGAGGTACCTCCGGACGGTTAAGGGAATCATTCGCCGAGATCGAATGAGGAACGTGGACGTTCGTAAAGAGCTAAGAGTCGAGGAGTTGCTTCTTCGAGTTGAAAGATCACAAGTTCGATGGTATGGACACGTTCAGCGCATGGATAGAAAAAGATTCCCCAGAAAAGCTATGCAAGCCATTGTGAGAAGGCGTCGACCTCGAGGCAGACCTAGGACAAGGTGGCTGAATCAAATTCAGAATCTTGCCTTGGAACGCCTTGGGATCGAACCCGAACATCTTCCTGAAGTGGCGGAGGATCGACAAGCGTGGGCTGCTAGTTTGGATGTCATGGGCCTGCGACCCCAATAGGGATAAACGGTTGAAAATGAATAAATGAATACCCAGGTAACTCTTTCGTTCGAACATACTTCCGAATGCTCAGAAATATGTTCAGGTACTTCAACCCTTTCATTTGGGTGTAGGGGAAACTGGGGCACCACCAAACACGGGGTAGCATCAAACACTGTAATTTTTTAATCAGTTATTCGACTTCCGAGGACAAAACCTATAGGCATTTATGGGCACTATAGGGATGCTTGTTCACTGAAGAAAGGGTTGAGATAGTCCAAGTAATTTAGAAGTAAAAATTAGTGTTTGGTGTTTCCCCGTGTTTGGTGGTGCCCCAATTTCCCGTACTTCCGAATTATCAGAAATATACCCAGGTATTTCAACCCTTTCGTTCAAACATACTTCCGAGTGTTCAGAAAACTCAGAAATATGCCCAGGTCTTTCAACAATATAGTTTTGCTTAAAATATGTTTCAAATTCAGGTTTAGATGCATAATACCTGACTTTTGCAAATAGTTTTGGCGTAGGCTTTCTATGCAAAATTTCACACAGCCTGACAAAAAAGCCACATTTTATCGACTTAAAAGAAATCTCTTTAAAATTATTTGTAATTTTCCTACAAGCTTGTATTATAATTATTAGATTTAATTCTAGTGTTGGCATCGCTTCAATTACTTTATATTGTATCACTTAAGAAATTTTATAAATGTACTATAGCAATTAATTAACGCGATGATTCTCTTGAACTAATAATAATAACACTATGCAACAGTTATTTTGTCCCTGGGTTCTCATCCTATTTTTTCTATTGCTATGGTTTAATGATTTCCAAAAATTCTTATCATTTTGATTTCATGTTATTTTTGCGAATTGTTACGAATGATATTAGACATTGGGATGTTATAGTTTGTCTTAGGAGGAATATTTCCCTTCCTATTCTTTCAATTTTTTTTATAAACCTGATATAAACATTTTCTTGTGAATTTAGTGTCTCGAATGACAGGCGCACTTCTACAGCTGCCATTCGAATTTTTTTTCCAAAACAAAAAAACACTTAAGCATATACTTCGGTCGACATGAAATTTTACATAGGAAAAGAGTAATAATTATGTTGATATCCGACGAATTAATTCAACTCCCGCGAAGAGTTGTTTCAACTCTATTTACTAAAATTTACAACGAATAATTGTAACAATTACATCGATATTCATATAGAGTTAATTCAACTCTGCCATAGAGTAGCTTTAACTTTTTAGGTACTTCTTAGTGTATTATTATTTTTAACTATACGTAATGAAAAATTTCATTTGCTGACTAATTTTGCCCCAGTCTCCCCTATATAATGGTTCTTTGAATATTTAGGAATTATTAACTGTTTTGCCATCTTAAGCAATTCTTTAAAATGATTTTAATACATTTTAGATTGACAAAATGAAGTATTTTATTTTCTAACGAGAATTTTATTTGACCGGTAAGATTTTCTTTTTGGATTTCCTGATAAAAATATAAAGAAAGTACAGGTAAGTTTACAAAATATCCTACACTGTTAGCAAATATTTTTAAAGAATTGTGAACTTGTTTTGAAACTCTTTTTTAGTCTTGTTTTTCCTAATATGCTTAAAGGCATCGTACAAATGTGTAGTAAAAACTTAAATTTTATCAGCAAAAAATCGTACTTAAGCAATAGTCAATTCAAAATTTTAAAAGTAATGACATTCCTAGGCAATTTTGGAAAACAGAAAATAAAGATTTTTTTTAATTTCATAAAATAAAGGGTAGATCGGGGCAGAATTAGCCATGTATAGTATTAGATAGTGGTATCTTATAGTTTGCATTCGAAGGAATATTTAGGAAACCACTATTTATTCTAAATATATACTTCCCTTACTCTTCATTGAAATATTTATCAGCCTTATACAAACATTTTTTGTACAAATTATACGCAATGAAAAAATTCATTTGGTGGCTAAATCGTCCCCGGTCTCCCTTACACATTTTTACTGCTCGAACTACAAGAGAAAGTAGTTTTCACAATCCAAATCTTTTTTTCAAATTCTCACCATCCTGGCTACCAAACGGTAAGAGATATTGACTTCCGGTCTTCGCTGACCCTCCCCACAAGTCAATATTCTCTAACGAACTAACTTACACAAATTAGCCCCCACCCCTTATATCACCTTCAAAAATATATTTTTTGATTTTGCAAAAAAAATTGTAAAGATTAAAGTTTTTACTTATCAAAATTTAATACAGTGGGACCTCGATAGAGTCAACTAATTACTTCCAGGTTTGTTGACTCCTTGGATTCGGTGACTCTATCGGAGTCCGAAAAAACTCAATTAAAATTTGAAATTTTGATATAAAGGGGTATTTTTTATATTTGTACTGGATAATTGATAAATTTAACACGATAGTAGAATATTTTATTTAATTAACCCATAAATTCTACGCCCTCTGGTCCAAAAAAGTCGTATGTTTAGGCAAAAGTTGGAGATTAAGGAATGATTTTACAGAATGTTTTTATTATTAGTAAGTTTCTTAAGTTAAAATTACTATCCATGTGATAATATTAAGGTCCATCCACGATGTTAAGATAAAGGAATGGTGTATTAAGGATTTCTTTTTTTCACTTTTTTTTAGAGGAGCTCCGGTAGATATTTAATTGTTGAAAATTATCATGCAATTAACGTTATTAATTAGAATTTATTTTAAACTTTTATTGTATGAAAGAAGAGATTGATAGTTATTCTTTTCGTTATGACATAACTATGGTTCTAAACTTAACAAAAAGAGCAATAAAACCAATTTTTCTCATTTTCTTTTTCTGAAAAATGAGCGCTAAATGGTTAGAGATATCTGCTTGGAGTCTTCAGATGACCCCGTAATAAGTCAACCTGGGGATTATCATTATGACCCTCATTTCCTCCCTACCCCTCCCCTTCACCATCAAAATCGTTCTTTTTAGTGGTTACAGGAAAACACGTAATACGGGATCATAGGGCTTAATCAAACAATCTTAAGACAAGAAAGAAAATACAAGAGAACTTTTTTCATTCAGTCAAAACGCTTAAAATCACGAAAAGACAATTATTTTGTCAAAGATTAATTACACGGTTAATATACGAATTTTATCATAATATAGTTTTTCTTGTGTTAAAAACGTTACATTGATACACCAAAACACTGATTTTAATTTCGAAAAAGTCATACAATATTATTAATTCAATAATACGAGAAAAGTTGGCTCTATCGGAGTCCGTAGAGTAAAAAAATAGCTGTTGACTCTATTGGAGATTGACTCTATTGGGGGCTGACTCTATCGAGGTCCCACTGTATTTCACTGACCAAATTTCATTTTTTACTGCTCATTTATTCTTTCCGTAATTAAAAAATCGAGACAAAATTATCATCATGAGCTTTATATTTTATTTATTAAAGTAAATAAAAGTGTTTTTAGTTTAGTCAAAAACTTTTGTCCTCTATCAATTGTACTACACTGAGAGAAATCCGAAAAAGTTAAAATAACATTCCGGAAATGTTAATTTTATCCTGCATTATTGATCCGAAATCGGTGTAAATATTATGCTTTTAAGGTGTATTATGTGTTAAAGGTATCCTTTTTAATGTTAATTTTACCCTTAATAAGGTGTAAAATTAACATTAAAAAATGTTGATATATTTTTGCACCTAAAAAGTATTAAATTTCTGAGGAAAAAATGTTAATCGCACGCTCTTTTTTCTCAGTGTACGATAATTGTTGTAAAAATTATCTGTGAATGGACAAAAATAAAAAAAGTTTGAAAATTGTCAGACAGAAATTGCGGAAGAACAAGAAGTTGATATAATTGAGAGTGTTAATTGCTAAATTATGAATCACATTGGTTGAGTCTTGTAAGTGCTTTGGTAAGACCTTTAATTTAGAAGTTCCACAAAATATTTTCATGGTAAAGTTATGATTCTACAGAGGCAATTATTGCTGTCAATCGGAATTGTGTATCATCAATTAGAGGCATTTTTGTATTTATCATGATCATTTCTAACTGTGATTGCCGGGGAATGTGGTGTAAATTTTTAAAGTATTTCCACTGATTACATACAAGACATTGAAGTGAGTATAGTTACTTCTTTCAGCGTCAACTTTCGGCATTGACTGGAGAATTGAGGGCCGGGAAAAAGAGCCACTGTGAAAACCGGAAAAAAATGTTAATGCTCTTGTTTGGTTTTCGTGGATGGAGAGGAAAGGAGGAAGGACACAGTGGAGAAAATTGAAGAAAACTAGTGAAAGCTTTTAGGAGCTTTTATTTTTCTCCTCGTCATCTACGAAATTTCTGCAAAAATCCAATTTTAAATTAAGTTTACAATCTGATGAAGCGCTTAGGAGGAATAAGAAAAAAAAATAAGTGAGATGATGGAAAAATTCTTTAATGTCAGGTATCTCTGTTGAATATTTTTCCCTTTAAAATTGCATTATTCAATGAGAGTTGCATACTTTTTGGAACAATTCTTGGTTCAAACGAGCCGTTAAATTACGCATTTTCACAGTATTATTGTCCCTTTTCCATCCTTAAACGAAATCACGACACAACCATTTATCTCACAAGGAAATATGAACAATTTTATTATCCCAATTACGGCTAAAGGATACATTGTGACTGCGAATATTTATATTGATTTTTCCACGGAAAGGAAAAATCGCTGAAAAGGAGAAAGCCACTTTTGGTTTTTTCCGCAGCAAAGAAAGGAGCAAAGGGAGTCTATCGTAAACAATCTGGCGACTCTCTGTCTTTCCTCTGGAGGCCAATAATCTCCTCAATCGTCTCCCTCAAACCCTCCAAATAGTGACTCTCTTTGTGAAAATGGGCACGATTTTTCTGAAACAGTCAATTTGCTAGAGAAGTCCTTTAAGTGGTACAATTGCATTCTAAATTTGTGCTAAAATACACCATGCAACCAACATAATTTATTGTCGGTTGGTGTTTTTGTGCCACACTTTTTGATGGTCTCTTTAAACCGGAAAGTGAAATTTCTTCGTCACGCAAACATTGAGACATTTCCACTTAGTTTTGGTTGGAGTTGGACTAAGGAAAATGATAGAGACTGTTAGTTTTCTTTATTATTTTAATAATTTAAAGACCTATGTAAACATCTACTGTGCCACATCTGTTTTGTTTTTGAATTTGTTCAATAAAATGAGCAATTGGCAAGAGTATACCAGAATTATTTAAATTTTTATAATGAAACAAAAAAATCTAGGTTTTAAAAAATTCTATGATATCCTTCAGTAAGTCAGTAATAAGTGAAAAAAATTAAACGCGGAATTTTGGTTTAATAGGAGAAATCGGGGCAAAAAGTAACAAAAGAGGTATTTCATTCTTTCACCAGGTCTCAGTATAGGGTAAAGTGATATAATTTGGAATTAGTGTTATAAGTTGGACAATTCGCCGTTACAAGTTGGACATGGCTTTTTTCTTGATAAATACAGTACAAAATTTGTTTTTAAGCACAAGGAACCAAATTATAAAACTAAAGCATTAAAAATATACAAATAAAAATGAAGTACTAAATTTATCAAGACAAAAAGCCCTGTCCAAATTGTACCATTGTCCAACTTGTACCACTGTCCAACTTGTACCACTTTACCCTACAAGAGGAATTTTTAATGATAACGAAAGCAATCAGCAGTTAAAAAATCAAATTTTTAGGGTAATGGTGCTATTCCAATGATAAACGAAAAAACGAAATCACCTGAACATTTTTTAGCACACGACTGTTCACAAATGCTTCTGCATTATCGACTTTTTTCTGTGTTGGTTCTTGTCTCCATTGTTTTTCCCACGTCTCAGACAAATACGTGAGGATTGGCAGGATCATAGTGGCATACCTTTTAGAAAACGAAACTTTCATGAGTTCATATCTGTTTTGTATTCGCATTCAAATTTGGATTGAACTAAATTGAATTTATTGTGAAAGTCAAAAGAAGAAAAAGAGGCCGAAAAATGGTATTTCTGGAAATTGAAACAAAATTTTTGAACATTCCGAGTATATTTTTTAATATCTTTCCGGCCATGACTCCATTGAAGTAAACTATAAAATTCCGCATTTGTTTTTCGCTTTAAGGCTATAATTCTTGCGAGCTAGACATACTCAAATGTACGATATAGTAGCAATATTGTCAACTCAAAAGCAGAACAACTGATGAGTGTTTGTCTGATAGATGAATACTCTCCAAGTTCCAAATTGCCAATTGGCACTGATCCTCCATTTATTTGTGGATGTTTTTTTTTGTAGAAATTTTCTATGAAAATTCCACGCCATTTTTAATCAATTTTAGTTATTATTTTTAATTCCTGTAACACCTGTAATGTAATGATACCTGTAATGTGTGTACCTGTAATGATTCTGTAACATTAAATCACGGAAGCTTCTATTCCGCGGAAAATTTCGTGTAAATAAAGAAAAATTTTTCCGAATTTTTCAAGGGATAACTGTCGAATATACAGTAGACTCTCCCAAATTCGGGCATTTGGGACCGAAATGTCAACCGAATTAGAGAAAAATTCGGGCAGCAAATTGATTGAAATGCAACGATTTTTTGTTCATCTGCATACTCATATTGTGTTTACATGCTCATTGCTATTATAAATTGCATGAAAACCACTTAATGATGCAAAATCACATCAAAACTAAGACAAATCATGACAAATTTGAGCATATTTGCTTTATTTGACAATCATAATCGAATTTGAAAAATTTCAACAAACTATTTTCGAATTTAACTGCCGCCCGAATTAAAAAGTAGCCCGATCTTAAAAGAGCCGAATTAGCGAGAGTCTACTGTATTAGACGAGGAAAATTTCATGAATTCTTATCTGCCTTGTACAGTAGACTCTTCGTTATCCGGCTGACTGGGGGACAAAATGACATTTAGGTTTTTTGAATGATCAACGGTTTTTCTATTTTGTGCAGTGTGAATTTATTTTCTGTTTGACAAAGAAAAAGAGAATTTTCTTCATGGTGTGCTTATGTTTCATTTTTTATCACAATTATGTATTAAAAACTTCGATACAATGTTAATAATACTTTAATTCACTCTGGACAAACTTCATGTTTAGTGAAAATAATTTTGAATATATCAACCGCCAGTGTTTGGCAGCTGTCACCCGGATAACGAAGTGCCGGATAACGAAGAGTTGAGTGTATTCGGTTTTAAATTTGGATTAAACTAAATTTAATTTGTTGTGAAGGTCAAAAGAAGAAGAAGAGACCGAAAAAATGGTACACTGGCCTCTTCGATATTCGGGATATTCGGGTGATTGAGACCAAAACTGACAGCTAAAAACCCCTGTGAGAAGGGAGATGTATTTCCATCGCTGTTGGACTATTTTTTGAAGTAATTGAAAGACCAATGTAAAGAAAAATCCATTCCCAACAGAAATTCGGACATCAATTGCGCAGAAATAAATTACCAAAAATCGTCTATTTTTAGATTAATATATTAATCGATTGGTGCGAATGGGTTAATAGTTACAGGTAAAATGAAAACCTTTTTTTATTTTCGTCTTGACAAAAAACTAATAAAAATTTAACTTTTGTTATTATTTTAAATTGAGTATTGATTGAATTTGATTTTTAATGGTTTTATCTTTTTGATCAGGAAAATTTTATGTGATCGAAATTCACATCCCTTTCTTTCTCAAATGTTTTGCATATAGGAGTATCATTATTTTGCACACAAAATTCTACTGAACTAAATTTAATTTGGTGTGATATTCAAAAGAAGAAGAAGAGTCCAAAAGACTGGGATAGACATATGCAAAATTTGAGAAAAAGAAAGGGATGTGAATTTCGATTCCATGAAATTTTCTCGACCTAAAAGTTGTTCCAGAGCCATAACTGATGAAATCTAGTTTTTTATCGCTTCGGAACATCTTTTGGATCAGAAAAATTTCGTGCAATTAAAATTCGCATCCTTTTCTCCCTCAATTGCATATCTCTATCTCACTTTCTCCCACTCAAAATTACATCGAACTAAATTGAATTTGGCGTGATGTTCAAAAGAAGAAAGTAGAGTGCGAAAGATTAGGATAGATTTATCCAAACATTTTGAGAAGGAAAAGTATATGAATTTCGATTTCATGAAATTTTCTTGATCTAAAAGAAGTGTGCTAGCGCCATTTCTACACATTTGTACTCTGTCATTTCTAACCGGAATGTTTTCATGCAAAATTTTATCGCTGTCGTACTTTCCAGAATTTTTCTTCTATTTCAAAGGAAAATGTAATTTTTCCGATATATATAAAAACTGATTTTGCTAATATTATTTTGATTGGCTTTAATACATTTGTACATTTAATACACATTTGTACTCTGTCATTTCTAACCGGATTGTTTTCATGCAAAATTTTATCGCTGTCGTACTTTCCAGAATTTTTCTTCTATTTCAAAGGAAAATGTAATTTTTGCGATCAATTTTCTAAAAACTGATTTTGATAATGCAATTTTGATTGGCTTTATTACAAGCTCTCATAAATGAAAAAAATATCCAATTGCCATATTTTTATAGTTGATCTTTTACAATATTTCGTAGACTAATTTCCAGTTCTCAAGTCATCTCAGTCAAAAAAGCTTAATAAAAAAACTTACTAAAGCTGCGTAAATATTTTTGTGACAGATCTGTAAATTACTTTCACGCAAGTTCAAATGCATTTCCAAAGTGAAAACTTGTCAAAAACTAATCGATATCATTAGTAGTTTTAGTAAAGCAGTTTTTGAACTTTTCTTTTTCTTATAATTCTTGTTTTTAAAAAGAAAAACAGTATAGAAAGGTACTAAAAAGAACACACGACATATTTTTCAAATTCAAATTCAAATTTAGCGCCAAGGCCAACTGGCATGTAATTTGAAATTCACCACAGTTGTCATGTGTCCAGCTGTTTTGTGGTGACTTTCACTGTGAATAGTCTGTGAAGAAAATTTCTGTAAAATTAGTGAAAATAGGGCAGTGAGAATGACGAGACTGAAGGGTGAAAATGCCCATTCGTTGGACGATCTTGTGAAGTACGTGACTCTGCATATACCCAATCCCCTGCTCTTCAATGGAGCTATCTTTCCCTTCCTCATCCTCTACTGCTTCTGGTTCTACTTTTCCGTCTGTGTTTACGGAATTGTGGAGCACTACGAAGCCGGTCTTCTCTCCTTGGCCATCATCGGATGCATCCAGACACTCTGCTGCCTGTGCTGCTTCTGGAGCGTCCACATAAACTCCGCATTGAATTTCAGGAAGGTATGATGATGTGGACATTAACGTGTGAGGTTAGCTTAGGGTTTACCTTTTCAATTTTTCATTGAAATTTTCAAAATATTTTTTTATTACTGTAATTTTGAAAAATTGATATTGAGGAAGTCGTTTTAAGTGATTTTATTCGTGGTTTGATCAAAAATTAATATTTTGTAGGTATAATATTGTAAACCATTTGGCAATCCGATTTTGATATATTTTATTTAGTTCAGATTTACATCTTTCCTTCAGGTTAACAATATTTATTGTATTTGAATTCCAATCTTTAAGTTTTATATATATTTATTTTTCAATGATTTCCTTACAACAAGTTTTTTATTTTTCCAAAGTGAGAGAGAAATTTATGTGAATACGTTAGTCTTTTTATTTAATTATTTATTTTAACACTTTAAAACCCAAAGTGGCATTTTACTCCAATTTAAAGTTTGGAGCTTCATAGTAGGAATTTTATTCAATTTTATGCTAAAGTGATAACACGAATGTGTAGAGAATTTAATTAGCTTTCGTTTAGTCCAAAAAAATAGTTGATAACTTTTTTATTATTTAAAAATTTGGGAAAAAAATGGGCGTAGAATACCACATTGGCGTAAAATGCCACCTTTTTTATATGGAGTTTCCATCCGAAATGGACATTTGAATGGTTTATTCTACATAACCTAAAAAATGTTACCATTTTTTGAATTTTGTCACGATACGAAAAAATATTAAAAAATACGTGAAAATGTAAAAATAATTATTAAAAATTAAGTAATATAAGACCTAAAATTGTTGTAAAGTGGTACTACACAGAAAAATAAGGTGAAAATTCACTTTACGTCTTATTTTTCTTTTCCGAATTCCTATTGGAACTTCACATAAAATTTTATTTAACAAAAAAGCGCAAATTATATATAAGAATTTGAAAATTTTACAGGAAAATATATAGATATGTGTTCTAAGATCCTTACCAAATTGCTAAGATAAAGAAAATTCAATAGAAATTGGCTTTTTTCTACGAAAATCTGTAAAAATTCAGTTTGGCATTTTTTGTACATTTTCACAAAATTTATATAAAATTGACAAGAAAATTGGTAAAATATTTATTCAAAAAATAATTTACGAGTCCTCGAACTGCTGTAGAAGTCTTACGGAACAAAAAACTCAATTTGGTATTTTACGTGCTTTTTTGACTCGGATTTTAAAGTGTTAAATATGTTCGTCACTTTTATAATTAGAAAATGGTGATCGATTTGGATGACTTAAGCATTGTTAATGTAAAGAACATCTTATTATTTACCAAGGAAAATGAATTGTAATAAATCGGATCAGACGGATAATGGAATTATGGAAAATGGGGGACACAAAGGGCTCTTTTGAGCCTAGTTATCCAACGCCAGTCGGAAAGCCTCAACAATCTACAATCTATAATTAGTAGATGAAGATAGAATATTATATCTATAAGGTTAATTATCGAGGGTAACACGAGCTGAATTATTCAATCTACTCAGGGTAGATCTATTTGAATTTACCGAGTTAGTCAATTAAAAATTAAAAAAAAAAACTAGCTTTGACCTTTTTCGTGAAAAATCGTGAAAATTTCTCAAACGGCTCGTTACGTGCTTTTAAGTAAAATGTACTTTTTTTTTATTTAAAGGAGCAAGAAATTATTTCAATTATTGTCAATCGTATCGAGATATTTCATTTGTTTTGCAATGAAATCATTGCAATGTTCCTCTGTTAAAAAAAATATAATAAAGCTTATCGTAGATTACCCATTACCCTTTCCGAAATATAGGAGCTTCTCCTATGCTTCCAATTATTCCCACCAAGCGGAACTTGAACTGACAACTGCGAGACTCGATAGAGATCTCACTATTCGGAAAAAGTTATCACTTTTATGTCCTAGACGCACTTATAACTTAAGCTGAAAGACGGCTTAACGTAATTACAATGAAAATAATGATTTGACTAAATTCCCATCAGTTTTCCACTAACTAAGCCAGTTCTCGGCTTAAACCAAGCCCGAGAGCGAAACGGCTTAGTCAGAAACTGATGACAATGTAATTTGAGCATTATATTGATTATAATTACGTTAAGCCGTCTTTCAGCTTAAATCGTAAATGTTTTCAAAGTATTACCGCTTGTTTCTCTAGTTCCTTGTTGTTTAAATTCAATTCAATTCAATTCAATTTATTCAATCTAGTAAAATGAAATTCAGAAAGAGTAAACTATACATGTTGATCCATTCAGGCTGTTCACAGTAAAGAAGCATTAACAATACAAAAAGAAAAACAAAACAAGTAAAAATATAATTGATATCTCGATTTGAGAAGGCTCCTGACGCTCCTGACAAGATCTCCGGATGCGACAGACAGAAATTGCTTAATTATACTCCATGTGAATTCCGGGACATTATCACGGAGATTATTGGTCGCTAATATGGCAAGATACACTAATGATCTAGTAAAGACTACAGCGACTCTCAGCACACATAATTGGGGTAGGGCAGTATTTTCTACTAAGCAAACAGTGTGGTCCCTCCTTCCAGAAAATGACAAGGCCCTTTTACTACACATTTTTGGGCCATGATAAGCGACTTTAAATGAGTTAAATAATCATCATGGGAGGGGGGTGACATTAGCTCTGAAAAATGCGACCGGTTTTAGTGTAATTTTTTCCCTGTTTTCGTACACATTTCACGAGATATCTCCAAAACTACGTAGATTTCCAATTTGGTGTTTTCGGTTGCCTCTTCGTTATTAAATTGGATTTTATTTTGTATTAGTAGGTTTTGCTAATTCATTCTACAATGACAGAAAACAGTTAATAAACTCAAAAGTTTTTTCGGCTCGCTAGAAACATATGGGAAACATAGGAAATGTCATGTCCCTGCAACATGGTATTGAAGAACGACACTAACGAGCTTCTGAAATACAATTGGTTAGCCAATTAGATCTGTATACCAGATTCGATTTAAATTTTGATCTTTTTTATATCACATTGTTAATGTGTTCATAAGGATGCCACATCTATCCGGCTCGAAGGACCAGAATTATCAACAATAAATGAATTTATACTTTATTTAGTAGCCTTTATTTTTTATTGTACTAAGATTTCCGTTTAAAGCGCTTAAATGAATTGTGAAATCTATAATACTTTGCTCCCATTATGATATTTGTATGTTTTTTTTTAAATTAATTCATCAAACGGAATAATAACGGAATTCAGCATATGTTATTATTGAAATCAAGAGTTCAATCACTATTCTTTCTTCAAATTGTGAACAGATTGTGTTAGTATAGAAAAATTGTTCGATTTTTAGACAAAATTACCGGGACCCGGAGTTTATGCCAAGGTTGTTCCGACACCAAATAATGGATCATCGGAGTTGACATTAATTCAAAGTACAAAACTTTCGGTAGATCGACCACCTGAGTACTGGTTTATGTTCCAAAAGATAAAGTACGTATGGGATGAAGATAAGGCTCAATTTAAGGGCATAGACTTTCCCATTCATAAGACTTATCGGCAGTACATAGAGGCAAAGGGTCATGAAGATGAGAACGAAGTAAGCCTGGCTGAAAAGACTTACGGAAAGAACATGATGGAAATGGTGGTTCCTGAATTCTATCAACTCTTTATTGAGCGTGCAACGGCACCTTTCTTCGTATTCCAAATATTTTCTGTTGGTTTGTGGTGTTTAGATGAATACTGGTACTACTCCCTCTTCACCCTTTGCATGTTGGTAATCTTTGAGTGTACTCTGGTACAGCAACAATTGCGAAATATGGCTGAGATTCGAAAGATGGGCAATAAGCCGCATCTCATAAATGTATTTCGAAATCGCAAATGGCGTCAATTGATGTCTGATCAACTCGTTCCGGGAGATTTGGTCTCCATAGCACGTTCTCAGAATGATCATCTAGTTCCCTGTGATGTTGTACTCCTAAGAGGATCTTGCATAGTCGATGAGAGTATGCTCACGGGAGAATCTGTGCCGCAAATGAAAGAAAGTTTGGAGAACTGTGATGATCTATCCCGGGAACTAGATCCAGAGGGTGATGGAAAACTTTTTGTTCTCTTTGGAGGCACCAAAGTGGTGCAGCACACATCACCAACAAAAGGAGCCATGAGAGCGCCAGATAGTGGTTGCATTGGGTGAGTTTAGAAAAAAAAATCATTATCTCAGTTATAAATATGTTTTTCTGAGTTATATTGAGGACTATGCGAGAACTGGAAAAGTGCATTGTCGTCTAAAAGTTAGTTCCCATAAAAGTTTCAGTTTTGCTTGGAAGTAAAATACACAGTGGCTGAAAAAGATGCAACAAACTAAAGCGCTATATTATTCTCATTTTTTGTTTAACTTTTTTGAAATAAAGACAAAATGATAGCAAATACATCAAAATTTTAGAATATTATCGATTTTGTTCAATATGATCTCATTTCGTCGATCAAGCATAACTTTTTTTTGAGGATCGATGAGATCTCGTTCTTTTCAGGATTTTTAAGGCTTCATATAGAGATCCTTTAACAATATTTATTTCATGGTTATTTGCGATCTATGCATCTCAGAGATCGTTTGTCTGCAAATGTAACGCAGATTTCGTTCAATTTGCTTCTTCACTTTAAAGACGATGACTAGCGGTGAAGCAATTTTTTTAGACCTCCACCATAGCATTTTTAAATGCTACTGGTATCCCTGTACCAAATAATGTTTCGAAAAACGAAAAGTTTAATTATATTCAGGTTTTGAAGAGCCCTATCGATGCTTCCGCATTTCCTGCAAAATATAGCGACATTAACTCTTTAACGACGAGACACTTTTTACGGACTGAAAATCAACAATAAAAATTAAACTGAGAAACATAATCAATGATAAGTCTTACATCTAACCTTGGAAAGTCCAACAGAGTCTGATTTGGTATATTTTGCGTCTCTATGGACGATAGGGACGAAAATAACCCAAAAATTTAAGTAATTTTTCTGACAATACCAGTGAATGATATTTTTCGCTTTAATGAAAAATATTACGTAGGAGTATTCTATTCCCAAAAGGGTTTTGCTTAAAAAAAACTGGAAGTATAAAAAATAAATAAAATCAATTATGAATTTGAGAATTTAAAAATTCGCCATTTTTGAGCTTAAATATTTACTACATAGCAAATAGCTAGAACTTGCAAAAAATATTCTAGATTCCTTCAACCTTCTACTTTACAATGGCAACAAACTAATGGTCAGTAAAAAGTCAAAAGTCAGCATAAAATTAAATTTGATCAGCGAATAATTCGAAATAATCAGTAAAAATTTTCAATTTTGTCAGTGAAAAGTAAAATTTTGTCAGGAAAAAGTTAAATTTGGTCAGTAAAAACTTCGAATTGATCAGTAGATATATTCGAGTTGATCAGTAAAAAATTAAAAATTAATCAGCAGAAAATTAAAAATGGTCAGTAGAAAGAAAATATGGTCAGCAAAAAATTAAAAATGATCAGTAAAAATATTCCTATTGATCAGTGAAAAATCAAAAAGTGGTCAGCAAAAAATTAAAAAGGAGCATTAAAAAATAAAAATTGGTCAGTAAAAAATTAAAAGTGAACAGTAAAAAATGAAATGTGGTCAGTAAAAAATGAAATGTGGTCAGCAAAAAATTAAAAGTGGTCAGTAAAAAATTAAAAGTGGTCAGTAAAAAATAAAAATTGGTCTTTTAATTTTTTACTGACCATATTTTATTTTTCACTGATCACTTTTTAATTTTTTTGCTGACCACTTTTTATTTTTTACTGACCACTTTTTGATTTTTACAGAAACATTTTTTATTTTTTACTGCTCATTTTTAATTCTTTGCTGATCACTTTTTAACTTTTTACTGATCATCTCGAATATTTTTTCTGCTCGTTTTTAATTTTTTGCTGAGCATTTTATTTTTTACTGACCACTTTTTGTTTTTTACTGACCACTTTTTTATTTTTTACTGTTCATTTTTAATTCTTTGCTGACCACTTTTTATTTTTTACTGCTCATTTTTAATTTTTTGCTGCCTTTTTAAATATTTTTTATTGATCATTTTTAATTTTTTGCTGACCAAATTCAATATTTTTACTGCTCATTTTTAATTTTTTACTGATCACTTTTTTTATTTTTTACTGACTACTTTTTCTTTTTTACTGATCATCTTTTACTTTTT
Organism: Phlebotomus papatasi; assembly: GCF_024763615.1. Classification (NCBI taxonomy): domain Eukaryota; kingdom Metazoa; phylum Arthropoda; class Insecta; order Diptera; family Psychodidae; genus Phlebotomus; species Phlebotomus papatasi. Next base: position 49,787,781 of record NC_077224.1, read on the forward strand.
AATGATCAGGTTTTATTTTTTACTGATCACTTTTAACTTTTTACTGATCATGTTTCATTTTTTTGCTGACCACTTTTCATTTTTAACTGATCGCTTTTAATAAAGTACACCTCCTCTTTTTTTAATTTTTTACTAATCTTTTTAAACTTTTTGTTGCCTTTTTTTCATTTTTTACTGACCATTTTTTTTATTTTTTACTGATCATTTCGATTTTTTTTGCTGACCAAATTTGACTTTTTACTGCTCGTTTATTCAATGCCCTTTACAATTATGTACAGACATAAGAAACAAATAACTTTAGGTAGTCAGGAAAAATTATTTTCTTTATGGGACACTGGTGTTCCAATCGTCCTTAAAGGGTTAAATTGTTACGTTTGAGTTTCATTACGGTTTAAAAAAGTTTTACAAAATATTATCGAAAATGCTTTTGTAGGCTTTTATTTGCCAATAAAATGAACTACAGTAGACTCTCGCTATTTCGGCTCTTTTAAGATCGGGCTACTTTTTAATTCGGGCGGCAGTTAAATTCGAAAAAAGTTTGTTGTCATTTTTCAAGTTCGATTATGTTTATCAAATGAAGCAAATATGCTCAAATTTGCCATGATTTGTCTTAGCTTTGATGTGATTTTGCATTGCTCAATATGAGTATGCAGATGAACAAAAAATCGTTGCATTTCAAATAATTTGCTGCCCGAATTTCTCTCTAATTCGGTTGACATTTCAGTTCCAAATGCCCGAATTTGAGAGAGTCTACTGTACCACTATGCAAAATAACTTGTTGCATTTTTTACAGCCACTCTGTAGAAAAACATCGAAAATATAGAATTGTTAATATACCGCCCAAAACATAGGAAAAATGTGTAACACCGTTTTTTCGTTATGTATTTTATCTACCGGAAGTTTTTATAATGACCTTATACTTTTTTTCAACAGATTTTGTATGAACATAGAAAAACATAGAATATTCACGCGATGTTTTCTATTTAGATGTTTTTTATTTAGTTTCATGATGAAAATATTATCAAATTATTTTGTCTTTTGAAATTGAAATTTTCAATGAAATATTGAAATTTTCAAACCCTTATGGCCCTACAGGTACGTCCTGCGAAATGGCTTCAATACGAGCCAAGGAAAACTCCTCCGGACAATTTTGTTTGGTGTTAAAAGGGTCACTGAGAATAATCTTGAGACCTTTGCATTTATCCTGTTCCTCTTGGTATTTGCCATCGCAGCAGCTCTCTATGTGTGGATCAAGGGAACGGAGGATTTGGAGAGGAATCGGTATAAGCTCTTCCTTGAGTGTACACTCATCCTGACTTCAATTATTCCGCCTGATTTGCCAATTGAACTGTCCCTGGCGGTTAATACGTCTCTCCTGCAGCTTTCGAAGCTGTTTGTGTTTTGTACAGAACCCTTCCGGATTCCCTTTGCTGGAAAAGTTCAGATTTGCTGTTTTGATAAAACTGGCACTCTCACGAGTGACAATTTGATGGTTGAGGGCATTGCTGGGCTCAATGATGACAAGACTATTACGGGAATTGGGGAAATTCCTGAGACGACCGTTCAGGTTCTGGCCACGTGTCATTCTCTGGCACAATTGGATGATGGATTGGTTGGAGATCCATTAGAGAAGGCTACCCTTACGGCAGTGGATTGGAATCTCACAAAGCAGGATAGTGTTGTTCCCAAGAAGGGTAAATTTAAGCCCTTGAAGATTTACCAGAGATTCCATTTTTCTTCGAGCCTGAAGAGAATGTCAGTTTTGGCTGGGTATACAATTCCCTGGTCCAATGATGTTTGCTACATTGGAGCTGTCAAGGGAGCTCCGGAAACTCTAGTAAAAATGATTAAGGATGTGCCTGCTCACTATGAAGAAACCTACTTGGAGTATTCCAGGAGGGGAGCTAGAGTCCTGGCACTGGGCATAAAGGAGTTCGGAAAGTTGGAAAATGCCCAAATGAGGGAAATTAAACGGGAAGATGTGGAGAAAGATTTGACATTTGTCGGATTTGTTGTGATTTCCTGTCCTCTGAAGCCGGATTCAAAAAATATTATCAAAGAAATCATTCAGGCTTCGCACAAAGTTGTCATGATCACGGGAGATAATCCCCTGACAGCGTGCCATGTGGCAAAGGAGCTCAAATTCACACGACGTCCTGTTCTGATTCTCAGTCAGAAGTCTGACTGGACCTGGCAGTCTGTCAGTGGTGACATCAATCTCCCGGTGGATCAGAAAGTTCCGTCCTTTGTCAAGGATTACGATCTCTGTATTACCGGCGAAGGTTTGATGTATCTGTCAGAAGAGAAGAATGCCTTTCTTCGGAAAATCCTTCCCTTTGTCTCAGTCTATGCGAGATTCTCGCCAAAACAGAAGGAATTTGTCATTACGACCCTCAAGAATCTCGGCTATTGCACTTTAATGTGCGGCGATGGGACAAATGACGTTGGTGCTCTGAAGCATGCCAATGTGGGCGTGTCTATTCTCAGCAATGCCCCTCTCAAGGCACCGTCGGAGGCCAAGAAGGAGCGTCAGGAGGGAGAAAATGCTCCAAGGGTAGCTGCTCCGGCTGTCCGGGAACGACCTAATCTCAGTGCCAGAGAACGGGCTCTGCTTCGGCACAGAGATCAAATCATGTCGACCCAGGAACGACTGCAAAAAGAACTAAAAGAGCTCGAGGAAGTGCAGGTGGTCAAGCTGGGAGATGCCAGTATTGCAGCTCCTTTCACCAGCAAATTGTCTTCGATCATGTGTGGTAAGTGTCCAAGAAGCAATTTTTTCTTAATATAGTCTTGTAGGATTCCCTAAGTAAGGCACTATAGAACCAAAAATCTTTTTACTTGCTTATAACGCTCTTGGTTCCATCATTGAGATTACTATAAGTAAAGTGGCGCACTCTTAAGGATCTTAAGCGCTTCTATAGGAATTTCAAAAGAAAATTCTCACTTTAAGTCTTTTAACACTTGGAAGGACCCTAGTGGCAGCCGCTGCCAATTTAATTTTCAATTATAGTGAAGAATATATTATTTCGCCTGGAGACCCGATTGAATGCGTGCAGAATTTATCTGGCTATTTTTTCGTTATAAAATTTTTAATAAAAATTAAATATTAATGTAAATATATTGCAAAAACAAAAAACTGCACTCGGAAGGACCAAGTGGCAGTTGCTGCCATATGCATTTTATATGGCAGTTTGACGTTCTGCAGATGTAATTTTCTTGATTGTTAGTGTATAAAAGCCTTAAAAGAACAAATTGAAAGTGTTTTTGCAAATTATTGAGAAGAATTATGGGAAATATTGAATTGGGAAATATGTATGAAATATGAATAATTATGGGAATTATTCAATTTTTCTCTTATTTACCAAAGCTCAAAATCCATTTTGTTAAGCGAAGTTAATAGAAAATAGTTAATAGTATTAACTATTGTTCATATGTAGAATTTTTGCTTTGAAAAATAAGAGAAAAATTGAAATATTCAAAGGCTGCCGCATTCAAAGGCAGACCACTTTCCCTGACGCCATGATTCTGATAAAAATGGAAACATCGAATGGTTAAAAATCTTTAGATACAGTACCCAAGGAGGTGAAATTTCTGATTCAGACACCAGAAAAGAACTGACTGAGGCTCCGAATGTTAAAATATATGTAAAAATATTAAAATATTATGTAAAATCCGATAAGTGGCAGCGGCTGCCACTTGGTCCTTCCGTGACACTTTTAGTTAGGGTTCTTCGAAGTGTTAAAAGTGCACTAAAAGACTTGTTTAATACTTGGTTCTATAAGACAGCTACTTTGTTTCTTGAGTGCACCGTGAGAGAAATCCGAAAATGTTAAAATAACATTCCGAAAATGTTAATTTTACCCTGCGTTATTGATCGGAAATCGGTGTAAATATTACCCTTTTTAGGTGTATTAGGGGTTAAAATAACCCTTTTTCATGTTAATTTTACCCTTAAAAAGGTGTAAAATTAACCCTTAAAAAGGTATAAAATGAACATTAAAAAATGTTGATACATTTTTACACCTAAAAAGTGTTAAAGTTATGAGGAAAAAAAGTTAATCGCACCCCCCCCTTTTTTTCTCAGTGTGGAAAAAAATATTCAAAATTCATTGAAAATAGGGGAAAGTGCTCTCCCTTCGAACGTTCATGCCTTCGAATAGGGTAGAGTCAGCCCTTTTCGCCATGTAAGCACTTTTTCGCCACCTAATATAAAACAACTAATTTAAGGCATTTAAGAATAAGTAGCATTTCAAATTTCAACACTCATAATATGTTCTGTTCTAATATCCCAATACGTTATTACGTCTCTTAATTAATTGAAATTCGTTTTAAAACAGGTGGCGAAAAGTACTGAAACAAGCATAATTGGAGAAAATACATATTTTTCAATGAGATTCTCTAAAATTCTCGAGACGTATCCTACACTGAGAGAAATCCGAAAATGTTAAAATAACATTCCGGAAATGGTTATTTTACCCTGCAGTATTGATCCGAAATTGGTGTAAATTTTATGCTTTTTAGGTGTACTATGGGTTAAAGTTACCCTTTTTTCATGTTAATTTTACCCTTAAAAATGTGTAAAATTAACATTAAAAAATATTGATATATTTTTACACCTAAAAAGTGCTAAAGTTATGAGGAAAAAAAGTTAATCGCACCCTTTTTTTTTCTCAGTGTAGATATATAGATAGATACTGCTTCAAAGTATCTTTATACAAAAATTCATTTTAGTCTGACAAAAATATCACTCCTTACGAGGTCCCTAAAGCTTAGTGGTGGCGAAAAGTACTGACTCTACCCTAATGTGAATTTCTTTTGTTTTTCGTAAGGGATTTCCACCAAATTATCACAGAATTATCAACAATTGATAATAAGCCAACTAATATTTAACAGAAATATGTAAATCTCTTAGGGACTAAAAGAAAATTCACATTATTCGAAGGCATGAACGTTCGAAGGGAGAGCACTTTGCCTATCACATTTCAAAGTTTAAAGTTATGATTTTTGAAAAAGACAACATAAAAATACCTTATACGTTAAAATAAAATCTATAAAACTTTCTATACAGTTTTTGAATGAATGTAGCTTTAGCTTAAATTTTGCTTAGAAATACTTTAGGCCACGCTCCCTGGTAAGCTAATTCTTAACTCAAATCGTTTATGAATTTTCAAAAATTTTAGGGAAATATTAAAGGATTATTCCTGGAACAATCTTCCCATTATTTTTATCTTGGTATTAGCAGAAGTTTTCTCAATTAAAAAATAGGCCACACCCCTTTCTTCAGTGATCGTAAATATTTAGGATTAAAAATCAAGATAAAGTTAGTGAATATTTGTCAAAGTTGATAAAAAATGCGTCACAGCATTGTAAAAACAAAAATTAAATTCCGGACCACGTGGAGTTCTAGACAATCAATTTTTGAAGCTCGGATTTTGATAACTTAGTATGCGAAAATTGTTACTTTAATTCAAAATAGGTTTTACGATCCAGAAATTCACCTTTTACCCTACACCTGAAAAAGAATCATGAATAAGATTTAGAGTTTTCTACGAAAATCGATTTCATTTTGTCTTTTTTAATTATTCTTTAGTATTTAATATATTCATAGATTTTTTATCGGTTTGTTAATCGAGTTTGTAATCGGTCGGAATCAGAATGGATTCTAACGTGTTCGGAAGCCCATGAATATGCTCTTGGGCTGATCTTTGACCCTGAAAACTGTTATTAGGAATGGTTCAAGGCTATAATCGTTTATGAAAAATAAATAATCAAAAATAATTCTTGAAATACATGAACTCATAAAATTCATATATTGAATTCGGTTCCGACCAAAATCTCGAACGTGAAAATCTCGAAAAGCCAAAATTCCGTTCGCCAAAATCCCGAACGCCAGAATCCTGAATGCCAAAATCCCAGAAGTAAAAATCCCTAACGCCAAAAATGCTAAAGCCAAAATCCCGAAAGTCAAAACCCTGAACGCCAAAATCTCGAAAAGCAAAATCCCGAAAAGCAGAATCCCGAAAGTCAGAATCCTGAAAGCCAAAATTCGGAAAGCCAAAATCCTTAATGCCAAAATCCCAAAAAAAAAATTCCGAAAAGTGTCATCAGTAATCCCAGGATTGCAGCCGCGTGTTTACTGGAGGCTAAAGGAAATGTTCTTTCTTTTGGAAAATTATTTCACACATTATTCTTTGTATATTTTTGCCTCTTCGGGATTTCGGCTTTTGAGATTTTAATTTTCAGTATTTTGGCTCTCAAGGTTTTAGCTTTCCTGATCTTTTAGAGTTAGGAATTTTAGGGATATTGGTTTTCCAGATTTTTGCGTTCGGGATTTTGGTTTTCGGGGTTTGGCTTTCAGCATTTTGACGTTAGGTATTTTGGCGTTTGATATTTTGGTTTTCAGAATTTTGACTTTCAAGATTTTGGTTTTTGATATTTTGACCAAGCATCATTTTGCTAATTCTTTTTAGTTTAGTTTCGGACTGATTCATCATCACTAAAAATTTGTAAAACAATGTACAATATTGTCTGAACATTAGCGATAGAGTACCGCTTTATTACTGTGTTTCAATCGGTTCAGATTTTCCATAATATTACAAGATATTTCAGATAATTTTTTTTCTGAAAATTGGTTTAGTCAGTCTATCATCCTAGGCTTAGAAATACGTATTTCATTAGGGTTTTCTGATTGATCTTTAAAATATCGATAAAAGGAATTTATGAATTACGTTTGTCAATACTTTCTAATATACGAAAAGATGGTTTTTGAGTGGAACAGAAGAACGAAAAAATACTATTTAGGTCATATGCTTTCCTAGCATATGAAACACTGATCTACTAAAAAATTGTTTGAATTTTGAGTAATAAAACTCGATAACTGCTTAATTACCGGTTAATTATCGCTTCAAACTGGCTAAGATTTTATTTTAAAACTTCTCAATAAAGTCTAAAGTCGAAAAGGGCTTTCGTTTCTGAGTACATTAACTTGTGATTTCCTTTGGAATTATTAATCTTATGCAATGTAATTTTACGATCAGCAAAAAGTGGGAACATTTCAATTTTGCTGATAAAAAATAAAACTACATTTTACTTAAAATTTTGAGGATAGTGGTGGGCGTGGCCCAGTTTTCTAAACCGAGTTAAATGAACTAGTTCTCTTAGATTTTTTTCAGGAATTTAAGGATACCTGTCGTAAGACTGATATAGTATCCCCCTCATAATTATATAATAATTTCAAAAATAAAAATAAGCTAAACTTGGCTATTTATTTTGGAAGAGGCGTGGCTTAAAATATATAGAACCTTATAGAGAAATTTTAAATAATATTAGAAGTTTACTGCTTTGACGGAATGCAAGGAAGGATAAATTGATGAAATTTTTTTTCAGTGTGCCACATCATAAAACAAGGGAGATGTACCCTTGTAACAACGCTCCAAATGTTCAAGATTCTTGCACTAAATGCCCTCATTTCGGCATATTCCCAATCCGTTCTCTATGTGGACGGAATTAAACTTAGTGACACTCAAGCGACGTTGCAGGGTCTCCTGCTGGCCGCTTGTTTTCTCTTCATAACGCGATCGAAGCCCCTGAAGGTGCTGTCGAAACAGATGCCCCTGCCCAATATCTTCAACATGTACACTCTCAGCACAATTCTGCTGCAGTTCTCTGTGCACTTTGTGGCTCTGATCTACCTTGTGCAGGAAGCCACGGCCAGGAGTCCACCGCGTGAGGGAAAGATTGTGCTGAATGTGGATTTGGAACCGGGAGAGAAGCCACCATTCTCACCAACTCTTATTAATAGTACAGTGTACATGATATCAATGGCGCTCCAAGTATCCACATTTGCTGTCAACTACAAGGTCAGTAATAATATTCTTCTGATTATTCCTTTATCATTAGGATCCATATGACAAAACTTTAAATTTTTTGCAAGTTTGAATGGTCGAATCGGTTGCTAACCGGTATTAAATTGATTATGCACCGATAAAATACTTTTGATTTTTATAAAATCTTGAACTCATAAAATGCATAAAAATTTAACTTTTGTATAAAATTTGAGGTCTCTATCTCTTTATTTAGTCGACATTTATTAGCTGAGATTGTTTACTTAATTTCTACGTCTTCAGTGAAATCGGTTAATAAACACTCAAGATCCAATCCGGTTATGGTTTTTAGCATTCGTGGTTTAGATTGTGTCAGCGTTAATAAGAAGAGACCCATCCCTGAATTTTGTTACATTGCGCGAAAATGTAGTTCGAAAATTCGAAATTCATTTTGAACCTTTCGAACATGAACTTTATTTCGCGCAAATTGAAAGCTATTTATTTTTAATCCTAGATCGTTTTGCAGAATCAATTTATATTTGAAAATCAGAAGAATTGCTTCATTCTTAGTTGAAATTTGAAAGATTCGGAGATAGATTTCGGAAGTCAAAGAAAGACACTTTTGTTTTATTCACAACTGGAGTTTAAAAATTCTAAGATCGATTTTGAAAGTTAGGCATTTTTACTTTTCGTTTTTTCTGCATGGTACCTAAAAACTTTCTATTCGAATTTCGAAGTATCTCGAGTGCCGAATCTATATATCGTTTCTTGCTTTGTTGTGAGGAAAATCAAACCAACTGGCCTCATTTCATTACAATTCTCCTCATAATTAATACTTTTAACTGTTCAATTTTTCTCCAATTTGTACGAAAATTTAGTTTGAAAATTCGAAACTACATTTGAATTCTTCGAGCATCAACGGATTTTTATTGCTCGAACTCAAAGAGAGATTAATTATATAATCCACTTTTTTTAACTTGTGACACGTCTAAAGGCCACACGGTAAGGAATATCGACTTCCGGTCTTCGACGACTTTCCCATGAGTCTACATTTTTTAGGACAATCTTTTTCCAAACACCATGTTTTTTTGGTTATTTCGAAAACAGCTTCTACGATTTCTTTCATTTTCAAATGTGTTTTGGAAGCAGTCAAGGCGAATATTTCGTCCTGGCACACCTATGCTCAAAAAACATTTCGATATCGAATTTTCGAAGGACAAAGTTTAACCACTTCTTGAAAGATCTTGAAATTTCCAATTTGACTTCATCGGACTTAATTGGTCAGAAGTCGGTATAGTACTCGTAATTGATGTTTCTTTCTCAAAAATATTTCAAAAATATTTTTTATTTGTTCGAAAGCTTTTGACACGGCTAGAGGCCAAACGGTAAGAGATATCGACTTTCGGTCTTCGACGGCACCCCATAAGACAACCTTATCTAAGACAGTCTTTCTTCCTTGCTTTTTTCCCTTTCCGAATACTCCTTTCGTTCCCTCAAAAACCATGTTTTTTCGTTTATTTAGAAAACGGCTCCTAGATTTTTTTTTAAATTTTCGGATAAGTTTTTTACGTGGTAAAGGTGATTGTTTCGTCCTTAGATACCTATATATTCGAAAACATTTCGATATCGAATTTTCGAAGATCAAAGTTTAACCATTTTGGAGGGCCTATTTTTCAATCGATTTGCTTAAAATTTGATTTTTTTGAAAGATCTTGAAATTTCCAATCTGACTTCATCGGACTGAATCGGTCTTGAGTCGGTATAGTACTCGTAATTGATGTATCTTTCTCAAATAGTTTTCAAAAATATATTTTATGTGTTCGAAAGCTTATGATACGGCTAGAGGCCAAACGGTGAGAGATATTGACTTCCGGTCTTCGACTACACCCCTTAAGACAATGTTATCTAAGACGGTCTTTTTTTCTTGTTTCCCCACACTCCCTTCCTTCCCTTCCAAATCCATGTTTTTTCTAGTTTATTTTGAAAACGGCTTTTACGATTTCTTTCATTTTGGAATATGTTTTAGAAGTTGTCAGGGCCAATATTTCATTCTTGGACACTTATGTTCGAAAACCATTTCGATATCGAATTTTCGAAGGTCAAAATTTAACCACCTTGGAGGGCCTATTTTTTACCCGATTTGCTTAAATTTGAATTTTTTTGAAAAATCCTGAAATTTATATATCGACTCCATCGGAGTTAACCGTTCATGAGTCGGTAAAGTACTCTTAAGCAATTTCTTGTTTCGGAATTGTTTTTTTTTTGAATGTATGAATCAATTTTGGGTGCAAACACAAGTAGAGTTTTATTCTCCAATAGCGTCTTGGAGAAAAGGTAAATGGAACTCAATTTGTACAAAAAATCGTTGATGTTCGAAGAATTCAAAATCAGTTTCGAATTTTCATGCTAAATTTTCGGACAAAGTGAAACGACTCATGACCGATAACTAATTTGTATTCGAAATTCAGTTATTTTGGGAATTGTTTTGAGTGATTTGTAAATTCGTTTAAATCGGTTGGGAACCGGTTATGAACCGATAAGTAATTTTTGTCCGAAAATCAATTTTATTACTCTTCAAATTATTTTGTAGGATCTTTCGAGTGATTTACAAATCGGTTTAAATCAGTTGAAAACCGGTAAACGGTAAATGATGTGAAAGTACTTTTAAGGGATAGCATCTAAGTCACGACTTCGAGCATTTCGCAAAGTTTGGGACGCTTTGCCACTCCTTTGTGGCTTTTCAAATAGATCTTCGAAGTTTTCAAATTAAAATACTAACTGTTCGAAGTATCTCGAATGTCACTCTTCACTTTTTATGAGGGGAAGCAAAACAAAACGCTTATAATATTTTTGTTCTATTACAAAATTTTCCTTATACTCAATGAGTTTTTCTTTTAGCAATTTCTTTATAATAATATTTGACTAATTTTTCCAATCTTGGGCGAAATATGAATTTTCGATATCGAATTTCAGTTCATCGAATAGCAATGACATTTTTTACAAATTTACTTTTTATCCAAGACTCTTTTGGAAAATTAAGCTCAAGTTGTGAATGGGAAAATGTCTCCACAGATGTAGACATCGTCTTATTGAATAGAGCCAACGGAAAACGTTTTTAATTATTTTTTGAGCATTGAAAACGTGCATTTTCGAAATATTGATTTTAGTTTGAAGGGTTTTAAAGGAAAGCAATTTTAATTTTTTCCAGGGACATCCATTCATGGAGAGTTTGAGAGAGAATCGTCTTTTGCTGTACTCTATCTTGATCTCTAGTTCAATTGTGATCTGTCTTGCGCTCAATATTTCCCCGGATTTAACTTCAACTTTTGAAATTGTCGAATTTCCCGACGACGTAAGTTCCAAGGATTTTTTCTGCCTGAACTTTTCAAAATAATTTTTATTGCGGTGTTTTGTTTTGCAGTTCCGGAAGATTTTGGTATTTGTCTTGATTGCCGATGCCTGTTTGGCATTCCTGGCTGATAGACTCTGTTCATTCCTGTTCGGTGAGATGAGACAGAAATTTCATCTAATTAACTACTGAATGGCTAACTCCTGGAGGAGAAAATTAAGATATTTGCTAGATTAAGAAGGTTTGAGTGAACGTATGTGTGAATATCAGTTGAATGAAGTATAATGTGCGAAGAGGTAAATAAATTTAAAACAACTTTTAATTTAATAACAAGAGTGTAGGTAGAAATAAATTTTAATGAAAACCAAAACATGTTTCGTGCATGTTCTATTTGTTGAAATTCCGTGTAGAAGAGTTCAATTTATTCAAGATTTAGATTGGCAGTTTTTGTTTCTGAAATTCTTTCAATATTAACTTTGACAGTGAAGAACAATGAATCTTTAGTGGAATGCCTCTTAAGTGGACCAACTGATTCAGTTGATTACACAATTTTCTGATAATATTTCAAGTCTGAATTTTAGAAAATACACATTTCTAATGCACTTAATGTTTATCATAATGAAATTGTCAATCTTAATTTACAGTGCCGAAAAAGAATTTTGAGGTGAAAATAAATGAATTTACAATTATAAAAGCTTTTTTTGTATTTCAAACTTACATTGACTTTGTTTTGAAAAATACCGCATTATCTCTTTGACTTCGTTGATCTTTTTATTTAGTTTTTGAATTTTAAGTGATCAGTGCAAGAATCAATGTACTCGTCTAATGGTGAAAACCGGTGTCGACTAAAATTCCGAAAGCCAAAATTTTAAAAGGCCACAATTCTTAAAACGCAAAAAAAACCGAAAAGCCGAAATCCCGAGGAGACAAAATCTTAAATGGGTCGAAATCCCGAAAGGTCGAAATTCCGAAAAACCAAAATCCCGAAAAGCCATTGTCTTGAAAAACCAAAATCCAAAAACCAAACCATAATCCGAAATGGTCAATATAATGTAAGGGACGAAATTATATGCACAAAACAGAAAATTTCCTTATGCCATCAACAAGTCCGGGTGCAATCGTGAGAGTAGCTATGATACTTTTAAGAATTCGGAATTTTGGTTTTCGGGATTTTGACCGGGATCCAGTGAAGTTATATTTGGTAAGTAAAAAAATTATTGAATACGATTTTATACAGTAAATATTCTTCATATTTGAGGAAATACTTAATTTACAATTATTGGGAGTAGGTTATATTTTTTTCTTAAAAATATTTTTGATATGAACACCTTCAACGGTTCTCGCATGATCTTTCGATTTTCCGAAAAGTTGCAGCATTTTGTGATGCTTTCCATTTTCGACTGCGATGACTGCGATGATAGGAATCTGGTATTTATTTTGAATGCCCCGTGTTCACTGGTAAAAATAAAAGGATCAAATTGATCCAAATTTGATCCTTTTGCAAAGGATGGATCAAATTTCGAACTCTGAATACACATTTATCATAATGGAACATGTTAATTTGATCAATCCTTTGCAAAAGGATCAATTTGATCCTTTTATTTTGTACCAGTGATTCGTATTCAAGAGGATCAGTGGGGGTCAATTTTATGATCTATGAGGTCTAAGGCCCAGCCTTAATTATAAGATGTATGAACTCATATTTGAAAATGTAATTGGTAAGAGCGTTTGGCTCTTGCAATTGGTAAGAGCGTCTGAAAGGACAATTTTCACTTTATTCGCGAAACATTGTAATCTGAATAATAAATTTGTAACACTAGATGTAGTTCGGTCAGTTTTGATTGATGAGAATTAAAACACGGGTTTTGACCTGGTTAGGATTTATTCCTTTTTTCTCTTTACTTTAGTAAAGAGAAAAAAGGAAATCCTAACACGGGTATCCCGTGTTTTAATTCTCATAAATTTGTAAACTGAACAATGTACAAAATGGCAATAAATAGAAAAGTGCCAAAATTTTGGTGGTCTTGGCATCTAACCCCGTTTCGGCCAAGGACGATCATCACGATCAACAAATTTGCTAAAACAGTCCCAGAACTGACGAATTTCTGTTTCCTTCTTTACAACTTTTTATTTTTTAGTGTCTCTAATGGCCTTACAAACTAGGAACAATTTCTTTAAAAAATGCCTTTTTAAAGAAAATTTCCCCTATCATTATAGGCAGAAACGTCAGAATTAAAAAAAGGTAATTTTTGACAAAAATTGCTTCTAGTGTGTAATGCCCTAGACACACTTACGACTTAAGCCGAGAGACGACTTAGTGGAATTATGGAAATGTAGCTTAATCATTGTTTCGAATATAATTACGCTAAGCCGTCTCTCGGCTAATCCTCAAGTCCGTCGAGGCCATAAGACACCATTAGTTAGGAAATAATGGCCTCAATTCTGAGACCAAGATCAAGATCAAGATCAAGAAAATTTGAAGATTTTGGTATTCTGAAATCAAAAAATCAAGATCAAGATGTCAAATCTGTCAAATGTCTTGAAATCTTGAAATCCGAGATACAAACCATGTGGATATCAAGATTAACAATTTTGGAACTAATATTTCAGGATTTCAAGACGTCAAATTTCTTGAAATAATTCCAAAAATCTCTCGAAGGTGCTTGGAATTTTCAAGATACTAACAATTTGAAGAGCTTTCATACGGAAATGACAATTGATGAGAAATATTTCTATAAGGCCGGCTTCAGACCTAAGTTTTAGCCCAGTCTCGATGGTCTCGAAATTCAAAATATCAACCAATTTTGTTGGTTTTTCAAAATTTAATGGCTCACTTGCTCATGTTGACCAATCTTAAGTGATAATTTTCCAAAAAGTCTTGATTAAAAAGAAATTAGAGAGGTTAAGCCATACGGCTAAGCCTTAGGTTTGAATCCCGTGTAAGAGATGGTATAAATAGGGAATTACTTTGAAAAATACTGTGTTTGATTTTGTAATTTAATCGAAATAGTACATATTTCTAGATTAACATATCGAAGTACGCCACCCTGAGAATACCTTTGATCTTGATTTTGGTCTCAGAATTGAGGCTAATATAGAACATTTATAATTCTAATGCTAAATTGTTATATTAACACTACACCTACCAAGACCGGTCCAATTGGCCTGATTTTTTTTAAATTAACACTTATTTAAACGATACAGTGTCGCTATCAAACTTTATGAATTTCTAAAAAATATGCATGTAATATATTTTTCAGTTTTCAATTTTTTTTCCTCTTTTCCAAGAAAAAATTGTTGAACATCCTACCCTACCACGGTCGGTAGATTTGGTGTTAAGTATTTGAGCTTACTTCATCTCAAAATTAGAAAAGTTATAAGATGTGCCTAAAAAAATTAATACGGCAAGATTCTAAAACTCAAAACGCTGAAGATATAAACGACTTCTGACCAATTCGTCTACTTTTCTTTAACTTTATAATAAATGCTACTATTTTCTAATTAGAGGATTAATTTTCAGTATTTAGAAAGTTGAAACAGGGTAGAATTGACTAGTTTAGAAACTGAACCAAATTGAATCCTCTTATATTAAAAATTATAAATATTAATGGATTTTTGATTAATCTGAAGCGCAAAGAATCAAATAGTAAACATTGAGTAAAACGATATTTATTAAAAGAAATGGGTATGAAAACTTGCAACCTATTATTGACTTAAGGGGTTACATGGGTCTCAGGTAAAAAAAAATATTCTTTTTTTTTAATTTTTTATTTTATAGTATAACGTTTGAAAAATATTTTCTGAAAATTTCAAGTGAATCGGAGTAAAACTCTCGCAGGTAGTGCAGTTTTAGTTATGCGTTCCGCCCGCGTGTGCATATTGTTGTAAAACTTTAAACTCGTTTTTCTCAAAACACCATTTTACACTGCTGTAGTCGAGATTACTCAGAGTCTACTGAACCGATCTTTCTGAAATTTTACATACTTGTTTTGAGAAGTATTATCTAGTGTTTGAACGAAAGATTTGCACTTCCTTTAATCAGAACCATTTTTACAATACAAAATGTGTTGAAAAATAGGGTAAAATTGATACATTTTTACAAAAACTTTTGCTAAAAATCCAAATTTGTTTTTTTTTTTCAAAAATCCTTCGTTCATCGTTCAGATTCCATTTCCTATCTTTCCCATATGTTTCTAGCGAGCCGAAAAAAATTTTTGAGTTTATTAGCTGTTTTCTGTCATTGTAGAATGAATTAGCAAAAAATACCAATACAAAATAAAAGCCAATTTAATAACGAAGAGGCAACCGAAAATCCTAAATTGACAACCTACGCAGTTTTGGAGATATCTCGTGAAATGTGTACGAAAACAGGGAAAAAATTACACTAAAACCGGTCGCATTTTTCAGAGCCAATGTCACCCCCTTGGTTCAGATAAACCTACTGGGAAAAATCCTGCCTACCGCAAGGTCTGTTTTTTTGAGGAATGGTTTCAAAAATCAGCTACCAACGGTCGAATTTTCAAAATTTTTCAATTTTTTTTTAAAATTTTATTCTAAAGTTACTCTTTCATATCCCAAAAGTTGGAATTTCTAAAATATTTTCTACACAATGAATTATTATCAGAAAAGGCCTCTTTTTTGACCTGAGAGACCCATAAACAAATGTACAAGTATACAAATACAATTAAAATTTAAAAAAATGAAAATAAGATAGTTAACAGCTCATGCCGGAAATGTTATAAGAATGAGTTGCTTAAATTACACAGAATAATAAATAAATTACGTTGAAAAAAAAGGTAGGGGAAGCGCACTATCTTCAGACGAATTAAGCTTCGAACAACTCAATCTCTTTTCTATGCTCTTAATAGATTTGTCCCAATGCTCTATTCAGGGACTTTAAAGCATTGGTCTAGTTATTAAAATATAATATTATAAAAGGCCAAATTCATTAAAAACGTATTGAAAAGAATGAATTGTTCGAAGCTTGAATCGTCCGAAGATAGGGCGCTTTCCCCTACTGCGTTTATAAAGGAAGAATTGTAGGGGAAAGGACGCTACCTTCGGATAATTTATGCTTAGCACAAATCATTTTTTTCAATTGGTTATAAATGAATTTGTTGTATTATAATATTATATTTCATAAGGAACATAGAGAAAAAATTGGATTGTCCGAAGCTTCAGTCGTCCGAAGTCCGAAGGTAGCGCGCTTTCCTCTAGTACGTTTGTATATCTTATCTGTATTTATATTTCAATTAAAAAATTCTATTTGAAAAAGATTCATAATTGGCTATTTTGGCCTATAAGAACTTCCGCAAAATAGAGGTAAGATTTTTCTTAATATTTCATTCCGTCCATTAAAAATTTTAAATCCCGATTTATTCGAGAGCGTGAATGAGTATTTCATCTTTATCTAAAATCTAGAAAAACTATCACTTTCTTTTCATTCAACTTCTCAATGAATTGCATTCGGAAAGTTCGTTAAATCTCGCCGAAAGCTCGTAGAAAGTTTGTAACAGGTTCTCTCGCTCTCACTTGCACGGCATATCAATTGATAAGACTTCGATATGGAAGAAAGTAACCGAGAGTCCCCCACTTTGAATGCGAAAGAGAGAGAAAAGCACTACAATGCCTTTCCATATGATTTTGACATAAAACCATTTTAGTACAGTTTGTGAACATTTACAGAGAACTCGCGTGCTGTTTCGCTGATAATGAGAAGTGATTAAGTGAGTTTTTTACACAAGTTATTTCTTCGATTTTAGAGTTTTGTATCATACAGATCTTTGGTGGAGATTAATATCAAATGTGGGTAAAAGGAATATTTTAGGGAGTGAATGCAAGTGGAATTTTCTCAAATGGGTTATCATTTCTTTGATTTTATCAATGGGCAGAGTTGAAGTACAACGTCTGTAATATATTTTTTTGTATTGAACACTTGCTTTAAAAAGCGATAAAATACCATTTGTGGCGTGATACTGTGATAAGTTTTGAGTTGTGAAGAGGGAGAATTTGTACATTGACCCAATTCATCGAAGAAAAATGTGCCAAATCATGATTTTTTGTTTGTTTTAATCGTTATAAATAATCAGAAAATATATTAAGTAAAGTATAACTTCAATACTTTCACGCGCAATAGCAGGGTTCCACAAGTTTTACGTAGTCACTTTTATATAATGTCGGATTGAATACATTTAAATTGTCAATAATTGTACGAGCATTACAAAGTCCAGCATTCAATTCTGAAGGCAAAATTGAGTAAAGTGAAGAGCTCAATTTCAATTCAAGAGTGCGCTTTTCTTGATAAAAAGCGCGAAATTCGTAGATCATCGCCTTGAGGATTTATCAGAGAATCCAAACATTGTTTTTGACTAAAGGTTGAAGGTACTTTCGTCATCATATCTTAAAGTACAAGAGCAGTTCAATGATGAAGATAAAAAAAAATAAAACAATCACACAATATCATACCATCACCTGTTCCTCTTTCCTATCAATTGCCTTACCCTCTTTCATATCTCTTATCAATGATACAAAGCACCAACGATCATGCAGAAGTTCCTCAGCAAAAGAGGGTGTATTGTGATAAAGATAGATTTGGAAGGCCTTTTCCTCCATATAATTAGCGAAAGTGAACCGTTAACATTCGATAGTATCAGAAATTTGATTAGATTACATACAAATACGGTAGATGTTGGAGATTGAACTGGATGATTAATAAATTCCAGGGGAGTTACTAATTAAAATAGATACTACAGCACTCCGATATGCGAATAATAATTAGTGCAATCTTGCCATTTTTACCTACGTCAAGGAAAACTGTAAAGAATTTAATAATAATAGTTGATATTAGGAATCAGGAATTAAAATAAATACCAAGGAAAAATTAGTTAATGAAAATAGATTAATAAAATACTTTGAATTTTTGAAACTATTGTGTTGATGCTTAGAATTTTGGCTTTCATGTTTAAACTTATGGGAACTTTGATTCTTGCAGACCTAGGGGAATGTTGGCATGGTTCGTACAGGGTGAACCTTCAAACAACGCAAATTTTCTCTTTGTTTGCAAAGAGCTAGTTCGTCATTTCTTAGCCATAAGATAGATCATTATTGAGCTCATGAAACGAAATGAGAAATTGTAGGTCAGGTCTTTGCAAACAAATAGAAAATTCGCATCGTTTGAAGGTTCACTCTGTGCGAACCATGCCTACATTCCCCTAGAGTTTGTTTTTTCGACTTAACTACTTTAATGTTCTAATAGACGAAATCATTGGGAAGTTATTTAATTAGGATTATAAGAGGCAAATGATCTATCAGATTTTGAAAAACAATTGCAATTGCATATGGTTCAGAAATTTTTAACCTCTGTGACCTCTGTTAACCGTGCAAAACTTCTAGTTTGAAGACCATACTTGATTCTAAACGCTGTTTTTGACGTTTTTCGGTTAATCTCTTTTAAGCAAATTAGATCAAAAGCTTTTTAATGATTTTTGGCGATCTTTTAGTTTTGGAACAGCCTTTATTGTGCTATGATTACATGCAAATTGTACGATTTTGCATTTAAATTTTAGACGTTATAATCATTATCATTATTATTTACAACCGCGTATCCCTATTCGGGTCGTGGGCTCATGACATCAAGGTTAATAGCTTATATCTGTTGATTCTCCGCCACTTCAGGATAATGTTCAGGTTCGATCCTATGTCGCCCCTAGGCAAGATATTGAATTTGATTCAGCCACCTTGTCCTAGGTCTGCCTGGAGGTCGACGCCTCCTCACAATGGGTTGCATACGTTGCACAACTTTTCTGAGGAATCTATCTTCATTCATGCATTAATCGAAGTTGTGATCTCTCAACACGAAGAAGCATCTTCTCGACTCTTTTAGCTCTTCATGAACGGCTACGTTCCTCACTCGATCTCGGCGAGTGATTCCCTTAACCGCCCGGAGGTACGTCATCTCGGCAGCTTGTACTCACGATCTTACTATTTCGATCATTACTCAAATCTCATGACCATAGGTGAGAATAGAAATGAACACAGCTTTGAAAACCGATAATTTAACCGAAAGACTAAGCTCGGCCTTCCTCACCAGGGTTCGCCAGGCTTCTTCATTACTGCAGATAATGCTTGACCTGATTCGCGACGAGAGTTCTGCCTTCATCCTGCAAATCGATTACGAGTTTAAGTTATTTAGTGATAAAAAGCTAGACTTAGTTCAAAAATATTGCATTTCGAATACGGGACAAATCAGTTTAGAGTTCGGATAACTTTCTTAAAACTTGATGAAAAATCAAGTAAATAATCTTCAAAATACTCTGAAATTAAGTATTTAGTAAGATATCATACTATAAATTTAATAAAAGGCTGAACATTTAATTTCTAATCGGTTTATCCGGTATTTCGCATTGTCTAAAATTTCAAATTTTACCCTTAAATTATAATTTTGTAATATAAAATTAAATTTATGCAAAAGTTTTCAAAAAATTTAGAAAATAAAAAAATAAACGTTTTTACTAGTTTTTTAAACTACGATAATAACATAAGCATTCCTTAGGAGCAATGTAACACATTTAAAAAAAAGTATTCGAAATATCTTTTTTCATTAAAACCATCTACCGAAATTTTAAACAACTTTCGGAAAGAAAAAGAGACCAAAAAAGAAAAGTTATTAGGTATTGCAACGTACTTAAATTAATAATACTGATTTTGATGCATTAATTTTATGAAAACTAATATTTTTCTTATTTTTCTTATTTCTATTCAATATTATTCAATATTCTATTGTATATTGTATTAAGTACGTTCGTCTGACCCGAGATTTCAAATTTTTCAAAAGTTTAATTTTTCAGAAAGGTTAACATTGCCAAATAGAATTTAAGTGACTCCATTTGGAAATGATGCGTTTAAAACAATTGTCTTGCAATTATTTTTAAATTTTCAGAAATAAAATATAAAACAGTAATTAAATAAAACCTGTTTCAAACTTTTTTGTCAATACTCTGAAAATTCAAAAAACATTTAAACAAGATATGTAGCTTCGGAAAATTGTGTAAGTGATTTAAAAGAAAATAAAAAAAAGGGACAGATAATCCTAACCGGCTTATGTAGGGGGAACTGGGGCAGTAGTAATCTGGGGTAGTTGTAAACACTGATTTTTTTCATTAATTTTAAGACTCCAGAGGATAAAACCCATAAGCATTCATAGATACCATGGGGATGTATGTCCACAGAAGAATTGGTCAATAAAATCCTAATACTTTAAAAATAAAAATCATTTTTCCCGAAAATGTTGATATTTCAATTATTTTGGTCATTTGGATTTCCACCTGGAAATTAAAAACTGTGTAAAATAATCGAAATGTAGCAATACCAGTTCTTTCCTACATCTTTTAGGATTATATTTATGCATTTACTAGAGAAATTGAGATTCTCATTATTTCAAAAGAATTAATAATTGGTCAGAAAACAGTATTTGGGGTAGATGTAACCAGGCAATTTCAATTTCACAAAATGAGTAGGTAAGAGAGCGGGATTGACCTTCATGCGAAATATCTATAATTCATAGATTACGAAAAAAATTGGTGGCGCTGTGTTAAATAAAAAGTCACATGATGTCAATATATGGGGAAAATCCATTGAAAAATGTCTTTGATATGCATGCTTTTAGTTTTTTTGCTATTTTAATTATTCTTTGTAAAAAGTGTCATGATTTTTTGAAAAATATACAGTCTTTATATATCTCTTAAGTAATTAAAATAATCGAGTGGTGCAAAGTTAATTTCAAGAGTGGGAAAAAAGGTGTTTACATCCTCCCCAGAAAGTGGTTACTTCTACCCCAGGTATTTTGTGAAAAGAGAAAAATGCACAGGGACACAAATTTTATTTTTATGGAAAACTCAATTGTTTTCCAGCATCCGCATTACCCTCGACGAATTGCCTATACCCAAGGGTAAAACATGAGCTAAGAAATATTTTCCAAAAAATCACGGTGTCCTTGGAAAATCACCTCAAATTCGCATCTATCGAAAATGGTTACATGTGCCCCAGTCTCCCCTAGGTGAGATTCTTAACGTGAGCTAACTCGGAGTGCATGCAAATTCGATTTGGAGCTGAAGTTGGGAGACGCCATTCAGTTATCTTGAATCAAATTCGTGAAATTATACAAATTTTGTATTTAAACCAAAATATCAAGGATTTGGATGAACTGACAGAAAAGTGTTATATGAGTGAAATGTAGACCAGAATGTTCTCTATAATTTTGCCGTAGAACTTGAACTCATCGATTACTCAGAAGCCAAGATAAGCGAGGTTTTTTGTTTCTTAACTCGTTTTTTCATCCATCAGAGTGCCCCAAGTAGTCATTTGTTGAACTTCAACTATATCAAAGAATTGTTGTATTTTGCGGGACTTTCCATTTAAACCCCTATTTTAAGTGTCTTGGTGGAGTAGAGGCAGTCAAATTGGCATCTGAGTGATTCCAAAGCGTTATTATGGGAAAAATCAATTTTTTCACACTTAAACGGCAAAATCGGAGTGATAGCGTAGTCTGAGCGGAAAATGATGTATGGACGAAATGTAGAGACAAATGTGCTCTACAATTATGTTGAAGTAATCATCAAAATCGATTTAGCGACAGTCGAGATAATTGAGGTTATGTGATATTGAAATTGGTTTTTCGACTGTGGCGCCCCTGGTGTTGGTCCCACGAAGTTCAAATATTCTAGAAAGTTGTAGCATTTGGTGAGATCTTTCGTTTAAGCCCTCATTCATCAAAATCGGTCACATAGAACCGGAGATATGATTTTTTGAATTTCGTGAACTTTGACCCCTCATATCTCCGGTTCTATTGAAACCACAGCGCACATACGCACCATTTTGGAAACGTCCTAGACTGGACTACAACATACTAAAATTTCATTAACTTGCACAATGCCGTTTTTGAGAAAAGTGACTTTGAACTTCGATGAATTTTGACGTTATCACAGCGCCACCTGTGGTGACTTTTTGAACTTCCATCTGAAAGTGCTCATTGAGACGAAACCAAAAAGGTAAAATTTAGGTCGCTATGTTAGTTAGAACCGGAGATAGAGGCCGGTCAATGTTCGAACTTTGACCCCTTATAGCTCGGGTCAGGGGTTATGGATCGACTTAAGGTTTTTTTTGTTTGATAGGTATAATCAACGGCTACAACATACCAAATTTTCAGCCCGATGCACAATGGAATTTTTGAGTTATTTAACTTTTAAGATTTAAAAATTTTCTTTTTAAAAAAAGCGCCCCTAGCGGTGGTTTTATGAACTTGCGATGTTAGAAGGGGAAGTGGCATTTCACGAGAGCTTTCCAAAAAGCCCTCACTTTTTAAATTCTGACAATTAGAACCGGAGTTATGGCCATTTTAAGAATTTTTTTTTTGACCCTTATAGCTAGGGTCAGGGGGGTCGAGGGACCTTAAGTTTGGTATTGATGGAAAGCTCTAAGGCCCAGCTATAACATACTAAAATTTGAGCCCGCTCGATGCCATAGGGGCGGAGCTATTGAGAAAACAAAAAAAGGGTGGTCTTCAAAATGGCGGAAGGAGGGGTGGGGGGTGGGGGGTCAATGCACCAAGTTGCAATTTTCACCCGATATATAACCTTTGCCGAAAACCGCAAGTCGATATCTTTTTTAGTTTAGGAGCTATTAAGCTCCAAAGAGCGGCCGGCCGGCCGGCCGGGAACGTAAAATAGCCACATATATATTCGTGATCAGGAAGTCGCGAAACACATTTTGGCCAAGTTTGAGGTCGATCGGACGACATGAAATTTTGTTAGGATTATAGTAGGTGAGATTGTTAAGAATCTCACCTAATATCAAGAGGTTATTGATTATATCACAGCTTCACAAAAAATGTTAAAAAAAAAATAGATAACTCGTAATGTATATTTTATGACTTTTATATTTTTGAGAGTTAACTTCACGTTAAACTTCAAGACGAATTGCTTATAAAAGTTTATACTGTAGAGAAATAAAATGTGACAATAAATTGAATTATTTAACTTGATCATTAACTTCAACACCTGAAAATGAGTTGTTTTTATTATTATATAACTTTAATTTTGTTAGTCTGTTTTATTTTATTTACAGCTCTTAAGTTTAAATACAATTCCTTATTTATTTCCTTTATGTGAATCATATGAAGAAATAAATTGTAGATACTGATAAAAACTAATTATGCTGACATCTCGTAGCACAATTAACTTTTTTATTTGATGTAGATTCCGGGAACTAGTTTTTGTTAGATAGATCTGATGGAAGTGTCACTCGTGCAAAGTCTAAAACGTGTTAATGATAATAAAATATCTCACAAGTTCTTTCTCCAATTTTTTTAATGCTTTAGAGAAAATAGAAAAACTGAAAAAAAAAACCTTTAAAATGAATTTTTGTAAAGCTTAAAGAGAAGATAGTCAAAAATTCCAAAAATTATTTGCTTAGAAATCTTTATATGGGCTTTAACAGACCTGAGGATTAGCCGAGAGACGGTTTAGCGTAATTACATTAGATATAATGGTTAGACTACTTTTCCATCACTTTCCACTAACTAAGTCGTCTCTAGGGTCTCTAGACTTAAATCGTAAGTGTGTCTAATGAAATTGATTTTCGGACAAAAATATCGGTTCGTAACTGGTTCATTATCGGTTCACAACCGATTTGAACCGATTTATAAATTACTTAAATCGTGGCCAAAAACACACATGAGGGGTAATGTAATTGAATTGCAGATAAAAAGAAGTTATCGGTTATGAACAAGTTTACTTGCGGCTCAAAACCGATTAAAACCGGCTCAGTTTTATCGGAAATACCAAGACTTTTCCAACCAGCCCAAACATGGCACTATTCGGTTGAGAAATACGCTCTCTAGCCATTTTTAACATTTGACCTTGAAAAACCGTTATTAATATTGATTCAACGAGATTTTCGTACATGGTAGAATGTCCTCCTGGGTAATCTCTAAAGCATATCCAAAAATGAAAAAAGCGCAGAACGCGTTTTCCAGCAATCCCACAAAAAACATGGTTTTGGAAAGGAAGGAGAGAAGAGGAAGGAAATGAGGGACATGTAAATGGTCCCAAGGTTGACTTATGGGGGGTCTCCCGAAGATCCCAAGTCTCAATCTCCAACCATTTGGGATCTAGACGTGGTAACAGTCGGACAGACGAACAGACGGACAAATTGGGACAAACAGTGAGACATCAATTCTCAGAAATCGTCTAAAACAAGATGATAGGGGAGACTGGGGCAAAATTTGCCAATTCTAAAATTTTAAAATTCAATATCTTCTAAGAAAAAAGAGACCGAGGCTTCAAATTTTTATCATAGATTGCCCACATGAACCGCAATAAACGTCAAAGATTTTAAGGAATTCGAGCAAGGAATATGGAAAATAAAAAAAAAATATTGAAATTTTGAGCCCTGTTTTTAAAATATTTGCCCTTCAGGAGATATCAATTTTCATAAACTTACTTTCTGAAAATGATGCATTAGTGTGTGTTTGCTGAATTAACTTGTTTTGGCAAATTTTTCCCCAGTCTCCCCTATACTGGAAAAATTGGTCCTCGGCGTGTGGAAGGTGAAAACCCATTATTTGCCTCTCAAATTACATAAATTCAAAACATAACTGGATGACATGATGTGTTTTGCACATATTTAAAAATTTTGAGTAACTTTTCAGATGAAGCAAGTAACTTTTGACGCAAGCCAAATGAACAAATTTTGGAAAACAATTATTTTTTATATCAAACTAAATATTTGTTTTAAATTTCATAAATAAGATCTACGGATCCCAGGCTATTAATTTTCAAAAAGAAAAAAATAAAATGTAATTTTTTCTATTGTTTTTTCTACCCGTTTTCCCGAAAACATACATGAGGAGGCAACAAACTTTTGACGCCGACTGTATCTTACCACTTGTTTTTTGTTAAAAAAAAAGAAACAGCATTAGATATTTAAGTTCTTGGTTATTTGACTTACAATCGGTAGTAAATTTTGTAAAGACGGACACTTAAGAAACAGCTGAATTTCATATGTCGACTGCTCCATTCCGTACTATGTTAAGTCGTTTTTTAGACTTTTTTTTTACACCAAGAGATATGCTATTATTTAGATCGATCTCTACGTCTGGTTAAAAAGCGGTGATTAGCCGAAGTTCAAGTAACGAGATATTAAATTTTTTCGGAAAAATGGATACGGGCAGTACAGGAATTTGCCAACTTCAAATGGTTCCCCATGAGGTAGCATAGTACACAGTAAAAAAATTAACACTGTCATAGTGTGTAATCTTTCACACCACTATTATAGTGTTAAATTTGGAAAAAGTGTTTAATTTAAAATTGTTGAATTTGGAGTTGTTGAATTTAAAAATTGTTGCATTTTTGTGTGTAGTGTAAACTCAAAAATTGTTGAATTCTGAATATGTTGATTTTTTGGCCGTTTTAGACATTTGTAGTGTTTTTTTCCTGCACTCGGGATCCCCCCTAATGCGAGAAGCTTACATTTGATATTCGGATCTTCACGGTACTTACTATACATATAAATATTTGATGTTCTATGTAACTTTTGGAGAATGAAAAGCATCTCGACTGAAGTATAAGTCTTAAATGGAAATTCAACATTTTTTTGTTTTGTTTAAAAATTCAACAACTCTTGTTTAAATATTTAATAACTTTGGATGAAATACACAAGGCTTTACACTATAATAGTGTAAAAAATATAATCAAACTATACTGTTAATTTGTGATCATGTGATAAAAAATACCATAAATTTGTGTATTTTTTCACACTACAATAATGTGAAAAATTATAATAATACCATAATAGTGGTAATTTTTCGAATTTTTTAACAGTTTTAAATCACAAAACATTGTTGAAAAATTTTTATAACTATAATAGTAGAGAATTTTTACACAGATCGCAATTAAATAATTAAATTGTCCGATTACACACTATTAAAGTGTTGAAATTTTACATATTTTTTTACTCTCTACACTGAGAAAAAAGAGTGTGCGATTAACTTTTTTTCCTCATAACTTTAATACTTTTTGGGTGTAAAAATATAGGGGAAAGTCGTCTGCCTTTAAATGCAGCAGCCTTCAAATGTTGCGATTTTTTCGTTGTTCTCAAAAGCATAAATTATATTCTATTAACTATTAGGTAGCTATCCATCATCCTCACAAATCATCAAAAAATGGAGAGCCTAGCTCCTATTTCCTAGATGCTAGATCAAAAAAAATGAAAATGAGCTCTAAACTGTAATTTTGATGTTCCACAAATCATGTGATTTTTCATAGTAAAAATCATTTTACAAATAAATCTTCCATTGTGACACATAGAAGGTTAATCAGGCTTAATATTTCTGTTAATACATTTTGGTTCAGATGACACAATTTTTGTGGGTGGCAAAAATTTGCAAATATCACCCTGCAGCAGCCTTTAAATGCTAATGTCGTGTGCCTTTAAATCCTATCTTTCCATACATCAAAACATGTGAAATCGAACTCCTACTTTTCTCTGACGAACGTCATACAAATACTTATAACCTGCTATCTTGCTCCGGCCGGGATGTTTCAAGTTGACAATTTTCAACTTCAATGGCTTTTTCTTCCAAATTTTCAAGTGCAAAACAGTGCTTCAGAAAAATGTGAAGAAAAGTTATTGTTTAATGTCTTTTGACTGCAGTGATGATTTTAGTGAGTGCGTTAGGCTTCAATCTAACACTGGTAAAAATAAAAGGGTCAAATTGACCCTTTTCCAAAGGATGGATCATATTTGACTCTTTGAAAGGGTCACCAGGTACCCTTCGAAAGGGTCACGGTTTTGACATCTATTTAATTCCGGAATAAACGAATAAAAAAACAATGAAAAAGTGATCTTTGGTGTTCGCTCAGATGAGAGAAATATGATATCAGTAATAAGTTTACAATAAAACATGATTATTCGTGATAAATGTGCATACTAAATTTCAAGAGATACAAAAGTGAACCTTTCAAAGGGTCAAATACGATCCATCCTTTTGAAAAGGGTCAATTTGACTCTTTTATTTTTACCAGTGAATCATTTATAGCCCATTTAGTTTTATTGATTCAATATTCTCAGTGAAAAAAAAAACATTTAAAGGCAGCTGCATCGCGTTTGAAAGCAGACTATGCCAGCTGCCTTCATACAAATCGACATCACTTTTTTAATTTCCTCAGAAAGAAAAACTGAGGACTTGCGAGTGCTAAATGAGGTAATCATATACGCCGAATGAACAAGAGAATTTTTTGGTGTAGTAGAAAATAAAATCCATTTTGTGGATTCTTCAGAAAAAAATCTTAAATTTGGAACTCCATTTTTCGTTTGAAGGCAGACGACTTTCCCCTATCAACATTTTTTGTGTTAATTTTACACTATATTAAGGGTAATATTAACACGAAAAAGGGTACCTATAATCTCTAATACACATATTAAGGGTAATATTTTCACCGATTTCGGATCAATACTGCAGGGTAAAATTAACATTTCCGGAATGTTATTTTAACTTTTCCGGATTTCTCTCAATGTAGGGACATCACGGCACATTTTAGCATTATAATACTCGTGAACTTATAATACTAGTGAAATGACAAAAATCACCACTATAATGGTGTAAAATTTTCAACATTTTCGAAATAAATAACATTATTGAAAATTTTTCAGCTTATTTAGTATAGTAATTTTCAATCACGTGACAATAAATTACCAAAATGTTGTGCATTTTTTAAACATTTTTAAATTAAACAACTAAATGGCTGATTTTGCACTATTTTAGTAGTAAAATTTTATACATTTTTTTAATGTGTACGGATTGAAACCGTTGATGTACGTGTGCTGAATTTGTCTTTCATAGTCTGACTTTTAGCTTTCATTAAGCGCCTTTATACGGCCGAAGTTAAAGTATTTGTGCAGGAAATTTAGAAAAATAAAATATTGACATATTAAAAGTCTTTTCAAAGTATTTTTTCTTAAAGAAAATATTTATTTTAATATTTACTATTTTTATTTAAAAGATTCATAGAAAATACAATATTTTGATAACGTATGTCTGAAGCATCTCTGCTTGCCCCTATATGCACTAGAGGTTAGCTTGATAAACCTATATTACACTAGCAAATTTTTCACTTTATTTATTATTACTAACTAATCCAATCAGCTGGCAAAACCGCACCGGCTAATTTGCACCATGGCTGTATCTGTGCTATTATCATTTCTATTACTTCTAACAGCCTAATCATAAATTCATAAAATATGGTTCGATTCAGACACGAGGGCAATTTACACGACAAAAATCCGACTTTTTGGTGGGAGATATAGTAATAGCGGTTAGAGCTGTTCTCGAGCGACTACACATTTCACTCGAACAAATAGTGTAGCTGTAGCCGTTGCTTAAGTCAGACGCGTGGTGTTGTCGGTCTTGGCTTTATCAACCAATATCATATCTGGGTATATCTTCATCAACTCAGCGTCCGCTCTATCGTGAAGGAACTCTTGAAATTATTCGCTCTCTTTTTCGAGAAATTAATTTGAAATTGTCCGTTTATAGAAGTGCGATAAGAATTAGTTTATTTCTCAAGTGGATATTTGTAAGATATTATAATACATCAAGAAGTGGTGAAAGTAGGTAAAGTATCATATCTATGCGTTCGATTACAAAAAATACACATGCGTCACATGAATCACTGAGAATGTGGTGCAGACAAATCCAGAAATAAACCTGAGAGGATGAAGTCAATGTGCATTTTACGCGTTTTTTTTTATTTCTTTCAAAAAATTTCGAAAAGTTGTCGATTGAGAGATGACAGTCAAAACAACTTTTATGAATTCCGTTCTCTTAAAAATAAACGAGAATTTCCAAATGAAATAGAAGAGATATATCGGAGTTTCCCCATATACGAGATAGTGATATTAAATAAGTCCGGAAATTCTCTACACTATTGTTCTTTATTGTGCCGTGCAGTAAATCATACAATCGACCTTCGGCATTAGTTTCTGATTCTGCAATATTTTAGAACATTCATGACATTCTCACTAGAACTTGAATGACAACGTTGCGCAACTCTTCAATCATCTTCTTAACAGAAATCATGGAAAATTTTTCACAGTGAACCACAATTTGTCTCAATCGGGAACAAGTATCCTTGGTGGACACCAAAGATTAGTGGAAATTTTCCTCGCGAAATAGATGAGGATGATCTCTGCCAATTCTCTAGCTATTGTGTAATGATGAGGTTTAGTTGCGTGCAAAATGGTCTCAATGATGGAAGAATAGAAGAAGCCAATTGGTGGCATCTTGGAAACAAATCAATTGAATGGCAATTTAAGCATTTCATGCCACTGACTTTAAAGGCATTTGGCTATTTTTGCATGAATATTCTGCTGCGTATTTTAAAACCAACTCGCCTCTTGCGAGACTTCTTGAGATTGTAATTGCTCACAAACAGGGAAAATTTGTTATTACAGCCATGCACTGAAACAAGAAGTCGGGTTGTGGTATGAAAAACAAACAATTTAGTCTAAGACAATAAGGGGTATTAATAGAAAATTTGTTTTCATTTTTTTTATTTAATCACTAATTATCACTTTTGGACAGGCTTCTCTTGAAAATTATACGTTAAAGTGGTACACCTTTCAAGACTATTTGGTCAACAGTAACCTATTAATTTTATCTTTTAATTCTTAATAGGGGGAGGTGGGGCAGCTTTCAATTTGGGGCAGCTTTAAAATTGGGTTTTTTCTCCCACGTTTAAGTGGAACTGAGCCATATCATAATGTAATTTAGCTTCTCAATCTGTTTGTGCAGCTAAATTATATCACGAAAAGGCTCAATTTTATTCAAAAATAGGTGAAAAATGCCAATTTCAAAACTGCCCCACATTCGAAGGTGCCACACTTTCCCCTATAAGTAAAATAAAATTAATAAAAAAGTAACTCCCCTAACCAGTCAACATTTTTTGCGGGATAAACCATTTGATTTTATTTTTCTTCAGAATTCTAGAATATTTGACTATTTCTGCATACACAGAAAAAGTATCTCGTTAAATTGTTCGTAAATGTTTGTCAATTCCTACTGGAGACTTACGAATTATCTGTAAATCGTAAAATCCACTGAAAAGTTTGTAAATGTTTGTACTTTTTCACAAAGATTATTCGTAACGTGTGCACTTTGCAGAAATATTTTGTTCTTTAACAAATATTCGTTCGTAAATATTCGTAAACACACGAAAAAAATCGTAAATTTGTTCGTAAAGTTTTGTCAGACACACAAAAATGTACAAACAAATTTGTGTAAAAGAACAAAAAAATACTCGTCAAGTGACCACGTTACGAACAAAGTTCGTGAGAAAAGAACAAACTTTAACGATTTTTTTATGGGTTATACAAACAATTACGAATAATTTCACAAAATGTTTATTCTGTGTATCTTTATCAGAAATGAGCTTTATAGGGCATTTATCAAAGCTGTTCTTATTTAGGAAAAATCCCTTACCTTGAGAAAGAAGGCGAACTGGAGTGAATTTGGCAAAGGAACGTTTTTGATAAAGAACTTTTTACGGGAAAAATTCTTCGAAAAATTATTCTTATGCTTTTTATCTTTTGAATTGTTTCGAATCCTTTATCAATCTGTAGACAAATCAGGTTTTTCGGGATGTAGGGGAAAGTACTCTCCCTTCGAACGTTCATGCCTTCGAATAATGTGAATGTCTTTTGTTTTTCGTAAGAGATTTACACTAAATTATCACGAAATTATAAACAATGGATGATAAGCCAACTAATATTTAATAGAAATGTGTAAGTCTCTTAAGATAACTAAAAGAAAATTCACATTATTCGAAGGCATGAACGTTCGAAGGGAGAGTACTTTCCCCTAGCAAATTAGAAGATGAATATTTTGGTACGAATGGTCAGTCGAAAACCAATCAGGACGAAAATATTTTGGTCAGTAAAATAGGAAAATGTGGTACAAAATCACTTTGTATGTGCTTTCTTTTTCTTTATTTACTGATCAAATGCCATTTGTTTTATTAAGTAGGATTATTCTAATAGAGATTACAATTTTAATAACCATTCCATTTCACTGCCTCAGTTTTTTTTTAAATAATTTACCATTTTTTTTTTAAATTTAAATCTAAATCTTTTAAACTAGGTCCTCGACCAATTCATGAATTATTTTTATTCAATGAAAAACGGAAAATTTCTAGGGAAATACAAAAAAAAAAAAGATTTATTCAAACCATCGGCCCTCGGTAGCCACACATTTTTGCCATCTCTATGGCAATAAGGGAAGAGTACCAGCGATCGGCAGTGTTCCTCGGATCGTCAGCTTATTACCATATTGTTGCACCAATTTTAAATGATTTTTTTTTTAAAAATTATTAGCTACTTTTTACCATTTAACCTCTCACAAGAATGCAGTGCATTAGTTCAGATTTAATTTACAAAACTATTTTTCCGTAAGGCATCTGATTAAATTCGTGATGATCCGAGGTACAGAGCATTTAGCTGCAATTACATCTATTTTTTAAAAAATTATTGTAAAATTTTAAAATTCAAATGCAAAGGACTATATAGTTAAATGGATCACAAATAAACCGATCAGCATATACAAAAATACCTAATAATATTTTGAGACTTGAATTTTCAACTGAATATCGAGCATGTCTCTTAACATTCCGATCCGGAGTACTCTTCCCTTATATGGTTCTCATATCGATAAGAGAAGCTGTCTTAGGACTGAAAACATTTATCATCCCAATTTTGCACTTCTTCGAAATTGACCAAGTCTAAAGAAAGAGTTCTATGCACCATTGATCTGAACGTATTCCTCAACTAATTCACAAATTGGTTGACGATCTATGTACTTTAAAAACCGGACAGTGCGAAATGTCGGACAAATGAATTTAGAAATTCCACAAAATTTTTGAAAAAACTTGACAAAAATCATTACAAATTTTTCATATTATCTATAATTTTTTAATTACTAATTCCTTAAATTATCAAAATTTGATCTTCCAAATTAGTTTGTCCTAGATTTTACGTTGTCCGACTTTCTAACGATTTACGAATTATCGACAAACTGAAGTTTAATTTTTTTGGTTTATCGTAAAATTAAATTTACCTTTTAGGGATGGGTTGTTGAAATGATTTATAAAGCAATTTTCAGTGTTTAAACTATGATAGAAAATATCAAAAACTTAGCGAAGGGACAAAGACTTTATCCAAATTTCTAATATTTAAGTTTGAGAACATAACCATCAAGGATTACCATCAAATTTATGAATTTTAGTATTTGTTTAAGTATTGTTCACTTCAATAATCCCTGCTTTATTAAAGTTTTTCAGTTCCATAATAAGATAAGTGAAGCGTATATCGACCGTGAAGGTTAGATCGTTAAATGATATATCAAAAGTTATTCGTTTCTTTTTATAATTTTTTTTGCATAATATTTTGCATTAGTAACTAGTAGTACACATGTTTAAAAAGATATTTCGTTAAAAGCGACGAATAATTTTAAATAAAATAAAATATTTCGGGGCAAAGTGACGATCTAAGGTTCATGTTCGATACATGCTTCACTTAACACTAACCCTACAAAAATAGGTCGAATTTAGCGGTTTAAAAACGTTTTAAAATTAACACGTATTTAAACGGTATAATGTCGCTATCAAACTTTATGAATTTCTTAAAATATTAATGTAATATATTTTTCAGTGTTCAAATTTTATTTTTTTCCTCTTTTACAAGAAAAAAGGTATGAGGTATCGTACCTACAGCGGTATGTCATTTGACCGAGCGCGCTAGGAAAAACGAGTAAAAATGGGTAGTAGGTTTAGTATGAAGTAAGTTGCATTATCGTATAAATTATTATATGAAAACAATAGAGTAAGTGTGCTAAGTAGAGTAAGTAAGCTTTCAGGCTTCGCACACACTCTGGCTTCAATTACTTCATTTTGTTCCATATTCTTTTAATGAAACTGACTTATAAATAACAATATATTTTAATAGTCAGTGTTTAGTCATGCATTAAAGGAATATGGGAAAAATATGAAGTGTTCGAAGCCAGAGTATGTGCTAAGCTTAAAAGCCTTCCTTTAGTCTTATTAGAGTTATAGGTTATCTTCTGCAGACCCGAAGTATTCATTTCACGTACTTTTCTCTCTCAGAAAAAATCTTACTTATTCAAATGATATCATTTCACAAAATTTCAATTTCGAAAAATTAAAAAGAAAATCTCTAAATAAATTTGTAACTTATGGTAGGGATCGTCGAAGATCAGAGATCGATACCTGTTACCGTTTGATCTCTGAACTACTAGCAGACTGGTAATACCAAACTTGGAAAGGTGTAAAGATCTTCTTGGGAAGTCGAAATTTAAAACTCAATATCGATAGATTATTACGAGTAAATTGTTTTCTTTTTACTTGGGCTATCTCGACCATTTCTTCGGTGGACAAGCATCCCTATGGTTATAAACTTCTATAAGTCTTGTCCTCTGAAGTCGAATATCCGATTAAAAAATCGCAATTGATCGCAATGTTTGGTGCTACCTCGTATTTGGTAGTGCCCCAGTTGCCCCTCGTCAACCAAAAGCAGTAACAATTTAATAATTTCTCTTTATTTCATGACAAGAGCGATTATTATGGAATGAGCAGTTTTAAAGCAAATGAAGTATTTCTCTTTATCATTAATGGTAACTAGAGTTTGTGATAAGCACGTGAAATTTATGATTTTGGTGATCCTGCCTTAAGTCAGTATTGCAGCAGCACAAAGTTGTGCTCATTAGCCTTTAATGATTAATGAGGCACTTCATTGTTCCATAGACTCTCTTGAATAATTCTTGAATTTATTTCATAATCTACAGGTCTTACTAGAGTTTATTATAAGAACGTCTTTGCCAGTCTTTGCCTTCAAATGAACTTGCTATTACGTTACGTTATCTAAGCTTTCGTTCACTTGTTTACAAACTTTAGCCAAAACCAAGCGACATTGCGTGAATAGTGTGTTAATTATATCTTGATCTACAGGGCTTAATTGTGCTTCTTATTTGATATCTTCTTCCTTTTATTTTGTAGATTGATAATTTCTGCAAGAGATTCCGCCTACTGACGTCATCATGAACGAGGACCCCCCGCAATCGGAATACTTCCATTTCCACATAGTGGATTATTGTGTTTTTGCCGCGATGTTAATCTTATCAGCAGTTTCTGGTACCTATTTCGGCTACTTCAGGTATGTTGTGGTCAGAGGATTTGGGCTTCCAATGTACACAAAATGCGTAATTTTACTTTCACAGGCGAAAGACGCCAGTGCAGATAATCCCACCGAGTCAGGGTAGCAACAAGAAGACTGGAACAGATTTCGGATCATTGTCCATGAGTGAATATCTTTTGGGTTCACGTAAGCTCAAATCTTTCCCAGTGGCTATGAGTCTAGTTGCAAGGTATAAAAGTTTTTTTTATGATTAGCCAGTTCAGTGCAATAATTGATCAAAGTTCTGTGTTTTGTAAATTCTTAGCTACATATCCGGAGTCACAATCCTTGGAACTCCTTCTGAAATCTACAATTACGGTATCCAATACTGGTTGATGGTGGTGCCTATTCTGTTGATGGGCATTGCTGTGAGTTTCGTGTACCTGCCGGTATTCATGTCCCTCAAGGTCGGCTCATCCTATGAATATCTGGAACTCAGATTTAGCTCCGCCGTGAGGTCAATGGCGTCATTCATGTTTGTTTTAGACGAGGTAAAAAAACCTTGAATACTTATGTCTAGAAGGGAAAAGCATTATTGAACTTGCTGAATAAGCTCCGCCCTTTAAGGAACTTAGGCCACTCCTCTTTCATTTAGCTAACAAATTTTCATTTTCTTGAAATTGTATTTTACGGTAGAGGAATGACGTGATACATGAAAGAACACTATTCCCAGTGTTTTGATATGGGCGATTTCAGTAGCAGTGGATGAATATTGCTAATGGAAATTAGACCACGCCTCTTTAAGAACTTCTTAAAATATAAATTTGGCGGATTTATATTTTTCAGTAACTTTCGGTGATCTTTTGAGTGATTTATAATTCGGTTTAAATTGGTTGAAAACCGGTAAACGGTAAATTACGCGAAAGTACCTTTGAGGTATAGCATATAAATCACAAGTTCGAGTATTCTGCAAATAATCGTCAACTTTGCCATCCCATTTTTCAATTTTTTTAGCATAATTTGTCTTAATTAAATTATTATGGCGCTGGCACATCTTTTCAATTTAGTGAAATTCATTCGATTGAAATTCTACCCTCTTACTCTTTCAAACTGAAAGAAAATATATCTGTCTCTTTCTGTCACATAAAAATTGAAATTTCAATTTCATTTTCAATTTCAATTTTAAATTTCATTTGACAGAAAAGAGACAGCTTTATCATATTTCAATTTGAAAGAGTAAGAGGTAAAATTTCAATCGACTGAATTTCACTCAATTGAAAAGGTGTGCCAGCGCCATTAAAAATGAAATTCGTTTTTAGAAATCAGTCAGTATTGAAGTTTTAAAAATGGCAAATAAGGAGCATTTCAATTTTTACAGCTAAATCTTGAAGTTAGTCAGATAAATTTTGTTTTTCACTGGATTTATTGCTTAGTAAATTTTATTTTTTACGGCACTAGCTAGCATACCTTCATAACTGAATGAAATGAAATGAAATTGAATTTTATTCAATTGATCAGGTGTACCAGCGCGAGTCCCGGCCAAAATCCCGAATGCCAAATTCTCGAAAGTCAAAATCCCGAATGGATCGAAATCCTGAAAAACAAAATCCCGAATGGATCAAAATCTCGAAAGCCAAAATCACGAAAGAAAAAATCTCGAAAAGCCAAAGTCCCGAAAACCAAAACCCCGAAAAGCTAAAATCCCGATTGCGCCAAAATCCCGAATGGACCAAAATTCAGAAAGGATAAAAATTCTGAAAAGTTAAAGTCCCGAAAAATCAAAATCGAGATTGCGCCAAAATCCCTAATGGACCAAAATCCCGAATGGGTCAAAATCCCGTAAAGCCAAAATCCCGATATCAAAAATTCCGAATAGCCAAAGTCCCGAAAAACTAAAATTCTGAAAAGCCAAAATCCCGATTGCGCCAAAATCCCAAATGGACCAAAATCCCGAATGGATCAAAATCCCGAAAAGCCAATATCCCGAAAGCCAAAATTCCGAATAGCCAATGTCCCGAAAAACTAAAATTCTGAAAAGCCAAAATCCCGATTGCGCCAAAATCCCAAATGGACCAAAATCCCGAATGGATCAAAATCCCGAAAAGCCAATATCCCGAAAGCCAAAATCTCGAAATGCTTAAGTCCCGAAAACCAAAATTCCGAAAAGCTAAAATCCCGATTGCGCCAAAATCCCTAAAGGACCAAAATCCCGAATGGGTCAAAATCTCGAAAAGCCAAAGTCCAGAAAAACTTAAATCCAGAAAAGCCAAAATACTGAAAACCAAAATCCGGACTTGGCTTTCAGGATTTTGGCTTTTCAGGAGTGTTATGCTTTGGGATTTTAGTCCCCATTCGGGATTTTGGGTTTTCGAAATTTTGGTTTTCGGGATTTAGGCTTTCGGGATTTTGATGTTCGGCCAGAGCCATTATTTTTGAAATTTAATTTTTGCTTTACGAGTTTAAATCATTTTATAGATGAAAATGTTTTTACAATTTTAACTTCGCTGCGCAAGTCTATTTTTTTAATTATATGTGACCTTTTTCAAGTCCTGTTTATGGTTGTATAGAAGTTGGTAATTTGCTTTAGGTGTGTTTTAATTAATAAAAGGATTTATATTGCCTTTTCAGTATTTAAACTGAAAAATTTACAATTTAATTTGTTATAAATTCGGAACACGGCGTGGCCTAAATTTATTTGCGGAATATAGTTTTTTTTGTCAAGAAAAAATGTTACAAAAAATTGTAGAAAATATTTTCTTTAGAAATCTTATAAAATGTTACCTCTTGATAACTTTTCCAGATATTTTTCCTACCGATTATTGTGTACGTTCCTGCATTGGCATTTAATCAAGGTAAATTTGCATTGAAAACCTACTTGGTCTTATCATTGAGAAATTAACGTTCTTTTTTTCTATTTTTTTTCTATTTTCTTTAGTCACGGGAGTGGATTTGCATCTAATCGCGGGAATTGTATGCATCGTTTGTGTTTTCTACACCACAATTGTAAGTTTATTTTATTCATACAAAACATGTTTTTTTTTAGATTGAGAGAGAAAGCTTGGAGTATTTCTCTCACGCGGGATTTTTTGCTGTGAAAAGCTTATTCGAGACACACATGATGAGAACAGATTTGAACTTACCGGCTGTTTTTCTCTTTTGAATTAGGGCGGAATTAAAGCCGTTGTTCATACGGATGCTTGGCAGATTGTCGTGATGTTTATCTCAGTTTTTGTTGTGGCTACTCTTGGTACAATTGCTCTTGGGGGACCAGCAGAAGTCTTCAGAAGGGCCACAGAAGGCAATCGCATTGACCTATTCAAGTAAGTTTTTGGAATAATTTTCATTGAAAGTAAATATTTTGTTTAGGGGAAAGTACTCTCCCTTCGAACGTTCATACCTTCGAATAATGTAAATTTTCTTTTAGTTTTCCTATGAAACTTACACATTTCTATTAAATATTAGTTGGCTTATCATCGATTGTTGATAATTCCGTGATAATTAGGTGTAAATCTCTTACGAAAAACAAAAGAAATTCAAATTATTCGAAGGCATGAACGTTCGAAGGGAGAGCACTTTCCCCTATATTATGCTAATAGCGTGTTCAATAATTTTCAATAATACAATAATTAGGTTTTGTGGAGTAATCTTTATGCTTCTGGTTCAATTATGGATTCATTTAAAATGGTTTTTCCGGTTTTTCGAATGCGGAACAAATTTTTGGATAATTTTCATTCAAACGGATTTTGATTCGACATTCAGTATCTTTATTTATAATAATAATTTCGGGAAACTTTTGGAGTGATTTATGAATCGTTTTAAAACTAATGCTTCCAATGCATCGGATCATGCATTAAAAGAAACCTTGCAAAATCGTAAAACTTTAAATTGACTTCTTGTCCAAATGCAAAAAAAATGCATGGGAATCAGTGAAGGATACAGGGTGAAAGGCTCAGCCAGAAAATGGTTAAGAGAACTCAGGTATTCCAGAAACGAAATGGTCTCTATAAATAGATTGTGGATTGATAAGAGGATCTATTTATAGTGTCAAGGGTGTAGTAGCTAGGATTTTAGAAAGAGGAATGGCCATATTAAAGGAAAATCACCAAAATAAACCGTTTTCAACACATAGAAAATAGCTTTTTCTCGAAAATGTTCAAAAATAAGTCTAAAGCAATTTTCATTAATTTTAGCTTATTTATAACCAATAAAATCCGTAATACACTTATGTGGCTACAACGTCCCTTTAAGGGACCGGGCCTCTAGCATTAACCTTCTCCAGTCCTGGCAATTCTCCGTAAGTTCGCTTCAGAAACATAACGGTAGATCGCTGTCGAAAAGTTCGTTCTACAGGAGGCTTCTTGCGAGTTTCGTAACGATCTTGCTTTTATAGGGAGGTGTTATTAGCGCCTCGCCCAACTCTCTCTTGAAGAGCTAGATCCTTCCTTTTTTAGCCTCAAATTCGTAACTTTCCACTGGAGTTGGTTACCCTTCAAGAGTGCACCGGGGTCTACCAGGCATCTAGCCCACTTGGAGGTGCACATAGGAATTGAGGAAAATAGGCTATGTGTCGCATTACTCCTCATTTAGATCTTTGAGCTTATTTGAGCTTTTTTTTTTTAAATAAATAAAGCCCTTAATAGCACCTTTAGAAAAACTGAATTAATAAAAGAACACTTTTTCGAGGAAACTGTTGTTTTCTTTCTGTCGAATTTAGACCAAAGGGTACAAAAACGTTATCATGCAAATTGGATTTGAAGCTTTTGAAAATAATGTCCTAAAACGATATTCTCTTTCAGACCAAAAAACCTTTAAGACTCTTTATAAGACATACATCTTATTTTAATCCGATTTTGATGATTTTAAGTGGTTCAAGTAGCTCATACAGTCTTCAAATAGTTTTTTAAAAATGAAGTATTGAGTTTTCATTTTGTTTGAGGGAATTGGGATGAAAAGTAGCTTCAGTTTTCTTTTTTGAAGCTCCCTTAGAAAGACTTCAACACTGATTCCTATTTAAAATTCACTATAGAACCTTATATTGTTTTTTTATAATCCCAAATTATTTGCGAAGGTGAGAGAATACTTCTACAAAAAATCTCCAAAACGACTAAAACATTTCCAAAATATGCTTTATTTGGGTGGAAATTTTGATAAAGAGAATTGTTCTTTTTTATGTGTTTAAAATTAAAAATTCAGGGTGGAGTAACCATTTATCGCCACTTTTAGGAAAAGTGAAATTAACTTTATTATAACTTTTGACTCGTATTATAAGATAACTCAAATTTGACACAAAGTTACTTAGATATATTGGCTCTATACTCGTCAAAACAATAATCCTATAATTTAACGCGGGAGTACCTAAAAAACTGATTTTTATTAACAATGCAAAAATAACCACTTCGTCGCCACTTTTTACCACTTTTCGCCAGTTCTGTAACCACTTCTCGCCACCCACTTGGAAAGGTTCAAACTCGAATATTTTGGGTACTATTATGCAAAGAATACATTCAGCATTTCTTTTTCAATATGAACACTTTATTATTACTCACATTAAATGATTTGTCTTTGCTTTTATTTGAAAAATCAAATTATTAGACTATTGCAGAAAGTAAAAAAAAGCAGATTTGGCAACTGAGAATCTATGAAGTGAAGTTAGCGTCGCCTATTAAAAAACAATGGCGACAGGTGGTAAAACAATTTTAGTAAATTACAACTTTCCGCCATGGCTGATTTTCAAATTAAAATAATATAAAATGAAACATTAGCTAACTAAATACAAATTTTATGGATTCGCCGAATATATTTAAATGTTCAATAGGCAAATTATTTATTCAAAATCGTAAATTTTGTTCGATAAAAGTATTATGACACTTGCTATATTTGGTAAGAAATATTTGATTGGATGCACTTACTTATAATATTCCTCTAAAAAATGCTCAAACATTTAAATTCAAAACAAAAAATTAGTGTTTTTCGACTCTATAAGTAACAGTAGTAGTAATACAAATAATTTTATGGCTAATTTATTTAAAAAATAATGGAAAAATTATGGCACTCACGAGAAGTAGTGATTCCACCCTAATTTAAATTTAAAATTTCAGCGGATTTCGTAAGCTGAAAACTTACTAAAATCCCCAAGAAGACTTTTCTTTGAAGAAAATGCTCTTTGTGACCCCAAAAACTTCTTCCAAGGCAACATTCTAGCTTTCATTGATAAAAATTGATCAAAAACGTTCCCAAAATTCTCTTAAAAGCCCTTCCTGAAAATTTTAAAAATTAGATTATACAGAAATCTTTTAATATACTACATAATTTTTGTTTTTTTATCGATTTTAAAACAGAATTAAGTGATTTTAGACTCTTTGGAAAGTTCATAAGATCCAATAAAGGATATTCTAAAATAGTAAAAACACCTTGGGTGAAAATGTCATTAAAGTGGACTAAAAGCTCAATATTCTTAAATTATTTTAGATGTAATATTTTTCAATTAAGAATTCGGTCACAATTGGATGATTTTCCCTTAATATTTTTCCATTTTTTTAACTTTTAAGAGGGGCAAGGGCTCCTTCCTACTCTTCTCGTGTTAGGCCCTTATTTAGAATTAATTTATCTCAAATCGAATAGTAAATTTAAACTTTTTTTTTTAAATCTGCAATATTAAGAGAGGCCGGATGGATAAAATTAAGTGTCTTATGAGCTACAAAAACGTATTAAATATGTAAAACACCAGGTTTAGGGGGCTTCCTCGGGGTAGAGGCCCTGTCGGCAATGCCTCTTTGTTACCTCCTTTATCCCTAATCATTTCAATGAGAGGCCTTTTTAAAATCAAAAGTTAAAGAGTTATAAATAGAGCACATTTCACAACCGATTTAGGCAAGTTCGAGTTTGTTGGAAAGGTTTTAAAACCTTCGAACTTCGAAGGCTAAGAGTTTTGAACAGATTATATGAACCAATAATGAAGTGGTTATAGATTATTTTTTCTAATTCTTATTTTTTAA
Source organism: Phlebotomus papatasi (assembly GCF_024763615.1). Classification (NCBI taxonomy): domain Eukaryota; kingdom Metazoa; phylum Arthropoda; class Insecta; order Diptera; family Psychodidae; genus Phlebotomus; species Phlebotomus papatasi. The sequence goes on from NC_077224.1 coordinate 49,829,183, forward strand.
GAATAAAAATACAAGAATAAAAAATAATAAATTAAATTTTATAAGTTGTTTTCAAGAAAGCTTAAAACAATTATTCTTATTACAGTTTCAATCCATCTTTTTATGAGAGACACACTTTCTGGGGCGTTCTGATAGGCGGTTTTATGTATTGGACATCCTTCAATTCCGTTAACCAGACAATGGTTCAACGGTACATGTCCCTGCCTAATCTCAAGACTGCCAGGATGTAAGCTTACTTCACAATTCGAATTTATTCTTTTTTAACTGGTTCAAATGTGCTTTTAGATCCATTGCTATGTATACGGTGGGCATCAGTCTCTTTGTTAGTGCTTGCTGCTATGCTGGAGTTCTGATCTATGCCTATTACTACAAATGCGATCCTAGCGCTGCAGGCCTAATCCAGGCAGATGATCAACTCTTTCCGAACTACGTCATGGAAACTGTGGGGGATCTCAAAGGTGTTCCTGGTCTGTTTATTGCTGGAGTCTTTGGAGCGGCTCTCAGTTCCTTGTCTGTGGTCCTCAATTCAACTTCGGCTGTGCTTCTTGAAGATATCCTCAAGGGATGCTTCAAGGTTCAGCCCAACGAAAGGTGGGCAGCTATTTTTGTGAAGAGCAGCATTATTCTTCTGGGATGCGTTGCTATGGCGTTGATTTTTGTGGTAGAGCGTCTTGGAGGAATTCTCTCTGTGGCTACCTCCCTAACTGCCATTGCCGCTGCCACGACATTTGGTGTCTTTACACTGGGAATGCTGGTACCTTGGAGTAATACCAAGGGGGCAATTGCTGGAGTCCTGGCTGGTGCTCTAATGTCCGGCTGGGTGTCTCTGGGATCCCAAGCAGCTGTGGCTAATGGATATGTAGTTCCACATAAACTTGATATTTCCACGGAGAATTGTCCAGCTTTCAATAGCACAGCACCTGATTATCCGGATGAATCTGATGTTTTTCCACTGTATCGCTTCTCATTCCACTGGATCAATCCCATTGGGATCATCAGTGTTCTCATAGTTGGAAGTATTGTTTCTCTGCTGACAGGTCCACGTGATCTCAAGCAAATTGATCCTGAATTAATCTCACCGGTGATTCATCGATTCCTGCCATCTGAATGTTTCATACACTATGGCACTACATCGATGGAGCGCAATCAGCTCAATGAGGATGCGTCTCAGGAGGATGAACGCCTGGAATTCCATGACAGAGTTAGTTACCTGGCCTCCAGTCCTCCAGTATCCTCCAAGGTAAGTCCGTCAGTTGAGAGTAGAGCAGAAAAACCATCCCCAAAAACTCCCTCCCCTTCCAGCCCACCACAAGCCAGTCCAACTGGGGTCAGACTCGGTGATTGAACACCAACTATATCTCGTGCCAAATGATCAAAGTCATCCTCAACCGACGACAGCATCCATCGATAGTCTTAGGGATTTTCTACCCTTTTTGCACATCTTTAAACTTACAAAGTTTAGAGAAACTCAGATGAATGAAGATTTCTTGAGGAAGTCTGTGCTTCCTTTCTAAAGGGTAGCTTTTGTGTTGTTTGTGTGGATGTTTTATAAAGAATTATCAGGATAATTGAGAAGATCACAATAATTTTTCTCAACTGTGATACGTAAAATTGTATTGAGAACAATTTACAAGGTTATTTTTACACACAATTTGTCAACTTTGTAAAATAAATTGTAGCATTGTAGTAGAAATTTTTATGTAATCAATTTTTAAATAAAATAGAAATGTCTTTTCTTAGCGATAATTTGTTTTTTTTCTCTTTTTTTATTCGATTTATATTCAGTTAGGGTAAGTGTGCCAAATTCCGGCCAGCTTACAATTTCGGCCACCTGTTTTGTTCCTCGAATATCCATGAACTTTTAGATTTTACGTACTCTAGAGATTATACAATGCAAAAGAATAACAAAAAATGTAGCTTTGCCAAACGAGATGACGTGAAAAAGATATTGGAAGAATTCCCAAAGGGCAAGGAACTATGAAAATGAAGGTGGCCGAAATAGGGAACCAAAGTTATGTCTATATTTTTATTCATTTTAAAATGTATTAAGAATGATTTTAGAGTAAATAAAGACGGTAAACTCTTTACAAGGTTCCAAGCAACACTCTTTCAGAAGAAAGAATAAAAAAAATCAATTTCTATTAAAGATATTACATTTCAAACTTGAAACTTTGGCGCTTGCATGCAACTATGCCCAAATTTGGCACACTTACCCTAAATAGGTTCTAAATGAAATTTATATTTATTTATTTTTTTAAATAAATGCAGTTTCCCATTAATTTGTAATAATCGGCTATACACAGAAAAAAAATTTTTGTAAAAATGTTCGTAAATGTTTGTGAATTTCTATGGGGGGACTTACGAAATGCTCGTAAATCGTAACCCACAAACAAGTCCGTAAAATTTTGTACTTTTTCCACAAACATTGTTCACAACATGATCACTTGACGAGCATTTTTTTTACTTTTACAAACATTTGTTCGTAAATGTTCGTAAAATGTTCGACAGAGAAACAAAAATTTACGAACAAATGACAAAATTTTACGAACATTTTTTGTGTGTTTACGAACATTTACAAACAAATGTTTGGAAAAATACAAAAAATGCTCGTCAAGTGATCATGTTACGAACAATGTTTGCGAAAAAAGTACAAACTTTTACGAACTTGTTTGTGGGTTATAAGAATTACGAGCATTTCGTAAATCCCCCATATGAATTCACAAACATTTACGAACATTTTTACAAAATATTTTTTTCTGTGTAGTTCATTTGTGGTTTGAGGTCGTATGATATCGAATGAACCATTAGTTTTAAGCCTGGATACCCTTTGTAGACCCCCCACCCTCCTACTAGTGGGAACCTAAATCTTTTAAAAGTATATTGTTTACTCTTATACAAAGAACAACTGGTGCAAATTTTGGCAAGATTCACCATCCAGTTGCAGAAAAACGTAAGACGCAAATTAACCCTCTAACGGGTAAGACCGCCTCCAGGCGGTCTTCACAAAAATCACATTTACAGCGACAATAAAGGTTTTATTTATTTAAAAGTGCTATAGTGTCCTCGGTAATAGTCTTACTAACATCTCTTGAAAGTTTGAACTCATTTTGACTTTTCGTTTTGTTGCCATTCCCAGTTTTGTGTGACAGGTCAGAGAAAAAGCAATAAAAAATATTTGTGCAAAAAAACTCATTCCCAATTTCCATAAAAATACCGATTTAAAGTTATCTGACTAAAATAAATTTATTTTTTACTGAAAGATATGTCGTTCTACTTTGTATATTTTATTTAAAAAATTTGAAAAAAACTAAAAATGTGAATTTTAGAAGCAAAAAGAGTTTCAAAAGATTTTTATATTTTCTCACCTAGCGCCTAAACTAAAAAAAGATAATGAAGAATGGATGGTTTTTTCGACTTTATTGGATCATAATTATCCTAGAAAACATTGTTTTAGAACATTTTTCGCATATTTAAGAAAACACCGTTAGAGGGTTAACTCTTTCGCGTCCTTAGGGTAATGTCATGACTCGGGGAAAAAATTTTTTTTGGGTATCTACATTAATTGAAATCTACCTGTTGGTGCACGACATCATAATAGAAGGATGTAAGATTCTTGGCTCATTTTCTCAAGACTCCAGTTAGATTTCAATTAATGTAAATAGCCAAAAAGAAACTTTTTTCCCCGGGTCACATATGACCCTATGGACGCGAAAGAGTTAAAAACTAATATATCTAATAAATCTACAATTAATTAATGTTTCAAAAAATAGTTTTCTTTTTTTTAATATTATGTAGACTTAATTTTTAAAGCATTATTCTTGGGAACAATCTTATCGTGCACACGCTTTACGCTATTTTGGGATATTCTTGAGAGTTTAAATCGGTAGTAAACCGTAAACAAGAAAATGGTCCTTTGGGTGCTTTAGAAAATAAACTTTACTTAAACGTTTTATAATAAGCATATTCTTATAGGAAATCGTGAAAGAAATGTGATTTTCGAATCGTTTTCTAAAAGCAAGTCTAAAAGTCGATTTTGAAGAGATTCTCAAAATTGCTGGGGCAAATTTTGTCAATCTTCGGATAATTTGTGACGTTTTACTCTCGGAAACGTTAAAAATATCAAATAAACATATTTTTTATAGGAAATTTATTCCTCTACAACTTTGTCCAAGATAATTTTTCTCTATCTTAACGAAAAATTTGCTTAAATTGAGCTAATCAGTATTGATATTTTCTGTAAGCCAAATATTCCAAAAATAGGGCTCAAAATTTCATTTTTTTTTATTTTACATAATCCTTCCTCGAATCTCTTGAAACTTTGTAAGTTTAAGAAGGTTCATGAAGGCTATCTATAATACAAATTTCAAGCCTCGAGTCTATTGTATTTAAGAAAATAGTGAATATTGCAATTTTCGTTTTTACAAATTTTGCCCCGGTCTCCCCTAGTTCACTTGTGGTTTGAGGTCGTATGATATCGAATGAACCATTAGTTTTAAGCCTGATGATTAGAAGTAAATCTAGTGGGAACCTAAATCTTTTAAAAGTATATTGTTTACTCTTACACAAAGAACAACTGGTGCAAATTTTGGCAAGATTCACCATACAGTTGCAGAAAAACGTAAGACGGAACTTTAAAGAAAGATTGTGCAGTTGGAAAATGAATCAGCAAATTTCTCATATTTTGAATACATGAAATTGCCAATCGAATTAGCATACAATCCGCATTTGCTCACGTTAATAGTTTCATTTATAATAAGCTGATCTAGGCTTATCACTAGTTTTAAAACTCAAATTATATTTCTCTATTTGATTGATAGTTTAAATTGAGTCAGGGAATATAGTAATTGAGATTAAAAAAAAAATAAACATATCACAACATAAAATCTATTTATTATAAACTTGCCGCGGATTATCAAGTTTATAGAAATCCAGTATTGTCTATAATGGTAGGGGAAATCGCGCTAATTTCGGACGACACAAGTTTTAGAACAATTTATATTTTTTCAATGTGTCCACATAGAAAAAAAATGGAAAAGATAGCTTGTGTAGTCCGAAGGTAGGGCGCTAAGTTAATATATCGGAGGATCTTAACAATATTAGTAAGAACTTTTCAATATAATCCCCACGTGCCATCTCATTTTCTTTTTTACTTTATTGGGATAAAGGTATGATAATAAAAGCTTAGTGTGCAGTCCTGAATTAATCTGAAATATTTGTAGCATATGATTGTATGATTCTCTGCTACGTATTTGTTCCAATAAAATATTGTAGGAAATTATGCAGAAAAGCTTGGAGTTTGTGGATAACAGTCCAGTTCACTTTTATTTGCTAGGAGTGTTTTCTGAGCTTGATACTGAGTGAGTGGGATCTCTTGAAACGGAATAATTATTTCCACTTGACGATGGTGGGATATCTGAGTTAGCACCATGTTTACCTGACTAGCTTCTAAGCCCGTATTTTCTGTTCTGGCCGAGAGGGAGCTTCATTAGCGCTTATACCCTTGGAAATAACCTCTCTAGACACTGACCACTCATGGATGGGGTGGTGACCGTCAAAGGAGCCGCGAGAAGAGGGAACCATCCAGCCCCACAAGGCAAATACCTTTTCATCATCGTATCCACCTTCTGTAAATTATTTAATTTCTATATTTGCACACGCTGGCAAGTAGTGTAAATATTCTGCGCTCAGTGGTCATCGCTCGAGTTTTATACCCATTTGGCGCTCTCTCAGCTTTTTGTGGCAGCTCTATACACCCTTCTTACCAAAGAGATGGGGGCTCAGGGGCACTTTTCTTTTGATTCACATGATTATGTATTTTTGCAGAAAATTTCCACATCTACTTTCCATCTCTCCACCATCAAAGTTAAATTATATTGTATGCGAAAATTTCCCAACGCACATTTGAGTTCAGTCAACAAACCCTGTTTCAACGGTCCCCCCTAACCCAAAGTCCTATAACCGGAAAACATTAAAAGAAAATGCGAAATTCATTGAAGTGAACTTTTGTGGAGCATATGTGCTATAATAAATGAAAGACAAAAAAAAAACATGCCCCAAAAATGAATCCTTTCTCTACCACCACTCTTTCACTTTCCAGTTAATTAAATATTAATTTACCACTCGTTTTTATTTTTCTCTCAGACCCCTAACCATTGGACACCCAAACACACCTTATCATTATACTGATATGCGCGGAAGGATCGCTGGGTGTAATGAAATAATTTACCAAATGAGTTCACTCACCAAGCATTTCAGGAGTTTTTCCTCAGTCACAAAAGCATCTGTGGTATGGCTTTTTTCTTGGGATTTTCCCTATTTGTTTTTAACATTCATACATGGCAGGAAAAACAAGAAGCCACCCGTAAAAGTGTCTGTGGTTCTTAAACGATGATGACTCCGCTTGAATTTTCATTGAAATTTTATTTCAATTCTCATAAACGGGTTGGTCCACCTACAAATGGCCAAAATTTGGGTGAAAGGTATGAGAAAATTCCCACACTGAAATAAAATGACCAATGCAACGTTTTAAAGGAGAATATTAAATTCATGATCTTCTAAATAATTTTCTTTTTTATTATGTACAGTTCTTCGAAATATTTAATTTAATACCCAGGCTAATTACTTTTTCGATCTTCGTAAAATTGACAAGTATTATTATTAATCGTATCGAGATACTTTATTTGGTATTGCAATGTAACCATTACGGCGTTATCACACTTGCACATTAAAATTTTAATGTGATTCACATTAATTGTCGCTTGTGAGCGTCCAAATGTATTATTTGTGTCTTTGAGTCAATTAATATTTGGGGTTTTTCTATTTATTGATAAAGAAGTGGACTTGGCCTGCAAAAATAAGTTTAAATTTACCTAAAGCATAAATATTTTTCACATTAAGAAATTAAAGAGAAAATCGCATTAATTTTTCGCATTAATGCTATAAATCAATTTATATTAAAATTTGCGGGCCAAGTCTACCTTTTTATCAACAAATAGATCAAATTTTGAATATAAAATGATTAAAACACACAAATTACACATTTAGACTCTCACCAGCGACAATTAATGTGAATCATATTAAAATTTTAATGTGCAAGTGTGATACTACAGTTACAATGTGCCTCGTGTTGGAAGGATCTGCTGATCGTAGATCGTTCAGGAACACCTTCTCCGTAGTGAATGCTTCTTCCGTGCTCCTGAAGGTTTTTGGGCAGAGACGGTGCATTTTATTGCGTTTTATCACAGTGAAAAATGTCTTTTTCTCGACATTCAATTGCTGCACCGGGCGGGACTCGAACTCACAGCTGTGAGAGTCGAGTCAGAGATCTCACCGCCAAAGAACCAACGGTCGTGCCTATTGCGCCACTGAGATCTCCACGTTTTCGATTGACGAAATAACATGTCAACAAAAAGAAATAAAATATTATTTTTGTTTAAAAAGAATTTCTACTTTGGTAAAGTTTATGGAAATTTAAAGTTTTTTTCAAGGCTTTTCCTTCTGTTTGTGCTGAATTTAATTTTATAAAAAAATTTGGCTTCGCTTTAACCTGAAAACACATATTTTTCACTTTTTACTACTTGGATTCAAACTTGACTTGTTTTTGAACTTGTCACCGTCCTGGAGCTTGAACGGTAAGAGATATCAAGTTCCGCTCTTCGATGACCCCCAGTAAAAAAAACATCTCCAGATTTTTTTCTTTCTGCAGAAATTCTTGTTTAAAAATTTTGATTTTTGACTGAGTAATTGCAAAAAGATGGAGAGCATGCGGAGATAAAAGTTGACAATAATCTCAAAAATCCAAATGCGATTTATGCTGACGTCGCGAAATTGACCGAGAAGTGTTCCGTTCCACTGCACTGTCCGGAAGATTATAATTGGGTTCTAGGAATTCACGACTGTTGCATAGAAGCCAGGAAGAAGTAGCCGAAAGCCTGGGATTTAGAACAAGAGTATGGAATAGATAGGTTTTGAGATTTTCGAGAATCAGCTCAATCTTTCGTGCGAGATGTTGGTAAATAGATGGGAATACATTGGAGCTAGGTCCACAAAATCAAGAAGAGAGTTTGATATCCTGCAAAGCTCAGGCTGCTCCCCATCGGACCGATAAATAGAGTCAAAGTACTAAAAGAGTCGCGGAAACTGAACGATCATCTTTTCAAAGGATTCCAAAGCCATGGGAAAGATGTTTAATTCGTTCTGTACTCCGGAAGATTGAGAAATACTGGGGAATTTTAAAGACAAATCTCAGGAAAAAAAAGGTCAGACTGGTGAAAACCTGCCAGATTTCGAGAGGAAGCGGAAGAAAACCTTCCGATACCGTGGAGACGAGTTCGTCAATTCTTTAATGAAAGGAATTAAGAAGAAGGTGCGTGAATTTGACTAGAAGTCATTCGATTAAAAAAAAACAAAATCTATCCCAATAAAATGATCTTTTCGAAAATACATTTTTTTTTCATATGTACTGTAGTTTACACCTGAGAGCCTTTTTTCAATGGGGAAAATTTTTCTTCGTCACGCATTATTTGTCGGACTGCAGGGTTAGGAAATTTATTTTCTAACCTTGAGTTGAAACTCTTTCTCGAGGCACCCTCGGGGGTAGCCTACACAGGGGGGTATTACTGCCTTAAGCCCGGTGGCTCGAAAGAGTCGCTATTAGAGGCCGTGAAAAACATCCGAGAGTCAGTCCATATGACGAAATCCCCGGAATTCCTTAAAGATATCCATACCATAGTAAGGGATAGATATCCATACCATAGTACCTTACCGGATCTGGATTATTCTCTTCCTCCTTTGGTTTTTCAGCTGTTTGAAGTTTAAAGATTGAAAATGATTTATCTTTCTCGTGTTTACATTTTCTGTTTGTCCGTATGCTTGTAACTCATGCCAGAACATTCCAAAATGATCATTTCTTTATCAATTTTTCATTGCAGGGTATTTGAAGTTTCTTTTTCCTTTTTCTAAATTTGTAGGGGAAAGTGTCTATGCATCATACGATCTCAAGCTTTGTAATGACTAAATTTTTCTCTTTATTTCTGAATAAATATGACTCGGAAGTGTATTTAAAAACCTGGGCACTTTCCCCTAGTTTGTAAAATGAGAGTGCGGTGAATAACATTTATTCAGAAACATTGGAAAAATTTAGTCATTACGAAACCTGGGATTGTGGGAAGCATGGTCACTTTCTCCTAAGTGTTGATAAATTCTGATAAAATAAATAGAAAAACTGTGAGGAGCGTTCGCTTAGAAAGATTAATCAGTGTTTTTAGAGGGATGTCTCCGGTGATTGCCAGTGAAAATGTTAGTCACCCTAAGATGAAAATAGTTCTTTGGTTTTGCCCAGAGCTTTCGATCCTGATGGGAATCTTCTTTAGTGGCTGGAAAGGCATTAAACTGAAGAAGTTCCCCATCAGGATAGAAAGCTCTGGGCAAAACCAAAGAAGTATTTTCATCTTAGGGTGACTAACATTTTCACTGGTAATCACCGGAGACATCCCTCTAAAATCAATTGCACCAGTTCATCGTTGTGAGGATTAATAAGTGATTTTGTTTACAATAAGTTATAATAGTGAAAAGGAGAGCCGTAACAGCTACGATAGTGACAAACAACAGCTGATATCTGAAGAAAATTACTTTTAAGTTTGCTTTTCTGCATCGAGATTCAGATTCTGGTTAAGTATCATTTTCAATATCTATATTAATACATTATTCTTTATTGAAATTTAATATAAAAATTTGGCAGTTAAAGGATATTAATAATGCGTAATTAAACTCTAATTTTCGATCACTTTTCCACTTTAAGCTGCTTCACAACTTTTCGATATGGAAAAGTCTTCCTTTGACAAATTTGTGATCCATATGAAAATTTTGTTGTCACATATTCCTATGAATATTTAAAGATTATTTGTAAAATGCGTCTGTGGAGAATATGCCATTTACTCATTCGAGGGCTTTATACTGAAAATGCAATTTTCCATCCGCAAGAGACAAATTTGCATATTGTAGTTTCGCCTAAATTCTGTGTCATTTAAAGGTTATTATCTGCAAAAGTGAATAGAGAAAATTATGAATGAAGGTGGGATTCTTCTTTGGAGAATTTTCCTTCATGCCAAAGTCATCATTTTCGTCTGGCAATTGATGTAACAAACTTGTACGAGGTCTTCTTCCTTTTCATGTAAATTCCACCGATAAAGCTGAAGCATTTTGCAAAGGCTTCGTGTCGCACAAAAAGATAAAAGTGATGGTGAATTTAATAGAATAATTTCATCTGCACAATTTGCACCATTTGAAAAGGATAATGTGAGATCTTTCTAGTGTGTCGCACAATCAAAATTAATCGAGCAAAATGGGTGGAAAATCATAATCCCCACATAATCACATTAAATTTAGTTTGTTCTCAACTCAGGTTAGTTTTTGACTCAAGGGAAGGAACTCAAGAAGGGTGCTCTATTTAGCGGAAAATTGTACAAATTGGTAAAAGAGGGTAACATTATTGAATGTATATTCTTTTGGATAAAAATCCAATTAAATAAGTTGAATTTTTCTTAGGAAAACGAATAAATTCTCTTTAATACTCAGTATGTTAATTTATTGGATGAATTACCCTTCTTGAAGGGTAGGACAAACTCCTGAAAATCACAGTGATAATTCACTAAAATTTTCTCTAGTATGATAATTCTGGAGGATGAGAAGAGACACCACGTGAATTTTCCTGGTGAGATATCAACCCCAAGCAAAACTAGCAAAATTTTCTCACACAAAAGAGATGATGATGGTGTAAAATTAATGCTTCCTCCGAATAGGCTTTTATGAGATATTCCCACAATTCAGCTATTCTGCTCAAAACACAACCACCCCATCTTATAAAAAAGAGTTCATTCTTTTCTTTGGACTTTACATAAAATTTCACTCATAAAATTCCGAGGGAGTCAATTGTGAGTAAACTTCCAATGGGAGGTAGAACCCTCGAAAGAAAGAAAGTTTCATTGTAACAATTGTGACAAATGTAATTTATTGTCATGAAAATTGTTGCTCGGTTCTCTGGAATTTAAATCTTTCCACTGCCATTTTTCTGGTTTGTTTCTGTTCTGCAGCAATTTTTCACCTTTTCTCTTGGAAATTCATTTAAATACAAATCTAAACCCATTATTTAACAACAGCATAAAGCATTAAAATTAATTGCCATTTTATACGACAAGTATCTTAAGAGATTTACGTTTCTTGCCATTTTTATATCCTGGGAAATTGTAACACAAAAGGTTTTCTTTAAAGGATTTTGCGGAGAAGTAGATTTAAATTTTCCCGAATTTATGGGATCGGGTAAAGTTTATAACATTTTATAACTTTTACAAAAATAAAATCCTTAATGATTTTATGCATGCAATTTAGAATTGCAAATTGAAGTAATTTCTGGATAAAATTCTCATAGAGTGGTACAATGGGTTAGTGCTAATAGGGCAAAGTGGTGAACTTTTGAATCGGGGCAGCTTTGAAATTGGATTTCTTTTTACTAAAATGAATTGAGCCTTATCATGATGTAATTTAGCTTCGGTATTAGTTTATTGAGTAAACTAAAAATAGGAGAAAAAAGTCCAATTTCAAAGAAACCCCAATTCAAAGGTGTCCCATTTTCCCCTACTGCAATATGCAGCACAGATCCTCAGCATAACACATCTGATCAAAATTGTAATTACGTTAATTACTTATATAACTAGAGTACATTTCCATCAGTTTCCTACTAAGCCGTCTCTAAGCTTAAACGGTAAGTCTGTCTAGAGTATAAGATAAACCATGGTGTTTTAGGCTCTTTAAGCTTTTAGGAACTTTTAACTTTTCTAATCCATGTCAGAATAAAATGACATTTCTCATAGACTCGTTTTACAGAACTAAATCTTTATTAACCTTACTGAGAGATTTTCCAAAAATTTCTAGGTAATGTCTCTGACAAGGAGAGTCTTTAGGTGATTTGAATGTTTTAATACTTTCCAAAAAAAAATATATATATTTTAAAGTGAATTTTAATTAAATAAAAAATGATAAAAACTTTTCCTGTAATGACATCTTTATTTTAAATCATTATAAATGCTTACACGGTTATAAGGGTTCCCTGAGTTTATTGAATCCCTATCTGGAACTCTTATCCTTAAACTTGTCTGGGCTTTTTACTAGTTAAATAGTTTTAGTATAAAAGATTACCAAAGGAAAAAGAAAGTTCACAGAAATCCGTTAAGAAGCATTAGGGGAATGTTGGCATGGTTCGCACAGAGTGAACCTTCAAATAAACGCAAATTTTCTCTTTGTTTACAAAGAACTAGTTCGTCATTTCTTAGCTACAAGATAGATCATTATTATGCTCATGAAACGAGATGAGAAATGGTTCACTCTGTGCAAACCATGCCTATATTCCCCTAGAGAAATCATCTAGTCAATTACGGTACAGTAAAAGATCAAGAAACTATAGAGAGATGAAGTTAAGAAAGTGGGATCAACTGGTGTAAATATTTCTACCACCGACACAAAACATTAATATTATATTTCATCGAAATCTCCCAATAAAACCCGAAGATATGGATCAGATTCATTAAAGGAATAGGGTAAAGGCTCATGATTTTGCTCAGTCTGCTTATAAGCATCGATGTTCCAAGTTTGAAGCGCGATATTTTCGGTACTTAATTGACTTTTTTTGTTACTCTTTTTTCAGAAGCGTTGTTTAGAAACTTAGCAAGCTATTTATCGTCTTATTTTTACTAAAATTAGTTTTAATGCGTTTAAAAATGAATTAATACGTAGATGTGAATTTGGCTCTTATTTTGGACAACTTGTTTATTAATTTGAACAACATGGCTGTAAATTTGGACAGATAGTCCGACTCAACAGGATGCCCATTGTTCTTCATTTTGAGAACCAATCTTACTAAGTCCTCTTCCTGTTCATGTAAGGGAAACGTAGAATGTCACAAGAAGCCCTGAAACTTTCCATATCATTCATTAAAGAGAGTTGACTTTATAACTCCAAGTACGTGCGGATTCGCTCATTCACTGGCCTTTCCGGGAGCCTTTCAAGACATTTCTCGCTCCATCTCTTTCGTAGAGATGATGCTCCTTTGTTTCTCCAGGCATTTATCCAACCTAGTCATCACAAAATATAAAACTTCACGAAATTTCGTGAGAAAAACACCTGTCCAAAATAAGAATCATAACCTCACTGGTGAATGTCTTAAAAAATTTCCCATTTTTCACACGAAAAATCTAATCCACAAGGCAAATCTCACTTCAAGTCAAATGTACAAATCACCACTAACGTGAATCAATACAATATTCAATGAATATTTAATAATATCATTCAAAAAAAGTGAAGAAACATTGTTAGTCCTTCACCACAGCTAATAAGACTGAAGTAAACACGAAGTTCTGTCGTATTTCTCGTAAGCAATTGCTCACACTGAATTTTCAACAAAGCAATTTGAACTCAAATCACATTCAAAATTTAACGTATTTAGTGTTAAAATCTTCCAAAAAGAACAAATAATTAAATAGAATTCATTACCCATCAAATATTGGAATAAAAATCCATCATTTTAATCAATTTATTTTTAGTGTCCAATTTTATCCACAAAGTTACCAAAATAAGAAACTGGACAAAATTATGAGCCTTTCCCCTACAGCGAAATCTTTGATTGAGTAAAAAAATTTGAACTTGTTATTTGATAGGTTTCAATCAATTTTATATTTTTTACTTTTTTACTTTAAATGTTAAAAATGAAGCACATGTTAAAGGCTTTTTTTTAACTATGTAAAAAAAGATGTAAAATGTAAAAAATTCGCCCAACCCTGACTAAAGGTGATCTCAGAGCCGTGAATTTCTTATGTGAGTAACTCACAAATCTCAGAATTCATACTCAGTTCCATTTAATAGGTGAAAATACTTATTTCAAAGGTGTCCCAATTCAAAGGTACCCCAATTCAAAGGTACCCCAATTCTCCTATGCAGTTATCGGCATAACAATTTTCATATCCAAGGTGTAATTTTCTTTAGGAATTAAAATTTATTAATTTAAAAGAAAAAAAAAAATAGAAATGGCATAAGATCTGGAGACTTTAAAATCACTCTAACTTAGGAGTTCTATGAATGACATTTACCACCAATTGCTGAACTGTTGATTTGTCAAGGGTTGATATTTTCATCAGAAGAAGGGTGTGGAATGGCAGAAAAGCCTTCACTTTGCATTTTTTCTTGGAAATTTTGTGTATTCAATTGATAAAATAGAGTCATTTATAGGAGCAATTTAGCCTCTTTCGTGTGTATGTTTGTTCGCATCAGCGAATTTTGTCTGACAAAACAGGCACCAGAGGTAAATTGAAAGGTATGGAAGATTGGATGATGGTGCGGAGTTAGAAAAAGGATATGCCAGAGAGTACCTCAAATATTCTTCTTCCTGTTACATTTGATACATTCATACATTATGCAAGTCGCCATGCAATCAAAATGAAATAGATCTTGTATCACTTGACAGGATGCTACCATCCCCATGAGAAAGACTGGAAAATTTGCACATGGGGATGTTCCTGCGAAGTTGATTCAAATAAAACATCCATTCGCACACAAACATCAAAATACCACCGCATTGAATTTGTAATCATCTTATATACCAGTTCTCTTCCTCATGTTTTGGCGTAAAAGACACCCTCGCGCGCTTTAGCAGGAAAAACCACCAACCATCCTGTCGAGCTCTGAAAATACCTTTATAAGAAATTTCTGTTGCTGTGAAAATTCTTACCATCCCACCCACTTTTGGCGCTGTCACAGAATTCCACGGATTTTCCCATCTAAAGGTATCTTAGCGAAACTGAAAAGGAATGAGGATAAAATCCCAGAGTATCAATTTATAGCATATTTCCACTTTGAAATTTAAATTCTTTTTTTTTTTTCAAGAAATATTCCTAGCCATGTGTTCTAGAAGTGAATGAGACGCAAACTTTCCTGATTCTGCATGAAAAGTCTATTTTCGCATTCGCTTGTCATAAAGCCGTCAAAAGAGAGCGGACAAGGTGAGAAGAAAGAATTTCCTCTGTGGCATTTTGACTTGGGGGAAAACATTAAAAGACAGACAATTTCACCTTTTATGATATGACTCTGTCAAATGTTTTTTTGATGATCTACCCGCCAATTGGGAATTGAGAAACCGCGAAGGAATTCTCGCATTTGAAATACAATTCCATCACAACGTTGATATTTCTTAGACTTTGTACATCAGACCAATGAATTTTGTCTCAGTTCTTCTTATTTAATTGCACGAATACTAAAAAAAATCATAGGTCTTATAAGACGTATTAGACTTATACGGGCTTCAGACCTGCAGTTTATCCATATGGCTTAACTTAACCCTCTAACGGGTAAGACCGCCTCCAAGTGGTCTTCACAAAAATCACATTTACAGCGACAATAAAGGTTTTATTTATTTAAAAGTGCTATAGTGTCCTCGGTAATAGTCTTATAAACATCTCTTGAAAATTTGAACTCATTTTGACTCTTCGTTTTGTTGCTATTCCCAGTTTTGTGTGACAGGTCAGAGAAAAAGCAACAAAAAATATTTGTGCAAAAAAACTCATTTCCAATTTCCATAAAAATACCGATTTAAAGTTATCTGATTAAAATAAATTTATTTTTTACTGAAAGATATGTCATTCTACTTTGTATATTTTATTTAAAAAAAGTTAAAAAAAAACTAAAAATGTGAATTTTAGAAGCAAAAAGAGTTTCAAAAAATTTTTATATTTTCTCACCCAGCGCCTAAACTAAAAGAGATAATGAAGAAAATGTAGAAAATATTGTTTTAGAACTTTTTTTCGCATATTAAAGAAAACACCGTAAGAGGGTTAAAGCCTCTAATTCCTTATTAGGCAGGATTTTTGAGAAAATTGCTGCTTTGGATTGAATATTAAGGGCAATTTAGCCATTAGATTTTGAAAAATCAACAAAATTGTTTGTTATTAAGATTTTTGAGGCCTTTAGAAACTGGGTTAAACCTCCAGTCTGAAGTCGGTATTAGTCAGATTGAATACAGTTCTTAAATTTTTCTTTCAGTGTAGGGTTCTTTCAAGTTCTTTCCAGTGCAGGGGGAAACACAAAACCTTTAAATTGCGGTAGCTCGAAAATTTACCTATTTGTCCTATTTTTAAACGGAGCTCAGCTTTATCATTACACGATTTAGCATCACAATTGGTTTGTGGAGTTAAATTCCAATAGGGCAGACCGGGGCAGAATTAGTCACGGATGGTATTAGATAGCGGGATGTTATAGCGAGCCTTGGAAGGAATATTGAGGAAATCACTAGACAAATTGTGAAATTGTTCGTAAATGTTTGTCAATTTTTACTGGGGGCTTACGAAATATCTGTAAAACGTATGACTCACTAAAAAGTTTGTAAATGTTTGTACTTTTTCACATAGATTATTAGTAACGTGTGCACTTCACGGGATAATTTTGTTCTTCTGCAAACATATTTGTAAATGTCAGTATACACACAAAAAGTGTTTGTAAAATTTTGTCATTTGTTTGTAAATTTTTGCCCGACAAAAAAAAATACACGAACAAATGGCAAAATTTTACGAACACCTTTTGTGTGTTTACGAAAATTTACGATCAAATGTTTGTAAAAGTACAAAATAAAATGTTCGTCAAAATGTTTGTGAAAAAGTACACACTTTTACGAACTTGTTTGTTGGTTATACGATTTACGAGCATTTCGTAAGTTCCCAGTAGGAATTTACAAATATTTACATACAATTTTACAAAATATCTTTTTCTGTGTATTTATTTTACCTAAATACTTCTTTTTGTATTCATTGAAATATTTATCAGCCTGATAAACACTTTTTTTTTGAAAATTATACGCATTGAAAAATATCATTTGCTAGCTAATTCTGCTCCGGTCTCCCCTATATGCTAAAGTCCAGTTCCGTTTAAAAATATGAGACACTCAGTTAAAAAGCCTTTATTTAAAAGTATCCCAATTCAAAGGTTCCGTACTTCCCCTTAATTGAAATATTGAAATCTAAATCACTTCTTGACTTACAACGAATTATGAAATACAGTGGCGGCCAAAATAATAGAATCACTTTATAAAGCTTATATTTCTTTAACTTTTGTATCTTTTCCAATTTGTTGATATAATTCTGAAGTAGAGATCTTCAAATTAATAGAATCGTAGAATAAGGATTTTTTGGCTGCTAGAGGTCCTCATTTTACCCAAAATACGTCAATAGTGAAATTTAGTTCGGCCAAAAAAATTGGAAAACTGTCTTTTATGGTTTCTAAATATGGCTTTATTTAAAGTTTTTCCATTTATAGACCACATTCTTTAATTTAAATTAAAGTGGTCCTATCGTGTTGTTCAAAACCAAATTTCACTATTGATCTATTCTGTGAAAAATAGAGACTTCTAGCGGCCAAAACAATACTTATTTGACGTAAGGTAATTATTTGAACATTTCTATATCAAAATTATTGCAACGAATTGTAATAAACAAAAATGCTAAAGGAAAAAATGTAGTATTTGCGAAGCTTATTCTATTATTTCACTTGTTAATACACTTATTTCACAATATAAATTAATTCTAATAATCAATTGTAAGCTAAAATTTAGTCAAAAATGAACCAGCAAGTGGGGTAATTTTATTTCGAAAAGATTTCAATTGAAATTATCCAATTTTTATGAGCTTTGAATATAATTTTTTTTTGAGAATTAATTAAGAGGGTTAGGGGAAAGTCGTCTGCCTTCAAACGAAAAATGGAGTTCCAAATTTAAGATTTTTTTCTGAAGAATCCACAAAATGGATTTTATTTTCTACTACACCAAAAAATTCTCTTGTTCATTCGGCGTATATGATTACCTCATTTAGCACTCGCAAGTCCTCAGTTTTTCCTTCTGAGGAAATTAAAAAAGTGATGTCGATTTGTATGAAGGCAGCTGGCATCGTCTGCCTTCAAACGCGATGCAGCTGCCTTTAAATGTTTTTTTTTCACTGAGAATATTGAATCAATAAAATTAAATGGGCTATAAATGATTAGATTGAAGCCTAACGCACTCACTAAAATCATCACTGCAGTCAAAAGACATTAAACAATAACTTTTCTTCACATTTTTCTGAAGCACTGTTTTGCATATGAAAATTTGGAAGAAAAAGCCATTGAAGTTGAAAATTGTCAAATTGAAACATCCCGGCCGGAGCAAGACAGCAGGTTATAAGTATTTGTATGACGTTCATCAGAGAAAAGTAGGAGTTCGATTTCACATGTTTTGATGTATGGAAAGATAGGATTTAAAGGCACACGACATTAGCATTTAAAGGCTGCTGCAGGGTGATATTTGCAAATTTTTGCCACCCACAAAAATTGTGTCATCTGAACCAAAATGTATTAACAGAAATATTAAGCCTGATTAACCTTCTATGTGTCACAATGGAAGATTTATTTGTAAAATGATTTTTACTATGAAAAATCACATGATTTGTAGAACATCAAAATTACAGTTTAGAGCTCATTTTCATTTTTTTTGATATAGCATCTAAGAAATAGGAGCTAGGCTCTCCATTTTTTGATGATTTGTGAGGATGATGGATAGCTACCTAATAGTTAATAGAATATAATTTATGCTTTTGAGAACAACGAAAAAATCGCAACATTTGAAGGCTGCTGCATTTAAAGGCAGACGACTTTCCCCTACTGATTGAATTTAAGTTTTATAAAGTTAAGTGTGTTCTCGCTACCGCAACGCCTGACCGTGGTGTCACGTATAAGATTAATTTTAATATTAAGAAAAGCCGGAAAGAGAAGTATATAGGATGCAAAATTACAAATGGAAAATCACGTGTGTTAGAAAGAGTACATTCTAGAGGAGTAATACCATGAGTAAGATATTACTGTTCGTATTAACCCATTCAGTCAATGTACCAGAAATACTTGAGATAGAATGTTCATATTTTCGGATTAGTTTCCTACAGATTAATAGATCAATTTTTTGAAAAGAAAAATTGTTTTCTTATTGTGGGGGCGTGGGGAGCCTCTGTCAAACAAACGTCTTAACGGTCACTGAATTTAAATTCTGTGCATTAATTCATTATAAACTCTATTGCTTTATCGTGGGGGAAATTGCTGTTCAGCCTCAGTGGACTCTATTGCTTTAGATAGAGTAACCATCCAAGAAAATGAATCGGCAACTAGAATTCAAATCAGGAAAGAGAAAAGAGGCCAATTTTAACAAATTCGACGGGGGTGTCGTGTTTTCCGTTCGCCATTTTGAGCAAAAATTTTGCACGACCTTTCGCGAAGCAAGAAAACAGTAACAAAATGTGTTTTCATCTCTGACGGACTATTTTTCCCAAGTAATTGAAGAACAAAGTTACTAAAAATCCATTCCCGACAGCAATTCGAATAAAAATTGCCCAGGAATAAATCATATAAAATCACTCAATTTGCGTATGATGTATAATACCATGGTAAGGAATGGGTTAATTGCTTTCTGAATTGTATTGGAAGCCATTGGAACAATTTTCCATGCGTGCTAACTGTGATTCGGTCGGTTTTCGGGCGCTTGTGTGGCTGCCAACTTTGTACGCAGTGGGGAACTGCGATAAAGAGGCAAGATAAAATAATTGCTATCTTTTTTTGCCATTCTCGCAGTTCAGAAAGTATTAATCTTAATATTAATCTTATATGTGACATGGTCATGACCATGTCACATATAAGATTAATACTAAAAGTAAGATAAAACGGAAAGAGAGATGTATAGTATGCAAAATTTCAAATGAAAAATCACGTGTGTAAGAAAGAGTACACTCTAGTGAAGTAATACGATGAGTAATATAATTACTATTCGTATTAATTGTTTTCTGAATCGTATTAATTGCTTTTTGAATTGTATTACAGGCAATTCTAACAATTTTCCATGCGTGTCAACTATATTTCGGTCAGTTTTTGAGCGAAACGCGAGAGAGAGGCAAGATAAAACGCTTGTTATCTTTTTCTCGCTGTTCAGAAAGTATTAATCGTAATATTAATCTTATATGTGACATGGTCATGAACTGGATAGAGATTATTGGATGGTTTCCTAGCAAACTAACTACGAATTTTGTTTTTAAATTTTTATTCGCTCATCTTATTTTTAGTAATGTTAAAGAACAAACAGTTGCAGATAGCGCCTTGGGGTCTTCGGGGTATCTTAGCAGAAGCCGACTGTCACGTTCGTAATACCACCTCAAGTTCCTTTCGTTTTCCTAAACGCAAATTAGCCTGTTATATCGTTAAACCAAAAGAAATTTAGGACACGCCCCTTCAAGACTTTGTTTTTAATTAAAATCGTTAAACAAAAATAAGGAAGAATAGGGCAGTTTAATGAAAGAGCTGTTTAATTTTTGTATTTTTTTCCTAATTTCTTAACAGGAATACAATAAGGTTATAGCGTGACTACTCCTATTAGCTGAGATCCTTCGCAATCTCAACTTAAGCTCTATCGTTAAGAATTCAAGATATTACATGTGCCTGGATGCAGTATCTTTTATTTGAAAATAGAGATATTATGAGTATTGTCTTCTGTGCCGTATTCAAGCAATGAAAATACTTCGTTAATTCTATCAAAAGAGAAGTAGAACCACCACCCTTTTATAATAATAATAATGTGATTCTAAACAATAATATCCTTATTATCTTTCAATACTTTGAATGCATTGAAATCATTCAAATAGAGGATTGAGTTTCTTTGTGGTGGTTCTAACAATGGGGATGAAAATAAGCCATGTAGAGCATTTTGATGAGTTTATTTTGCATTTTGATATATGGCCGAGGATAATGAGTTTACTGTTTGAAAGTTGCAACCACGGGAACTTCCCAAGAGAATCGATGCGGCGATTGCAGAAAATTAACTCTTATCATATTAACTGGATTGTTGTTGAGTGTTTGAGGGGCTAAAACAAAGGAGTGGACTCTACTAATTGCTAAATAAAACATAATCCTCATGTCCGGACCCATTACCCATACCCCAAATACACATTTCTTCATTTTTCTCTCCCATATCATTATTATTTTACTCTCATCCATTTGCCAGTTGAAAATCCCTCAACACTAATCGTCAGCAGTCGATTGTTGTTGAAAATGTTCCAGTATGGGAGCATTCAACAAAACTCTTCAACTGAATTAAATGCCATGGAAGCGAAATGATTTGGGAATTCTTCTCTTTCACTATAACCGAGGATATTGCATTGGATTTTGTGAATTTGGCGAAAAGGACTGCAGAATTTGAATGATGGTATTTCTACGAAACATTTTGACGAATACTTACCATAGATTTGCACACAACATTTAAATTTTCTCTTCGGACAAACGTACTCAGGCTTTTTAACACATGAATGCTTAACTCATGAGGATATTTCCTTCTATTCTTCTGATTATTCTACATTATAGAGCATACAGGATGCAGGAGTATTTCGAGAATCCTCTCAAACTCTTACAAATGCTCGAAATTTAGAATAATGTTATTTAGGAGAATCTGAACTGAAGATACTTACAAAAATTTCAAGAATTGTGTATTTCCTGAGATTTAGAAAATAAAAGTTACACTCTTTTGGGATAAATTTAATTATCTTAAAATGCTATAATATTTAGTAAAGAAATAAAGTTGGTATAATGCAGAATTTTGCCCATGAATGTCAAAAACAATTTTTACTAAAGCCTTAACGAACTCAGAGAGGAATATATGCATTTTTTTATTGTTTAAAAGAATTGTCTCAAGTATTCAGCAATGTGGATTTTTTGTAATTGAATATTTAGAAAATTGTTTAAATTTATTTCTTTTAAGAATGTATTTTTCTGAAAAATATTTCACATAGTTTTGGGAAATTGGATTTTCCAAACCTAATTTCATATGTCCTATCGGTTCTATCTACATCTGGGATATATATCTGAGATTCTTTGCAAAAAATCTACAGATCTACGGATTGTATATCTTCAGTTATCATTATCACCTTTCGAAGAGACAAAGTCATATCAAAGCGAAGTCAGACTTATTCAAAAATTGACCGGAAATTTAAGGTTCAAATTCACATTATTAGCCGCTTTAGTTCTGTTTGTACTTTCATTC